>NC_085868.1:46980777-47096902 GCF_034702125.1 Engraulis encrasicolus
ATAATATAATGTAATATAATATAATATAATATAATAATATATAATATAATATAATGTAATATAATATAGGCATAATATAATATAATATAATATGATACAATACAATACAATACAATATAATATAATATAATGTAATATAATGTAATATAATATAATATAATGTAATGTAATCAGGGCTTCGAACCGGTTCAAGGAACGAAAACGAAAACCAGGAACTTTTTGTATTTTACAGGGAACAGAAACGAAACCGGAAACGTTATTATTTTTTATGTTCTGGAACAGGAACACTTATTTAAAAATAATGGTAACCGGTTAATACCGGTTAATACCGTTCCTCAAACTAAAACAAATAGTCATTATTTTCCTGTGCACATTACCATGACGACAGAGGTTCACGTCCTGTGTGACATCAGACATTCTCTGACTGAATGGAGAGAGAGCTGTAGATTACAAAGTCTTCACTCCACATCTTAATTAAGAGAAACCACTGTCATACAAAAGGACAGAGTTTGCATTGCATTATTGTAAGACATTGCAGGGAAGCGCGTGTAAAGCGCACCGACAATGTTCGGCGTTATTGGGCATCCATGGCCGCTTCAAATATGCACAAACTCACAATGTCCATCATAGTGCTCCCCGTGACCCAGGTCAGCGTGGAGCACACATTTTCATCATTGAGGTTTATTCCCTGCTTCTCCGCTTAGGTCGTCCCTGAATGACAAAATTCTGGAAGATATTCTTTTCATCCGCTTGAATAAACAGTTTTGAATGTAGGCTGACTCATTTGCACTTCCGTCTTTCTTGGTTAACGTCAGTTAGGCCTATGGGGAGTAATCAGCTGACAGGAACGAAATGAACCCTTCCGGGAACAATATTTTTTGGTTCTAACAGGTTCGGGAACGTCAGTTTATTGGTGGAACTCAGAACCGGAAACGTTATAATTCCGTTTCTGTTCGGAACGGAACGTTTGGAAAAAAATAACGGTTCAAAGCCCTGAATGTAATCTAATGTAATGTAATATAAATCAGTTATTAATAATTTCTATGCATGTGTGTGTGGTTTTCCGAAAGGGAAACAAATGATAAAGGATAAAATTACTCCTAAATACTGAATATGAAATTAACAAGAAACAAGCCAGCATTCAGGCTCAGAGAAATATGCATTAGCCTTGACATAGCCTATGTGAGCTAAAAGCTAATGCTGTTTAATAGTTAGGAAATACTGTAGGCCTTGGAAGCCAAAATGGCAATGTTTCCCTTCACAGCCGACTGAAAAATTATTACAAATATACATTGTACACACACATCAAAACACCATGAAAAGCATGAAAATACACCATATCTCGACGGCAGATAGAAAATGTAACACTGTACATCACGGGTGTAACTCGCGCAAAATAATTCACGGTAAAATATTACCTCCGCGATTGAAATAATGACACAATGTTTAAACATAGCCTACATCCTGCCTAATAGTACTCCATAACACATAAAAACACCAAATAAGGAAGTATACTCACGTTTCTGGACGTACAAAAGACATAAGATCACTAAACAACATGTGATTATCTAACCAACATTTGAGGATAATACAGTGGTGCTCATATGTTTACATACCCCACTGTATTTCCAGGACTGTTCTCTGCGGCCCATCTGCTGTACCGTTGCCCACCAGAGGGCCGCAGCCCATAGTTTGAGAATCACTGGGCTAGGGGGATAACCAAGCTTGTACAGGTATCCAGGCAGGGAAGCAGACAGGGGGTGGGGAAACAAAGGGGCCACTTGTCCCGGGCCCTGGGAAAGAGGGGGCCCAGAATTGGATCCTCATAATATTACATTGAATGTATTGGGTCTGGGGCCCTTTCAGATGTCTTTGTTCCGGGCCCCCTGTCAGCGGCCCTGTATCCAGGCGTTCAGACGTTTAACCCCAGAAGCCCATTCTTCTCAAACACCCCAGGCCACAGCCAGAGGAGTGGAGAGAAAGAGGAATGACGACGTCTCCTCCGGCGCTGTGTGTGGTTGGTAGGACTTAAGTAGCATTGTTTTGGTTTCCCTTTTTTCATCCTTTTCCTCTTGTATACATGAGGTTGGGGCAAAAAAAGGAAAGAAAAAACACTGTATTACAGGCGGATAAGTAAAACAACATAAACTACATGCCTTGCCCTCTGATACTTCAAAGAACCCTACGACTTGCCACAAATAAAAATGGTCCTGCGACGTCTACTTTTTGGTGTTAGCGCTGATTAGCAGTAATTCCACGAACATGGGCTTAATTCCCACCATTAAAATAAAAAGACATTTCAAAGGATATGCGAAATGTTTGTATGTAAATAAATATCTGGATAAACCTCACTTCAAGACAAACATCACAGCTTTAAATCGACGGCTTTTGTCAACGGTGGACAATCAGATATACATTTAAAAAGAAGGGCCCCTGAGGCTAACCTTGAGCTAACCTAATTGTAAAATGTGATTAACAATTCCGAGACAAACAATTTAAGAAGGGGTTGTTTGCTGTTTTCCGACGGCCTTAACTGCAGCTAAAGCTGTGCGACAGGCTGCCTATTGTGAAAAGAGACTTCTGTCTTGTCTGCCTCTTGTAACCTAACTAGGGTGCCACTGCCTTAAATTACAGACGAAGACGCTCGGTCACAAACAGAGGTGCAGTCAGAGGAAGTGAATTGTCCTCAAAACAGGTAAAAGACACACACACACACACACACACACACACACACACACACACACACACACACACACACACACACACACACACACACACACACACAAACACAAACAGCTATTGAAACAGTTCCGGATGTATTTCGGACAATCAGGCAATATCCTTTACCCTTACATCTAATACGCAAGAGGTTTCATAAGAGAGAAGAACAGTCAAAACCTATTTGCTCAAAAGCACAAGCATTTTACTAAATGCTAAAATGTCCAAAAAGATTGGAAAAAAAAACAAAGTGCAAGCAATTTACAAGGTTTCGACTTCTGCATGTTTTTGCAGGGGGGTTGGATGCTGAGAAATGTTCCATGTGAGGTGAGGTGAGCACTGCAGTGTAGTGTGGTGAGGTGAGCAGTGTAGGGTGATGTGGTGTGCTGAGTAGTCTTTTAAAGAGTACACGGCCTGTTGGCTATGGAGCGGGCCAGGGGGAGGAGGGGACAGAGGTGTGTGTGTGTGTGTGTGTGTGTGTGTGTGTGTGTGTGTGTGTGTGTGTGTGTGTGTGTGTGTGTGTGTGTGTGTGTGTGTGTGTGTGTGTGTGTGTGTGTGTGTGTGTGTGCGCGTGTGTGCGTGGACAGAGGAAGCCTGTGCAAATAGACCCATTATCACACGCTTACAGCAGCTGGCCGGGACAGCCAAACAAAACACAGCACCGCTGCCAGGGCCTGTCTGCTTTTCTGCATCCCTGCCTCCCTGTCTCTCTCCCAGCCTGCCTGCCTGCCTGCCTGTCTCCCTACCTGTCTCCCGGTCTGCTTTTCTGTCTGCCTGCCTGCCTGCCTGTCTCTCTCCCTGCCTGCTTGCCTGCCTGTCTCCCTGCCTACCTGCCTGCCTGTCTCCCTGCCTCCCTGTCTCCCTGCCTGCCTGCCTGCCTCCATGCCTGCCTACCTCACTGACTGACTGCCTGCCTGCCTACCTGTCTGCCTGCCTGCCTGTTTCCCGGCCTGTCCGCCTGCCTGCCTGCCTGCCTGCCTGCCTGCCTGCCTGCCTGCCTGCCTACCTGTCTCCTTGCCTGCCTGCCTGCCTACCTGTCTCCTTGCCTGCCTGCCTGCCTGTCTCTTTGCCTGCCTGCCTGTCTCCCTATCTGCCTGCCTGTCTGCTCGCCTGCCTGCGTACCTGCCTGCCTGTGTCCCTGCCTGTCTCCCTGCCTGCTTGTCTGCCTCCCTGCCTGCCTCCCTGCCTCCATCCCTGTCTCCCTGCCTGGCTCACTGACTCCCTGGTTGACTGACTGACTGATAGAGGGAGTGGAGGTTGGGGGAGGGGGGCAGTGGGAGTAATGGAGATGTTGAATGGAGCACAGGCCTCAACAGAACATACCAATCATACCTGTGCCAGTGACTTGTTGAGAAGACACACACACAGGGGCGCGCGCACACGCACAGATGCGCGCACGCACACACAGACACACACACACATGTGCGTATACACATGCAAGTGCGCACACACACACATACGCACAATAGATGTACAGAAATGGGAGCAGCGTACAGACTAAAAGTTTGTTCAGGTGAGACTGCCTAAGAGACTTACTCAGACAGACTGACTGAACAAGATAGAGATTTCAAAGGCAATATGTCTCTAACTCACAAATACACAGTCTTCAGTGAAAGGCCTATATCAATACCATGAACTAAATTAAATAAAGAATACTATAAACACACACACAAACACCTGATGATGATTATAGACAAATGTACATTTTGCTTCCAAAAATGTGCAAATCAGACTAAGCCACACCGCACTTTCACACACACACACACACACCCACACCCACGCGAACACACACACACACACACACACACACACACACACACACACACAAACACCCACGCGAACACACGTACGTCAGCAGACATACACAAACACAAACTGCTGCTGCCAGTCCCCTTTTAACACAGGGAGGGAGTCTGGCCGGTGGGAATGAAAGCCCCTTCGCCAGAGCAGCCCTGAACTGAAGACATGAGACAGAGCAAGTGAAGAAAAAAAGAAAACAGAGAGAAAAATCTCTCCGCACACACACACACGGACGCGCACACACAAACACGGACGCGCGCACACGGACGCGCGCACACACAGATTCGCGGACGCACACGCACACACACGCACGCGCACACACACGGACACACACACACGCACACACAGACACTATTGGGAATGAATGAAAGAGGGAGCGCAAGAGAAAAAAGTTGCAGAGAGAGAAAGGGAGAGAGAAAGAAGAGAGGGAGTGGGGTGGGGGGAAGAACCCCAGTGATTTGGAGACTAAACTAAGGCTATCATGGGGAAGGGATCAGGCTCAACTTTTGGCAGAGGTGCCAATAGACCTGGAAATGATGAGGTTTGGACAGCGCTGAGGAAGGTATGGGCAGGGGGTGTGTGAGTGTGTGTGTGTGTGTGTGTGTGTGTGTGTGTGTGTGTGTGAGTGTGTGAGTGTGTGAGTGTGTGAGTGTGTGTGTGTGTGTGTGTGTGTGTGTGTGTGTGTGTGTGTGTGTGTGTGTGTGTGTGTGTGTGTGTGTGAGAGAGTGTGTGTGTGTGTGTGTGTGTGTGGGTGGGGGGGGTGGGTTGTCAGTCATGCTGGCGGACAGATCAGATATTTAACAAAACTTTCACCTATCCACCACCACAAGAAATTTCAGAACGCACGCGTCATGCACACAGCACGCATGCACCAATTGGGCACGTACTCATTCAAGCACACACACGCACACACAAACGTGCACACACACACACACACATACGCACGCACACAATCTCTCACACACGCAGACGCACACACACCCTCAGGTTTGGACAGGGATGAAGGTGGTACGGGGAAGTAAGGGGGATGTCATTCATGCTGTGGTATAGATCGGATATTTTGCTAAACCTCCACCTATCCACCACAAGTCATTTCAGAACAAACGTATGCTGCACACACTCACACACACACACAGCCAAGAGCAGCTGCAGACTGACTGTTTGAGGTCGATCTCCCATAATGCAACATGGCATCACACCAGAGCGTTAAGATAACTCGCCGACTTGAACTGATCAGGGCACATTGTTGCCATTCCCTCGCTTGTATCCCTGTTGTTGGCAAAAGTAAAGCGGCAGAAATGTTGCTTTACTGGCAGGTTAGGGTTAGACATGGTTTTGGTCAGGGCACAGCAGAGCATTTTCGCGATTCGCAACAGAAATTCGCCGCGGCCACAGAAATTCACAGACACGGCGGGAAAACTATGCAAACTTGGTCATGTGACAAAAACTGCTCTCCTGTGGGGTGGAGGAGCACGACTTTTACTCGCAAAGGCGTCACACCTCAACACGGAATAAATGCCACTTTTGCACACCTCTGTAGTTGTGCAGGTGCGTAGGACATTATCCCAATGGGGTTGTCATTCAAGAGTAAAGAAATCCCACACACTGTCCAGTCCAGAAGGTCGGATGACCGAAACATTGTATTTAATTTTGTTGGTGGCTAGGACAGTGTGCTGGATTTCTTTACTCTTGAGTCACACCTCAACACGGACTACATTGACATGATCTAAATGCGTATGTATTATGTTCATTATGTCTAACTGTTTCACTTAAACACTTGGGGGTTTCTTTTGCCTTAAGACATGTAAAAGTTTTTTATCTTTTACCTGACATGTTTTGACGGTGTTACTTCCGTCTTCATCAGAGGGTCACTGTGATGTTGATGTTCAACAACATCAGCTGTTTTTAAAGCACATCACTCATCAACATCACAGTGACCCTCTGATGAAGACGGAAGTAACACCGTCGAAACATGTCAGGTAAAAGATAAAAACTTGTACATGTCTTAAGGCAAAAGAAACCCCCAAGTGTTTATGATCTAAATGCGCTTTTGCATTGTGCCAGCCTGCATAATACCCTCCTCCCCATCTCCAACCCCTTTCTTCTCTGATGCATACCCCTGCCACTCCAACAAGAAACCACAGCCCCCTAAAACAGCCAGCCAGGCCCCCTAAGAGGAGAGGAGAGGAGAGGAGAGGAGAGGAGAGGAGAGGAGAGGAGAGGAGAGGAGAGAGGGGGAGAGGAGAGAGGAGAGGAGAGAGGAGGAGAGGGGAGGAGAGGGGAGGAGAAGAGAAGAGAAGAGAGGAGCGGAGAGGAGAGGAGAGGAGAGGAGAGGACAGGACAGGAGAGGAGAGGAGAGGAGAGGAGAGGAGAGGACAGGACAGGACAGGAGAGGAGAGGAGAGGACAGGACAGGACAGGACAGGACAGGACAGGACAGGAGAGGAGAGGAGAGGAGAGGAGAGGAAAGGAGATTGAGGAGAGAAGAGAAGTCCCTTGGCTAGCCCACTCGGAAACGGAGGGGGCAAAGCAAAGCTGTAACGCCGCATTATGTAATAACGGTGCAATATGTAATAATGTAACAAATTATTACATAATGTGGTGACAATCGCCGCATTGTGTAATAATTTACGCATTTCGTAATACATTTCTTGAACGCATTTCGTAATAACTTTTTTCTCATCTTGTAATAAATTATTACAAAATGCGAAATTTATTACGGAATGCGGCCGCAACTTTTTTTTTTGATGGAAATGTAATAACATGGTGCATTATGTAATAATCTATATGGATATGTTTTTTCTGCACTTGGATTCAGTAGGCGCAGCACACATACATAGTCTCAGTGACATGGTATAGTCACTGCCCTCTCTCTGTCTCTCATTCTTCTCAGTTCTCAAAACTGCTCGAGAGTCGCGAATGATGCGGTTAAAACCGTTAAGAAATAATTTCACAACTTGTTGCGTGCAACGAGTCCAACGAATGTCTCGCACTTTCTGCTATAATTACACCAATTTACAGCGACATTAAATAGGCCAGGTCTAAACACTTCACGAGGAGGTGAAAACTTGTCTTGCACTTGCGTGGGTCCGTGGCGAGAGAGAGAGAGAGAGAGAGAGAGAGAGAGAGAGAGAGAGAGAGAGAGAGAGAGAGAGGAGAGAGAGAGAGAGAGAGAGAGAGAGAGTGTGTGTGTGTGTGTGTGTGTGTGTGTGTGTGTGTGTGTGTGTACGCACGGAGACAAACCTGGCCCATATTGATCTTAAGCCCCATCTTGGCTCTTTGGAAATATTCTTAACATTACAAAGGCTATTTTAATATTTTCCCCCAAACAACACGAATCAAATCCCAGGAAAAGACCAACCATTATAAGTGACTCGTGGGGAGCTGTCCATGCTGGTGCTGCTTAATTTTTCCCGATATTTGCCGTGGAGTAGTGAGTCTTTCATGTCTGCCTACATGCGCGCCAGGGTCTGACCATGGTGCTTTTTGCCCGTAGAGTGAGGAGGACTGTCTTCTTGCAAAGCAAAGAAGTCATAGCACCCCGAGAAAAATGCCACTCTTTGTCATATTTTCAATTTCAGTCCACTGTTCAGTAGGCCTATTAGGCTGCAATCAAATTCAATAGCCTCTGTTCATCACATGCACGCGAAAAAACAATAACCCAAGCGGCGGGACTAATTCGATTTATATTCCTTCCAAAAATGTTCCGAACGTCACAAAAAATCAGTTATTTGCATTGTCCGTAATTATACCAAAACAAAAAGGTATCAATAAAAGAAAATCAAGTCTTCAGTTTCGATAATCCACGTTACAAATCCTCAACAACAGCAAGCCATTCCTTCTCTGCTATGAAGCAGGCAACGGAACAAGTGCAGACAGTAGGCTATATGACCACGTTGATGCTGCACGGCTTGAAAGGATTCTGTCTAAATTAAATATCTTGGATAGCCTATATAGACCTAGGCCTAACTAGATTTGTTGCAATACAGATTCATTCCAGAAGTGTTCCGTTGGACTGACGAAACCGAACACGATCAAGTTTGCAACTTCTTTCCCTCATGCGCTGTCCGTCAGCACCACCTGTCATCAGACGTCCGATTAGCTTTCATTACGTGCTGAGGGAAAAACTCTCGCCATTAGGCCCATGTGCTGTTGCACTGTTGTGAGGGATATCACCAAATAATTTAGATAAAAGTCAGAACATTATTTTGGCAATCTGTTCAGTCTGTTCATTTAAGTTTTTGGGTGCTCTTGGATATCGGGGATCAGTTCATGTAGAGAGAAGAGTTCATCCAGGCACTCCAAAATAAGGTGTCCAAACGGGAAGTTACATTAAAAAGCCTTTAATGGTACTGGGCTGGGGTTACATTAAAAAGCCGTAATGTTTCGACCTCACCAGGTCTTCATCAGGGCTACGTTCACCATTGAAAAGAAAGGCCTCCCTTAAATAGTGACATCACCACATGTGACCCATTACGTACTAAACACATTTGCGCACACCAGAGAAAACAAAGATTAAAAAATAGCCTGGGGTAATAAGTGATGCCACAGAAAAAAATGACCAGAAGTACAAATAAGCATCACAAAAAACAAGTAAAATCAATATCCTCATTTAGACCAGGATAGCGCATGGCATCCAGTTGGTGTATCCAAAAAGTCTGCCTCTGATTAAGTCTTTTTAGCCTGTCCCCACCCCTCGGAAGAGGTTTGATATGCTCGACGCCCTGTATGCGCAGCAGAGAATCATTTTTACCATGGTATATTCATTGAAATGTTTCGCCATGGGATAGTCAAAATTGCCCACTCTGATAGCATACAGGTATTTATGTTCTGCTAGCCTATCTCGCATGCGCCTTTTTGTGCGTCCGATATAAAACAACCCTTCAGCGCAAGGACAAGTTAGGCGGTATATGACAAATGTAGAATTGCAATTAATGAAATCTCTCTGTCCGTATTCTCTCGTGGTTTTAGTATCCACAAAAAGATTTGGCTTGTGTAACATTTGGGCAGTGAGGGCAGTTCATAACATCTATAGGTGCCAATAGGTTTACGCAGCCAGGTTTCTCTCTTTTTCACCTGTAGGTGAGAGCGCATTAATTTATCTCCTAGGCTGGGTGCACTCTTTAAAGACACCATGGGTGGTTCTGGGAACACCTCACGTAGTTGCGCATCACTTTCAATAATGGACCAATTGTTCTTAATAATTTGCCTGATCCGCGTCGCTTGTGTACTATATGTCGTAACAAAAAAAGGACGAGACTGCTGGTGGCGATGATGTTTCTTTTTGGTCAATAACGTGTTGCGTTGAAGGGAGCGCGCTTCACTGTATGCGTTTTGGATGGCTTTAGGGTGATAGGCTCTATCACTGAATCTTTTCTCCATCAGCTCGGCCTGCTCGTGAAAATCATTTTCGAAATCACAGATACGCCTAATCTCTGGAATTGGCCGTGTGGAATAAGGTAAGCGTACCCATTAAGCCCATGTACCCTTTAAGCCCACTTTCAACTTTGAGGTCAATTCAAAGAAAGGGAAAAGGTGGATTTTGTTGTTTATCACCCTATCCAATTAAAGGGTTTAGTAACTGACAAAATGTTTTTTATTGCTAACAAATCACATTTTTTATTGTTGAGTTATCCCCGTCCAAGTAAATCCAGTCTCAGGACTACTGACAAGAAGTCGCTTCAAAACTTCGCTGTTTTGGGACATGTCAGAAATCATAGAATTTCAGCTAGTTTCAGTCAAATGTTTTGAAAATACTTTCATATTTAGTTAACTAAGAGGTAAATGTAATGATTTTTATATATATACATGCAGTGTTTTGCTAAATTATAGCAATTCCCTTCAAATGGAAAGATGTGTTTTATGAGCGAGCAAACTCCGCTATTCTCTTGATACAAACACACACCATCTTTATCTTACTCTACCGTAAGACTTAAGGTGGTTAGGTATGATTTCTAAGCATATTCCAGTTTGTTTGGCATTGATCTTTAAAGAAATGCATCATGAAATGTTTTGTGGAGCTGATTATTTCCATAAAATAGCTTTTTGTATAGGCGGGCTTAATGGGTACTAGGTGGGCTTAAATGGTACAGCCCATTGAAATGCATGCAAACCAGCATGCATGCTAACCAAAAAAGGCCTTTGAGGAACATAAAAAGTGCTGTACAATCTCAAGTTTGAGGTTAAAAAGGTGTAATGTAATGAACTAACAATAATCAATAACAAAAAATAAATTTCTCTGTTTGGATGAAGTATTTTATGAAGTATATGAAGTAAGAGATGTCGTAATATTTAATTAGGTTTTATACATTATTTTTTGAGCAAATATTACATTTTGGAAGAATATTTTGGTCTGAAACCATTTATGCCATGTAGGCTACACTGTTTAAACTCAATTCACACACCTCACCAGGTATTTTGATAGAGAAATAACTATATGAGCTTATTTGGAACACAAGTGGGCTTAAAGGGTACCAATGGTACCCTTTAAGCCCACTCAGACTTTTCACTTTTCTACTAAAAAATCTCCATATTGTACGTTGAAATATTCATCAACTCAGTGATAAACATTGAGAAGAGAGGTAAATCTTACTATTTAACCAATCATTTCACAAAAAAATTATGTGAAGATGATTGAAAAATAAAGAAATTTAGATTTTGGTGGGCTTAATGGGTACGCTTACCTTATTTCTAATGAGATGCGGGGGATGGAATGAATCCGCTCTCAGAATGGTGTTCCGAGAGGTCGCCTTTCTGAATAAGGTGGTGTGCAGCTGTCCCTCCGCGTCTTTATATATCGTCAAATCCAGAAAGTGAATATTAGTTAATGAATATTCCAAGGAAGCCACCCAAAACGCATACAGTGAAGCGCGCTCCCTACAACGCAACACGTTATTGACCAAAAACAAACATCATCGCCAGCAGCAGTCCCGTCCTTTTTTTGTTACGACAGTTCATAGATGTATGAACTGCCCCCACTGTCCAAATGTTACACAAGCCAAATCTTTTGTGGATACTAAAACCACGAATGAATATGGACAGAGAGATTTCATTAATTGCAATTCTACATTTGTCATATACCGCCTAACTTGTCCTCGCGCTGAAGGGTTCTTTTATATCGGGCGCACCAAAAAAGGCGCATGCGAGATAGGCTAGCAGAACATAAATATGGTATCAGAGTGGGCAATTTTGACTATCCCATGGCGAAACATATGAATACCATGGTAAAAATGATTCTCTGCTGCGCATACAGGGCGTTCGAGCCATATCAAACCTCTTCCGAGGGGTGGGGGACAGGCTAAAAAGACTTAGGCCTAATCAGAGGGCAGGACTTTTTGGATACACCAACTGGATGCCATGCGCTATACTGGTCTAAATGAGGATATTGATCTTACTTGTTTTTTGTGATTTTTATTTGTACTTCTGGTCATTTTTTCTGTGGCATCACTTATTACCCCAGGCTATTTTTAATCTTTGTTTTCTATGGTGTGCGCAAATGTGCTGTGCGTAAATGGGTCACATGTGGTGATGTCACTATTTAAGGGAGGCCTTCTTTTCAATGATGAAGACCTGGTGAGGTCGAAACATGTCGGCTTTTTAATGTAACCCCAGCCAGTACCATTAAAGGCTTTTTAATGTAACTTATCGTTTGGGCACCTTATTTTGGAGTGCCTGGATGAACTCTTCTCTCTACATGAACTGATCCCGATTATCCAAGAGCACCCAAAAGCTTACATGAACAGACTGAAGACTGCTTGAGCTTCCAGCCACCTGTGTGCCTTTCATTGCCAAAATAATGTTCTGACTTTTATCTAAATTATTTGGTGATATCCCTCACAACAGTGCAACAGCACATAGGCCTAATGGCGGGAGTTTTTCCCTCAGCACGTAATGAAAGCTAATCGGACGTCTAATGACAGGTGGTGCTGACGGACAGCGCACGAGGGAAAGAAGTTGCAAACTTGATCGTGTTCGGTTTCGTCAGTCCAGCGGAACACTTCTGGCTCTACAAAAAAAGAATCTGTATTGCAACAAATCTAGTTAGGCCTAGGTCTATATAGGCTATCCAAGATATTTAATTTAGATATTTAATTTAGTTTTCACCACCTAGTGAAGTGTTTAGGACCTGGCCTATTTAATGTCGCTGTAAATTGGTGTAATGTAGCAGAAAGTGCGAGACATTCGTTGGACTCGTTGCACGCAACAAGTTGTGAAATTATTTCTTAACGGTTTTAACCACATCATTCGCGACTCTCGAGCAGTTTGAGAACTGAGAAGAATGAGAGAGAGAGAGGGCAGTGACTATACCACGTCACTGAGACTATGTGTGTGTGCTGCGCCTACTGAATCCAAGTGCAGAAAAAACATATCCATATAGATTATTACATAATGCACCATCTTATTACATTTCCATCAAAAAAAAAATTTGCGGCCGCATTCCGTAATAAATTTCGCATTTTGTAATAATTTATTACAAGATGAGAAAAAAGTTATTACGAAATGCGTTCAAGAAATGTATTACGAAATGCGTAAATTATTACACAATGCGGCGATTGTCACCACATTATGTAATAATTTGTTACATTATTACATATTGCACCGTTATTACATAATGCGGCGTTACAAAAGCTCATAGCACACACTCCACTTGGCAGTGCCTTTAAAAAGCACATGCCTGAATACTCACTCACATCCTGGCGTCTGACCGTGGGGCCATACAAAGTTACAATTACGCACGATTTCTTTTAAACGACGACTCTATCATTGTGCTAGTGAATGTTAAAGTGACCAAAGCAGTGCTGCCATTCATATGAAAATTGTTGTATAGACTTTTTTCGCAAGTTGGCCTGCCTGCATGAAAACAACAAAGGCCCCGACAAGAAAAGGCCAAAGCTTGGCAATATAGAAAGGAGACTGTAGACTGTAGTCTTTGCTTTTACACTTAAACCGCAACAATGGTGGTCAGGAGGAGGAACCTACACTTTAAACTGCGTCCTGTGCAGTCACGTTGTCACTCGCAAAAACACCAGGCAGACGGAGACAAGTCCTCTGAGTTCATAGGGTCAAGAAATGCTAAAACTGCCCTCAGCTCAGCACAGAGTGAAAAAGATCCCTCAAATATTTTGATTTGGTTGGGAACTTCCCACCGATGCGGTCGATTTCCGTCTCTCTGACTGTAAATTTTCATTCATGAGACAACGGGTCCAAGCGAATTGTTTTTCCAAGTCGGACTCGATTTCACGTTCCATCTCTGGTTTGAATCACAGGAGGCAGGAACTCTTTGGGGCGGCACGCCACACAGCCGTAAGCCATTCAACGAGCCACTTTAAGGCAGGGCGACTGCGTTTCGTCTCTGTCTGCAACCCAACATCTAATCCTAATGGGTGCAAATCATTTCCCCAAATGTGCGTCCTTTCCTCTGTCGTCTGATCTCATGCCTTGTTATCAACCAGGGTAAAATCAGTTTTAAACACATTACATAGGCATTGTAGCCTAATAAAAAAGTATAACATTTGTAACCTAGAGTGCCTCAGCTTTCCTCTACCCTGATGAAGTCAGTTTGATATCAGACATTCAGTAAACATTAAAAATGTGGACATATGATATAACTGGGAAAAATAAGCCTTGTGGGACATTCATCATTTGTCTATGCTTTAAAGTTGGTTTGACAGACAGGCTTATTTTGTCAGACCATCATATCCTAATGCGTCCCACACTGTACTGACATTCATTTTTGCTTCATTTGCTTGACTCAAAGGTCAAAAATGCAAAGTACCAGGTGTCGAGTTTCGCTTAACAGTGTAAGAAAGAAAAAAAAGACGTAACACAACACACCTAAAGGGTGGAAGGTTGGAGGAGGTTGAAGACAAGTGCTAGGTTCAGGTTCAGCTGAGACGTTTGCCCAATCTTGTGTTTATTCTCACCCTCTAATTTCAGACAAACACAAATGCAGCAGGCAGCAGACATTATAGAAGAAGTAAAGTGCACTCAATTACAGGAGGGGACTGGAGTTGTTTTTCTCCTTCTTCTTCATCTTCTTGAGTTCTTCCAGGAGTAAACAACACGCCCAGGCAGACAGACTATGCTAAAGTACTCTAAGGTGAAGGGATACCTCTGTGCCCGAAACTCTATTTTTGGAAAGCACCCTAGCCTCACCCTCACCTCAGCTCAGACCTGACTCACAAAAATCAAACACCTTGTTCAAGGTATGATCACTTAGAAGGACACCAGAGGTTGATGAGGGGTTTGAACATGAAACATTTCTCTTAACTTTACTTCATATAGTACATCAGTGTAAGGTGAGAGGCCAACACAAACTAAAACGGTTAATTGCTACGTTTACATGAGACATTTAATTACGAATTAACTGACTTTAATTCTGAATAAAGCTTAATTCTGCTTTGAAAACGTCATGTAATCACCTCTTAATTCGGAATTAAAGGAAAGATCAAAGTAAACTCGACAGAACTATTTAATTCGGAATTATTAATTCGGAATGAAAAACAAGTAAACATAGTGATTGACATAAAATGGCTTATAAACACTTAGCATGGAGGGCATGAGGAGGATACCTCTTCAAACTCTGCCAGTTTGTGTAACGTCTTTACTTTCCCAGCCTCCCATTTCACAACAACAGCGATTTGCTTTCTATACAACACCCGATGCATCGTACAGTACATGGTGGGAGGTGGAGAGCCAAACAAACAAAACAAGCTAGAAATGGTTAATGTGAAAACATGGCCACTTAAGGTATGAGGCTGCCTGCCTCTTCAAAATGTTTTCCTCCTCAGACCTCAGTCAGGCCCTGGGGTTCAGGAAAATCAATATTTGAGAAGCCAAGAAGCTCTCCTCTCCTCTCCTCTCCTCAGACGAAGCAAGCGAAGGAGCACTTCAAAGCAGACGGGGAGACGGGGAGATCAAGGGCACGTCAGAGTAGAGGCACCGTGTGGGTTTATATAAAGTTAGATAAGACTGTTGTTGACACAGCGACATGACTCTGAACTGACTGAAGAAGAGGCTGTCAAGTCATGTCAGTACAAGAGACTGAAGCGAGACGCAGCAGAGAGAGACAGGAGGGGGGGGGAGAGAGAAAGAGAGAGAGAAAGAAAGAAAGAAAGAAAGAAAGAAAGAGAGAAAGAAAGAAAGAAGAGAGAAAGAAAGAGAACAAATGCATGATCCTGACTTAGGAAACAAACATGGGAAAACAACACTCCCTCATGTCCAGCCTCAGCTTGCTACAGTGCAATGCTGCAGAGGAGCGATACCATTACACACCCACACACTCGCCCTAAACCCTGGAACGTGCACACACACAAACACCACAGTTTAACCCTGGCTAAATGAAAATAATAGGCTGCATACACTACAGTACAGCTTTCATGGGCCTTGAAAGCCCACACTGTAAGGTTTTTTCCAGGGGCTAGTCCCTAGAGAGGTAGAGACAAAACCGGCCCACAGGTAGTGGTCTATGCTGACTTCTACAGCTACTACTCAAGGCTACAACAAGCAGTCAGCACCAACACTGAGGAGGCGAAACACACTTTGCTTCACATTATCTGTGTGCATTGCAAGTAGTATTTTCACAAGTTAAAATTTCATTATGAAGACTTCTTATCTCTTCTTATCAGTTTCATGAATGTCATTTTCTAAACACTAAGCTCTTTATACTCAACAACTGTGTAAACAGCAAAAAGAAACATAGGCAGTGTGATATTTAAACTAATGAATGTTTTGCAAAAATGACTCATGCAAACATTGAGAGCAATTTTTCAATTAGGATGCACTGTTTTAGACCAGCAGAGTTTTCTTCCTCACGACAGAGCAGGAGTAGTGTTGCCAAATTGGGCTGTTTCCCACCCAATTGGGCTGCTTAGGTTGGCCGTCTGTGTGTAAAAAATGTGTAAAAATGGCATTAGGGTGGGATCTTCTGCAACTTTAAGGGCACAGAAATCATTAGAATTTAGTGCAAATTGGGCAGGATTTAGTGGTTCCAGACGCTTGAGATTTTTTTGGGATAGAAATCATCAGTCTCTCTTGGCCCTACCGTGGCCAACCGGTAGGGCACTCGCCTGCCATGCGGTTGACCCGGGTTCGATTCCCAGCCCGGGTCCTTTGCTGACCCCTCCCCGGCTCTCTCCCTGTCCACCTCTCACACTGTCCTATCAGAAAAAGTTGAAAAAGACCCCAAAAAAGGAAATCATCAGTCTCACCTGGCAACCCTGAGCTGAAGGTGTTTGAGGAAGTACCCAATCCCAATCCCTGCCTTTTTTCTGCTGACGCGCCTTCAAGGCTCAGCTCAGGCCAGGGAGTGTAGGACACTTATCTCACTTTCTAAATCATCCCTGCAACCTAAATGTGAAAAGTCCAGCACAGAAAGCAGTAGCAAGGTTTTTTCTTCTTTTCTTAAATGGTGGTAGGCTACTGCTGGAGAGATACCGTATGCAAACTCTGATCCTTTCGACTTCAAAGGCCCATGCTTTTAAAAGTCTGAAGCTTGAAGTTATTTCCACTGATTTCACAGGATGGATGGCGGCACTCAGTTAGGATGATGCCACTGCTTCTGCACATAAACGTCAAAACCGGTAGCGGCACACACGGCTGCTCATAAACAAGATTGCAATAATAAAACATCAGTTAGTGTTGGGAGTTACTCATTATGAATATACTGTATCGGGGCCTACTCTACAAAGTTGGTTCAGGAGTAAACCAGGTTAAGTTAAGAGGTAAATCATCTAATAGAAGAGCCTGGAGTCCTCATTTTCTTAAGAAGATGATTTACCTCTTAAATTAACCTGGTTTACTCCGGAACCAGCTTTGTAATATGAAGGGTATATCGCCTGAAATATCATGATTTTAAAAAACAAACAAACAAACAAACAAACAAAAACAGTAATGTCAGCTTGGTGTTGCAGACTTCATTTTTGTTTCCTGCTAGTCGCTGGACTGTGTGTGCAAATTTCAGTCACCAGAAGATTTCAACAAACTAAGCCTCCAGTAGTATATCAGGACCATGGCAATGCTTTCTGACAGAAATCAACTTAATAACTCTTTGGTACGTAACGTTTGCCCACGGCTATACTATATATGAAATACAGGGCAGCTTTAATGAAGAAGTGGGAAAATATACGAGGGGACAACAGCACAAAAAATAACCCTTATAGGGTATACCAGAGAGAGTAGAGAGAGAGGGGTTCCATTGGCCCATTGTTTCCGGGTTCTATTATTGCAAGGGGAGGGGGGGAAATCCCCCTTTAGACAGACCTAAGGACTGTTCTATTCAATCTAGGAGTATTATGACATGCCCCTTTAGGCAGACCGGAACCTGGTCATGTTAGGTGCCCATAGAAACCTATTACATTGGCATATCTCTATATACTTAAAGAATCTCTGGGTATATTGTATGTATATAGTGTGTACAGTGAAACCACAGCTCTGTCAGCAAGGAGGGATAAATGGAGTGTAAAAAAAAAAACCTCCAGTAACCGTACACAGGGAGGGGAAGAGGAATGTTTAGCCTGGCAATCAGTACTTCAACACCGGACAGGTTAGGAGAGACATACAACCCTGGCATAATTGCCCCAAAATATCCATCTGTCATTCCCACCGGAGGTTACGGCAGAGTAATGTGGTAAAGGGTTTTTTTTGTTTTTTTAATGGGGAGGGAGGGTGGA
The DNA here is from genome assembly GCF_034702125.1 of Engraulis encrasicolus. NCBI lineage: Eukaryota > Metazoa > Chordata > Actinopteri > Clupeiformes > Engraulidae > Engraulis > Engraulis encrasicolus. The sequence goes on from NC_085868.1 coordinate 46,998,965, forward strand.
GGATTGGAGATAGAGGGTGGCTGTAAAAAAAAGAATCATGGATCCTAAATGCACTCCAAAGTAGACATACAGTAATCTGTGAGGAAGTCTTCCACCCCCCAGGTAATAAATTAGCATCTCTCTCCCCTGGGGTGGAGGAAACTACAATAGACTATGGCTGAGGCTGATGTCTTCTGAACTGTTTGCCTGCAGCCCTCTAAAGACATAACTCAAGCATTTCATTTCTAGTTTGGTTCAAGGCAACTCAGATATAGAGCCATTTTCTCACCTGTAAAGACAGCGACCACCTAGCCAGGCCACACCTTTCTAGTGACGCAACACCTTTGGCATTGCTTCTAGTCAGGCCAAAAGCAATGGAAATACCGTTTCTGATCTCCCAAACAAAAATGAAACATATATATACAGAAACTGAATCCTGCACCTTCTAAACAGATGAGCGGTGGCCAATCACAATTTAAGTAGTCTGTCTACCATGCAGACTGCAGAGTATATGATTCCATGGGCAGTAGATGGCATCAAACGCCAGAGCCGTCAGAATGCATCACACAAAAATGAAACCTATGATGAGTCATTTGTCTTGAGGAAAGAAGGATCCTTGTTTCACTGAGAAAACAAGATGGCATGGCCCAAATCAGTCAAGTCAGTCAATCTTACCCTTTTTAAACAAGGTCCCTCTGCATAGCAGTTTAAAAATCAAAGACAAATGAAAACTTTTCCACACCTCCCAAGAACCACAATGTGACAAGCTGTGACCAATGATCTATTGCTTGAAGGAGCAATGGCTGCAAACACTCCACTCTGAGTTATTTAACCCATTGACGCCGGTTGTTGCGTTACGCAACATTGGCCCTGGCGCCGGTTGTTGCAAAACGCAACATTATTGATTTGTCAATATTTTCAAGACGCATGAGAGATGCAATGCACAATGTTTTGTTCAAATACACAAGAGGTGGATGTTCTCGATTCTTTTAAAGATCATGTAGCAAAAAAAAAGTTTGATTCGTCGACAAAAATGTCAAACGCAATCAACCATGCTTGCTTCTGTAGACGTGGGTTGTTTAGCCATTTCACACAGGTAAAAAAAAAAAAAAAAGAAGAAGAAGGCTGTGGTTCGCAAGACACGCTGTTACAGCGAACGTGATGTTCAGTTGAAAGGTAATGAAGACATTTTAATCGAGGAAAGGAAATATGATTGAAGACCCTTTAGATAGAGAGCAGGAGTGTGATTTGCCGCGGCCGCATGAAGAGGTGGGCGAGTGGCTTCCAAATAGACAGTCAGCTAGATTTCGCCAAAACCAAAACTTCTCTCCGACACTCGGGGCAATTGGCGAAGGCGTCAATATCTGAGGAAGCACGTCCTTCAGATATATTGCAGAATATTTTCACTGAGGATGAGGAACTCTCGGGTATGGTGATAACCTATTGGTGAGGCAGACAACGGTAGACATGCGAATTATAGACGCGCGGCCACACATCCGGCTAAAAGTGGAGCCCCGTCTCAAAATAAGATATTATGAAATTGCTCATCGGTCTCTGCATAACGTTTGGAGGAATAAAACGGCCATACTCGCCGGTGGGAGAGCAAGTGGCTGTATCAGACAAATGTCCCCCATTTATGGCAGAAATGACTGCCTAATAATTATAATAATAGTGATTATTGTGATTTAGTTATAGTCGGCTATTGTAACAGTAGCAATAGTAGCCTAATAGCCTATAATAAATAGCAGCATCAAGCATTAGGCCTATTCTGAAAGCACATGAAACTTTCTTTCAATCATTTGATTATGAGATATGATTTTTTTAAGGAATATGTGTTAGTGTTAATTCTGAATGAGCATAATCCCGTGAAAGCAGAGGATTTTACCTTTTAAATGCAATTTGTCCCATGTCCCTATGTGTTCCAGAGGCTGAGATATTGAATTTATCATAGGAGTTTTCAACCAAGTTTTCTTATCTCAAAAAACCCTCAGGCATTGGGGACCTTTTCTAAAAACTGGCTCAGGCGCCAATGGGTTAACACAGGCCCAGGACAAGACCAAAACGTTGAGTTGGGGGGGGAGTTGAAAAATGAGTTTTTTGGTCTTAGTTCCAAGAATCCAAGAATCTCAGCAATGTATGGAGGGCATACAATACCGGTAATTACATTTATTCATTCCTCCTTCCTGACAGAGGCCCTTGATGTGTTTTCTGTAATGCAGATCTGTGGTTGGCTGGAGGATCCAACTGATCCAACAGACTGACAAAGAAAGAAGAGATAGGGGAAGGATTCTGGAGACCACATGAACCATAGGCCATCTAGTAGGGCTGTAACGGTATACAAAAATCACGGTTCGGTACGTACAGTACCTCGGTTTTGGGGTCACAGATCAGGTTCGATACAATTTCAGAAAATACATTCGAACTGCTGTTTTGGGTCGAAGATTTCATAAGTGTAAGAAATAGAACTGTACAGTAGAACTAGAACTCTACGTACATCTTTTTTCTTGCATTCTCTCTGCAGTCTGCATGAGACACTGCATGTAGTGGCAGCATAAAGTAATGAACTGAGTTGCCGGTCACTCTACCTTTCGGTCCAGCACTGTTCGGTTCGGTACAAATACAATACATTATGCCTTAACAGGCCTACTATCTAGCCATGTACCATAGGCTATCTAGCCATGCAGGCTATGTACCATAGGCTATCTAGCCATGCAGGCTATGTACCATAGGCTATCTAGCCATGCAGGCTACGTACCATAGGCTATCTAGCCATGTAGGCTACGTACCATAGGCTATCTAGCCATGCAGGCTATGTACCATAGGCTATCTAGCCATGTAGGCTACGTACCATAGGCTATCTAGCCATGCAGGCTACGTACCATAGGCTATCTAGCCATGTAGGCTACGTACCATAGGCTATCTAGCCATGCAGGCTACGTACCATAGGCTATCTAGCCATGTAGGCTACGTACCATAGGCTATCTAGCCATGTAGGCTACGTACCATAGGCTATCTAGCCATGCAGGCTACGTACCATAGGCTATCTAGCCATGCAGGCTACGTACCATAGGCTATCTAGCCATGCAGGCTACGTACCATAGGCTATCTAGCCATGCAGGCTATGTGTCCAGCATGTGTTTCAAGGGAAACAACTACAGAGGAGCCAAAGAAACACTGATTACAATGTGGGCTTGTGCTGTACAGTAAGCTACGGGCCTCCAGTGGCTCCTTAAGCCTGATACATAGTCATGCTGTGCTGACTTGGGGTACAGCATGGACGTACTGTCAGCGGGATGTGTATTCCTCATAGTCGCCCTGCGTGCGCATGCAGGAAAGGGCGTGGTGTTTTTTTTCCCGCTGAGATTTTAATGACGTCAATTCACCTCCGTGACAACAGGGGGCGAACTAACTCATTCAGTTGAGCCCAGTCCCTAGAATGAATCACAAAGCTAACCAGCTGGCTATGTAAAACGTAATATTCCACTAGTAGCCTACTTCTAAAAGTTGGGGCATAATTAGATGATACAACATCAGTTTCTTTTTGGTCAAGTACTACATTAGATTAAATGCAAGACAAACGCCATTTTAAAAGACAATAGACAGCATGAATGGCCATTCACACCTGGGGCCTAGTAGTAGCTAGCCAGCTAAATCAGTCATTACAAACTCAAAGCTAGTTGACTAGCCACCTGAAACGTAATTCTACCACTAACAAAGGCTTCTTGCTATTAATTTAAAAAGTTGTGGCGTAATTAGACATGAATGATAGCATACAAGATTCTCTCTTTATTCATGTTTTACAGTTCAGGTGGTTAAAATGCCAAACAAAAGCCGTTTTTAAATACAATACATCTAATGGCCATATTAACAGCTAGCTTAGCAACTGTCAGCCAAACCCATTCAAACTCTACAGGACATTAGCGAACCCTGTTTTAGAAGCTAGCTAGCCACACTACAAATCAACAAAGAGGCTTCTTGCTATTAATTTAAAAAGTTGTGGCGTAATTAGACATGGATGATAGCATACAAGATTCTCTCTTTATTCATGTTTTACAGTTGAGGTGGTTAAATGAAACAAAAGCCATTTTTAAATACAATAGATAGCCTATCTAATTAACAGCTAGCTTAGCAACTGTCAGCCAAACCCATTCAAACTCTACAGGACATTAGCGAACCCTGTTTTAATGAGCTAGCTGCCACACTACAAAAGAACAAAGAGGCTTCTTTGCTACTACCACACTACAAACATATCATTTCCATGATGGCCTTTTATGGATATTTCTAATTGATTTTTTGGAAGTTGTACTACTGAAATAAAAACAGTTTCTCTTCTCCCTGTCAAAAAACTCCAGTGCTTTCCTGCCAAGTCAACTGCATCGTGTTTTTCGTTTTCCTTCAAACCTCCGCGGTAGGGTAGAAGAATAGAACACAACTGACCTATCAGGGCTGAGTTCCCCCCGGACTGCCGTAAGCGCATTGACCAATCACCGTCTTCAAGCATAGCTCAGCTCACGGACATTTCAGCCTGGGAGAAACATGCGTGTACTGCAGCCAGGGGTCGTTTTGTCGCTGCACAGGGGGGCGCGGTGGCTGCTTCTCTGTGCAGAACCTCCGTGAACGCGCGACTCTGAATCCCCCTTTAGGCTAACATAATTTCAACAAATCAGAAGTATTTGAGGGCCTCCAGGCCAGGCAGGCACACACATTTCACACACGACTTTAAATCATGTTCTTCTCGTTTTTTCCCTCTTTCTGTGCTGTCAAGGTTTCCACACACAGACACAGACACACACACACACGCACACACGTACACACACACACGCACACACACACACACTACACTGATGTTTTCAGCAGCAGGCAGCTATGATCTCATCTAATTCCTCTTCATTGAATTATATTTCATCGTCCCTTCACGCCGTAGATTTATGCGTTTCCATGTTTCATTTGAGGGGTGAACTAAAGGAGTGGAGGGCTGAGCCCTAACCACTTCCAGTCTCCAGTGCAGTCTTTCCTGCCCAAAACCACCAGCGCTACACAAGAGGGGACTCTGCACTTCGCACCACACCGCCGCCGCACAAACACATTCTTCAATCGCTATGGCTACAGCAACTACCCGCGATGACTTCATGAGAGCACTTTCAAACAGTAAAACAAAAAGCGATATATCTGATTTAGAAAACATACGCACATTCAAACACACGCACACGAAAACACACGCACATTCAAACATACGCACACACATACGCACACACATACGCACACACATACGCACACATACGTGCGCCGCACACACACACGCACACACACACACACACACACACACACACACACATCCATTAAATTGCCCCCACAACACAGCCAATAGGCTTTGACAGTGCAGAGCTGTGACATGACATCACTGTGTGTCGCAGCTGCCAGCTATACTGCACGGCCCCATAATGGTGTTTTTAGGCAGACAATCATGAGAATACCCATTCTCCCACCAAACCACTGTTGGCAATCATATATGAAATGACCATAGTGCATAGAGCAGCCAAATATAGCTACTAACTGGGGCCTTCTGGGAAGTCTCATAACCAGACACTGTGCTGCACAAAGAGCTGCCTTTTCAGAAACATCCTGAAAGACTGGACATTAAACACAGTGCCGGTTCCATGTTAACGGCAATGAGCTGTTCTTTTTGCTTTGTTTTGTTCTTTTTTCCTAAAAGACTGGTCATTAGATGCTGCTTGGATGGTATAACTCTGCCCTTGTCTTTCAGGGTGGCCTGAGAACAGAGATGTGTTGCAAGATGTTATCGGCTTACAACATTGTTGCAAATAGTTTTTGCACCTGTCGAACACTCTGCTCCAACATCAGAGACATGCCTCCACACACCACACCACACACACCATTAGAGGTTGCTTTTCCAGCTCACAAGGTTAAGGCACAGCCATTTCACAGCTCTTAATTTAGGGCCACGCTTTCAAATCTTAACGCTTCACAAAGCATTTTCCCGCAAACAAAAACGCTCGTCTCAGATTGACAGCCTGACACTTCAAGGCGCCACCACAGCTGATGGAATGTCATACATGACATTTGAATGAACAGCACAATATATCGAAAATGTATCAAAATCGCGATATCAAGAGTGGCGATATGCATATCGTGAAAATGACTTAATTATCGCTAACAAGTAAAACATTTCCATGCAGTCCAATCACTAGCTGATTATCAACAAATGCGCAAGAAGCCCGCCATGATCAAAGCCACGCCCCCCACACAGACCGACAAATTAGTGTCAAGAAAAATACTCTGATATATCTATAAATATCTTTTAAATAGCGTTATCGAGGTATTGCATGCTGTTATTAGGCTTGGGCGATGTCCCCCTAATTGGCAGCTGACGATGTTTACAGTGAGACGATGCGATGGACGATGACATCGTCGTCGTTTGGGGGGGGTAATATTATTTTTTATTACTTTTTTTTTTTTTTTTAATTATCATGTTTCGTTTTTTTTGCTTTTGCTAAGCTATTATTTTAATATATTTGCTTTAAGAGTAGGCCTAAGTCAAATATATTAACAGTTTTTAAATTCTTCCAAAAAAAAGTTTAAACCTCCTCCAGCTGCGCTACTGTCTGCAACAGAGATGGTCGCTCCTCTGCTGTCTGTGAGAGCGACTCTCCCCGACCGACCCCTCCCCATCGCCCTTCTTGTCTCTCGTGTCACCATCAGCTGCTTCAAGCCCGCTCTTCCAAACTCCACCGCGTGGAAACTTATTTTCAGTAAATTTCGCGATGCAGCCTACTGCAGGCTGCTACTAGAGTGTGTTATTTAACGGCGTAGTTCTATTTCAAGACCAGCTGTGTCACGGCGTTTTTTGCATACCGGTAGGCCTACATAACTTTAGCCATGCAGGGAAGCCCAGAACGTTTGTCAAATGGAAGAGATGAGAACCCACGTGTGCCTTTTCGAGGTTTTGCAATGGATTTTAGCCCGAGTTAGCAAATTACCCGACACGAATGTTTCTTAAGCACACGGCGAGACTTTTTAATTCATCAATGGAAACAATTGCGGTGAAGCCACAAAGACGCGGGCAGACATGGAATCGCTTGTGCTCCCTCTTGGCAGTGGGCTAATCAGAAGTGTAGCCTACAATCTTGTGTGGCTACTTCACAAGACATCTCCATCGCGGAGAGATTAAGTCGAATTTCCGTTAAACATGAAATGGTAAACTGTCGCAATTGCTGAACGATTTGTTGCTTTCACTTTAGGCTACTCCGGAGGGAGATGCCTCATGACTCTCCGTTGTAGAAACTTGGGTCACATAAATAAATGTAGGCAATCAGACACTTACTTGAACTCATAGGCTATGCAGCAAACAATAGTAGGGCTTAGTTCACAAGTTGGTTTTTTTTCCATTTTTTTCGTAGCTATATAATTCACTCTGCTTGAGGCTTGTGTTGACAACCTCGGTCCGTTCAGTCCTGCTACCTGCGCAGTCCGCGGCTTCTAAGGATTTTACGGTAATGTTTCAGGTTATTGGAAAGCCAAGCACCGTAATGATGGCAATAGCAGCGGCTTCAAAAATACAAATTCCTTGGCATCACGATGTTGGCTGTCCATCGTGATGCCAGCTGTCCATCGCCAATGGACGATGACATCGTCTATCGGCACAACCCTAGCTGTTATCGAGTATTGAATTTTTTTCTGATATCGTGCAGCCTTACTTTCCATTGCTTTTTGAATACACAGCAGATTGTTCAGCTTCTGCCTGCTGGGTAATAATTACGCTCACCAATTCCAGACAGCCCCCAAGAAGACAGCCACAACTTTCACAACGGTAAACTGGTGTTAATGAGATGGGTGTTAATGGTGGTAAACAAATTTTATATATGATAGTCATGGCTCAGTGGTTAGAGCGCTGGCCTTTAGATCAGAGGGTTGCAGGTTCAAATCCCACCCTTACCAGCACCTTCATCCATGACTGAAGTGCCCTTGAGCAAGGCACCTAACCCCACCTTGCTCCGGGGCCTGCAACCAATACTCTGAACTTAAATAAGCTTAAGTTGCTTTGCACATAAGCGTCTGCTAAGAGTAGTAATGTAATAATGTTGTATTATCAATGATAACTTGGCAATACAGAAAGGTGATGGCAATGGGTAAGGCAACCACAACTCTAATAACGGTAAGTCATAAGGTTTTAAATAATAATAGCAACAAAGTTTGCAAGCTGTTGTCATTATCCGAGCAAAGGATTTTAAACTTGATTAATAGAATAGAGGCAAAGGGGATGACAATGCACACAACAACAACAAAATCTGTTGAAGGATACTTTACTAGTCTAGATGTTTTTAAAATAATAATTGGGCAAAATACTCCATTTTCAATATTGTCTTGTGATTTATGAAAATGATACAGGTTGGAAACGTATTCCTCTACGATAGTTTGTCTTACTGTCCCCCAAGAAGCCCTGTGACTGTGATAAAATGAATCCTCATCCGAGGGCACTTTAAACATGGGCGAAAGGAGAGAAAAACTCAAAAGAGGCACTCTGGCATTCTCCCAATTCCCTCTCCCCTTCTTTCTCATGAAACACAATGCACTCCCCCCTCCCCTACTTACCCCCACTGTCTCTTTCTCTCTCTCACACACACACACGCGCACACACTACAGACTACACACACACACACACACTTTCTCTCTCTCTCTCTCTCTCTCTCTCTCTCTCTCTCTCTCTCTCTCTGTGTCTCTCTCTCTCTCTCTCTCTCTCTCTCTCTCTCTCTCTCTCTCTCTCTCTCTCTCACACACACACACTACACACACACACACACACACACACTACACACACCTCCATCCATCTTCTATTCTTGTTAAACTCACATCTGTCTGCTGTGCTCTTTTCTTGTCAGGACAGCCCAGCACTTCACGAGCTCCACTCCAAGAGCCGTGTGTGTTGTCCCAAAGTGTGGGAAATTCAACAAGGTTACGCTGGGACTCAGTGAAACTCCACAGAGCAGAGAGGCCTCTACAGTCAAAAGGGAAGCCGAGAGAGAGACTGGACTGGAAAAGAATACCTGACAGAGAGCTAAAGAGAAGCCACCACATCAAAGAGAAAGGGTTGTGTGTGTGTGTGTGTGTGTGTGTGTGTGTGTGTGTGTGTGTGTGTGTGTGTGTGTGTGTGTGTGTGTGTGTGTGTGTGTGTGTGTGTGTGTGTGTGTGTGTGTGTGTGTGTGTGTGTGTGTGTGTGTGTGTGTGTGTGTACGAGAGTCAAGGAAATCATATCCAAGGCCTACAAATACGAAAAGACAGACAGACGGAATAAAGAAACACAGCCATGAAAGTCACGATTGCCCACCACCACCACCCCGACCACATCCCACAATTTTTTTGGCCAATTGATTTTCACACAGTATTATTCATGATCATGTTCCTAATAATAACATTAACAAATAGAGTAGTAACACAACTCAAAACAAACCAATACAGTAGGCCAACATTTTGGCCAGTATATTCCTTTGTCCTGGACACGGTGAGGAACAACTAAGAATAGCTTGGAAGCCTCCACATTTCATAACTTGACTTTGCTTCCAAAACACATCTCAAGTACACAAGTCAAGTTTACTGGAATTGCCTTTTTGAGCATTTGGATGGAATAAAATAATGGCTTTTTCTTTCTTTCTTTCTTTGCTCTTCCCTCTCTCTCTAGTCTCTCTTGTCAAACAGTGTTTCACACGAGGCTTGTGAATATAGTGGCAAGTGGCTTTGTGGGCTAACAGGATGAGATGGTTGATTGGAGCCAGTGAAGAGCTTTAAGTCATCTGAGAGGCACCAAGAGGTACTAGACTAAAGGCAGCCGCTTGGTGTCTGACAGAACTCAGGCAGTGTTGCCAGATAGGGCGGTTGCCCGACTAATTTGGCTGCTTGGGATAGCCGTCTGCGGGTAAAATAATATTTATTTACTTTTTTTAACGGTGAACAAACAGGCACTGATTTTTCTGTCTATTTATGACCATAGAAATCAATACAATTTGAGTGGGATTTAGTGCTTCCAGGCGGTTTTTGAGCATTGCTTGAGGCTGGAACTGATCAGGCACATCTGGCAACCCTGTAGTCAGGGGCCTCCACATGGGCTGTGGTGGGGCGGTTAAGGGGCACTTTGAAAACTGAGAAATCTGGCAGGCATTGGAACAATGTTTTGAAATGTATTTTTATGTGAAAAACATATGAAAAAATGATATGACATTTTATTTACACAACACAAGCAGTAGTTTGGTTTAGACTGATTACTCAGTAACTGTTTTAGTAATTGTCATCCTTTTACTCAGGTCTCATTATTATACTAATGAATTTATTTTACCCTGTAGTCAGGGGCCTCCACATGGGCTGTGGTGGGGCGGTTAAGGGGCACTTTGAAAACTGAGAAATCTGGCAGGCATTGGAACAATGTTTTTTTATGGTATGTAGTGCATCCTATTTGAGAGGTTATGTATGTGTGACCTTGAAGAGTGACCTTGGGAGGGTGATTGTCCTTTGGAATCAATGTGAGAATACATTATCATGATAACATTGATAATAAAAAAACTAATCTGAAGAAAAAGTGCAGACAACACTGTACACTGACTACTGTACGTTTTTCCCTTTTTTATTTAGTGGAGCGCTTTGAGAAATAAAAAAGAAAAAAAAGAGCAGTATTATTATTATTATATTCAGTGTGCTGAGTTTTCGTAACTTTCTGTATCAAGTCATCCTGCCTTACACCTCCACCTGGACTACTGAAGGCTTGTGCTCAAGGACTTCCATGTACTATGATTGATAAAAACACCTTCAACTAGAGCAGGAGTGCTGTGTCGATGGCCATTTCCGGCCCTTGAAGCCGTCTTATTCAGACCCCGACATAGTTTTAATGTTATGCAGTTTCACATGAAATATGACATGCTTTGTAAAGAAATGTTAGAAATTACATATAATTAGGTTATATTTTTGGGGGACCTAGCGAAGGTGGGGTCTGTTGTAAAAATGGCCGGCTTTAATATAGGTCTAAAGTGCAAGGGAAAATCCTGCTTTGTGTTCATAGTACGGCCCTTGGAGGACTTTATCAAATTTGATGTGGCCCCTCGAATGAAAAAGGTTTCCCACCCCTGAACTAGAGGTAAAGGTGAGGCAGCACAAAAGCACGACATCATGATCATCTTGATGTTAAAAAAAACATACTGTACATACACTGACATTCACAAAGTAACAGAGTAGACTCCATAAGCAGCACACCAAAAGCAAAACACAGGCAACGGCACAAGAATGCAAAACCAGTTAAGACACACTGCAATTTTGCCAGCAGAGGGGAAGTCAACCCGAGCAGCATAGGCCCAATATAGAAGGCTTTTACTGGAACCTCTGACCAACCAAACGAACAGCACACAACAATCCCATTCTCCTTCTCATTTTTCTATAACTGGGCTCTTTTGTTGGTCGAATTGAAAATCAAAAAAGGAAATCTGATGTTTTATCTAGACTCAAACAAGCCAACATTATTTCAAGTCTATGCAAATTAGTCTCGTGCTGGCCTGGGCTGAATTACCATGTCTGCCCGCCACCTATGCTATCGTTGGTGCGCTGGCATTTTGTGTGCGTCATCGGAATACCATAATAGCCCTGCATTCACTGCCACTACATTTCTGCGAGCACTTGCACAATTGCAGGGTTAACCATGTTTGTGGGCGGGGGGAAATTACAGTACCACCGCGCACGTTTGTCTCTTTTGTGTTTTTGTTCTTACAGCAGAAAGGGGGGGGAAGGAAGGGGGGGTGCGAAATTGTAGAGACAAATCTGCCAAGTCACAAGTTTAGACTCCCATCAGAGTAGCTGGTGATACACAGGGGGGTAAAAACATTATCTCCTTTTGTCTAGAGGGTAACCTTAGCAACCAAGACAATGATTTACTGTAACCATGGCAATCCTGGTAGCAGGGAGTTGTTGCTTCTGTCCAGGGCCACTGACAGCTTTGGCTGGGCCCAGGAAAAAGTCGTCTGAAAGGGCCCCCCAACCAAATACATACAATGGAATGAGGAACCAATTATGTGCCCCCTCTCTCTCCCTGGGCCCGGGACAACTGTCCCCTTTGTCCCCCCTGTAGGCACCACGGCTGCTGTCCTTACCCATGCTGCTATCCTCTTCAAATGTCGCCTCTGTCAGACAGGGCTGACTAAGCCTGTTTTTGGCTGCGGGGTATAGCAAAACTCTTATCCACCACCAACTTGTCTACTGTATAGTGCTGAAAAGCATGCACTACTGTCTGTAGGAAAATAAATAGTGTAACAAATGCTTCGCCAGAGTGGCTGGTTCAAATTTACGTGGGCAAACAGTCAAAGGACAGACAGGTTGCAAAGTTTCCACTTTTGCAACACACATTACGGGGAAAAAACAGACAAAAAACACAGAGACACAGTGTGCACTACTAGAACCTGTCATTTGGGATGAGGGAAAATAGCTGCAACATTTTCACTAGTGAGTTTTATGAGAGAGCGGGGCCTCAATATGAAACCAAGGCCTGTGCGCTCCCTAAATGTGCTCTGAATAAACATATCCATTGCATGTCATGATCACAGAAATATGGTGGAGGTGTTTAGAGTTGTCATACCATTGGCAATTGTTTACAAACAGGCTTCAATATCGGATTATCCAAAAACGTGGATCAAATAAAACACATGTGTTTTACAGTGTTTATGAACGATATTTTTTTCTAGCCAGAGGGCACAAATTAGATTAGGACCAAAAAACAAACCTCTGGTAAAATGGCATAATTCAAGAGGCATGGAGGAGAAATACATACAGTAGTTTGTTTAACTTCCGCAGAAAACCCCTAAGAAGGTAAAACTGAATGGATGGCAGCTGCTTCATCTTCATCGGTGGTCTTACTAAGCGGAGTCTGACCAAGATAAGCTAAGCCAGACCAGAGATTCTTTAAGTATATAGAGATATGCCAACATAATAGGTTTCTATGGGCACCTAACATGACCAGGTTCCGGTCTGCCTAAAGGGGCGTGTCATAATGCTCCTAGCATTGAATAGAACATTCCTCAGGTCTGCCTAGGTCTGCCTAAAGGGGGATTTCCCCCCAATAATAGAACCAGGAAACAATGGGCCAATGGAACCTCTCTCTCTCTACTCTCTCTGGCCAGACGTTCCCAAACTTAACCATTACAAGGCGGAATATTCCAGCCAGTGATCCTGATTAGCTCATTCGTTCAGCAATATTTCTGTCCTCAGATGGTTGCTTGTTGTGTGTAGTTTGGTGAAAAACAGCCATTAGTCAGGTTCTCTTACCATTCTGGTGACAGCAAATTTATAATGCTGTGTCTTAACGGGATTGATGAATGATTACCATTGCCATTGTCATGTGGTAAATCTGTGATATTAAATACCCAGGAAAAAATATCCCTCAGTTAATTTCACAAGGTGGTCAGCTGAAAACTGGAAGGGGAGTGTGTGTGTGTGTGTGTGTGTGGGGGGGGGGGGGGGGGGTGAGAGACACGACACCAAGATGGTCATCCTCTGAGCATCTTAAACCGCAGTCTGACTTAAATTAAGACTTGGGGTTAGAATGCCATCCTGAGTCATATATCATGCCACAGTTGCCCTTTTGTGACTGAAAAAAACATTACAGGAGTAAATAGTTAGAGCCATAGCTGGATTGGCCACAGGGCACACAGGGCATTTTCCCAGTGGACTGTTAATGATTTTGGCCTAGTCTGGTTCTCCTCTCAGTGTAGTGGCATCAGTCCTCATGCCGCTAAAGCTGACCTCTCTGAGCCAGATATAAATATTAATTTTGGCTGTTGCGGTCAAAATAGCCAGAAATAGGGCTTCATTGTCTCTCTCAATGCCTGGCGGACCGGTCTGTTGAATGAAAATGCCCAGCTTTTTCTTTTTTTTTTAAGATTTTTTTTTTGGTCTTTTTCAACTTTATTTCACAGGACAGTGTGAGAGGTGGACAGGAAGCGACATGGGAGAGAGACTGGGAGGGGTCGGCAAAGGACCCGGTGGGCCGGGAATTGAACCTGGGTCAGCCGCATGGCAGACGAGTGCCCTGCTGGTTGGCCACGGCAGGGCCGAAAATGCCGGCTTTTTCACCCCAGTCCAGCCCTGTTTAGCGCCTGTATTGCGCCGGGTCCACACCCCTGCCCTCACTGGCTCATGGCAAACACTGAGCTGCTTTGAGTGATGAAGTTGACCTTTTCCCAAATTCAGTCCTCTCAAGGTTGTAAAATAAGTACATGTTTACATGTTTTTAAAAACGTGGAAAAAAAGTTTGCCATGATGACAATACGACAGTCTGTGAAAATTCCCCAGCGTAGACAGAGAAGGATGAATCATCTACAGTCCATGATGCTGACTTACTTATTTATTTATTTGCCTGAAATAGGATCTCCTGTTAAGCTCCTGAATAGTATTTAACTGTGGCAAGCTTGAACCTTTCAGCCTCCTTCTCTCCTCTCCAGCCAATTTCACGACTCCCCTGCGCCACCCCCACCCCCAACCCAATCCCTGTCTCCACTACTCCAGACTACATCAGCCTATCTGCTCACTCCATGAATCCTGAGTCTAATTGTGTGAATGTCAGGGCAACACTCCAGGCCTCCGAGAGCCACTTGGCCCACCACCAGACCAGACCTCCTCCTGGGAGCCCTGAAGGGAATGGGGAGGTGGGGGGGTTAGGTTGAGGGGGTTGGCACTCCACACAACGACTAAACTAGTGTTTCTCAACGGTGGCAGTAGGCCTACAGTTTCCCAGGGGGGCGTTGGGGAGCCCTGGGGGGGCGTTGCGAAGGATACAGCTGAGAGGGGGCGGTGCTTATTTGCCATTGGGGGGCAATAGTCCATTTAATTTTTTAATATTAAGGGAGGCATTGTCAGTCTTATGATGTCAATGGGCAGTTGCAAAAAAAAGGTTGAGAACCACTGGAAGTGAAGAAGAACGACAAAAATCCTCTTCTCCTCCCCACTTCTTGCCCTAAACTCCATCCGGCACCATAACAATACCCCAACCAGGCCCTACCGTGGCTCTAACGGTAGGGACACATACACGCGAATTTGCGGACTTTGCAATTCATTCCTATGAGAGAGGCGAAGGCAAGCGGTGGCAAGCGAAAGCAAGCGAACAGGGGCGAAGCGAAGCAAAATTATTAAAGAAAGTTTAATGTTATGCAAATGAGGAGCGAATTCGCCTGCCGCGGCTCAATCAAATCAACAACATAACTGTTCCATTCCATTTGATTCGCCGCGATGACCTGATGACGGTTGGATTTCGCCTCTCTTGGCTTCGCTTGCTTCGCCTCCTACTGTATGTGTCCCTACCGTAAAGGGTGGTTTATGCCTCGAGATCAGCGTCACTGCATCATGATGCAGTGAGCCGCGCAGTTAACGTAGTGAAGCCCCCCCCATCACGCAGGTACTCTGGGGCACCTCCCCAAAATTGTGTCTCGACGCAGGGAGCGACGGCGTGAAAGGGCGAAAATAGGTCTCTGATTGGTCCTCTCGACCAGCCTGCTCTGTCCTCAAGTCGAGAACAAGCGCTACTTCCTTGTTCTAACCTTCGTCGGTCTACGGACTGTGAGCTCTTCATTAAATAAGTTGCCCGTGCTTTGTTGTTTGATTTATTTACACGAACCAAAGACAACACATGCGCTTGCAAGTTACGACGCTGAAGTTATTTGGACAGTTGAACAGTGGTTCCGAGGTCGAGGAAACATTCCGCTTCGTCCTCGACAAATGAGCCACTTCTTTGTTCCAAACTACTACTGTGGCTGCCAGTGCGATCAAACATGCACGTGATATAAAGATTTAATGTTTCATTTTCATTTTCGTCGAGTCTGTGATGCTAAAAAACAACCGACACGTCTAGTTTACTCTTTGTATTGAAGGCAGTTTTAGCGTGAATGACATCGCGCAGACCGTGCTTCAAAACAGGGCATAAACAAGAATTAACTGCATCATGGCTGCGACAAGCTCACTCTGTGGCACAAGTAGGAAGCATAACCCGCCCTTAACAGTGGGGCACTGCTACGCCGGCCACCAGAGTTCAACACCGGCCCAGGTCATTTGCAGATCCTTCCCCGTCTCTCCCTCCCCAGACATTTCCTGTCCTATTTCAATTGGCCTGTCAATTAAAGCCATAAAAACAGTACCCCAACCCCTTCATGAAATGCCATGATGCCCACCTGAGCAATACTATTTCACTATATGGGGACTTCCCCTGACAAAATAAGAAGACTAAAAGGAACATATAATATAGAAGTAGTCGTAGATTTGAAAAAAAAAAAAACTAAGATGAAACAAAAACATTCTCTACAACTGCAATCCATAGTGAAACAAAGTAACTCCAAACACAACCGCCAACCCCCCACCCCCCTCAGTGAATGGCCCCCGAATGACACGAACACTAAACACTGACTGAAAAAAGAAACAGAGCAATGACAAAATCCTCTCCTCCCTGCCCATCTCTTGCCCTAAGCTTCTCCCCAACAGCAACCCCCCCGCCCCCCTCGTCATTGAGCCACTCCTTGCCCCCCTGATGTTCTCTGTTGGCTGCTCTGCTCTAGCACAGCATAGCTGTGGCCAGGGCTCTAAATTAACACCAGCCAATCGTCTAACGTGCGGTTTTCTGGTAGTCCTACAGCTCGACAAAGGGCAACTCAGTCGCCACTTATTGCTTTCCGAATAGGCACGACACAGCTCAATCGCAAAGCAAAAAGTGGCGGCCGAGCTGTACTGTGTCGAGCTGTAGGCTCACCAGACAACCGCCAGCGGGGAAGAGGCATTAGTAGCCACTTTGACTGACAGTGAGTGTGTGTTTGGCTAGTAAGAGTAACATCTACTACTAGTCATCTTGGCTGGAGGAGAAAAAAGTGAATTTACGGCCCTGGCTGTTGTAGCCATGCTCTCATTGCGGTTCTTTCTTGTGACTCAGACTGCAACGCGTCCTAATTAAACAGAGGGGTCCAGACAGAAGAAGAAGAAGTAGGGGAACCTGCTAGCTTCGCCTCTATTCTTTAACCACTTACCAAGCCTCATGAAAGGAATTCCTTTGCTAGGGGAAAAAATCATAATGGAAGTCACACACAAAGTTATGCTGCTTGAGTTGGGGGGGGGTCTGGGCTGGGGGGTGAGTGAGAGGCTGAGCATCCATCCAAACCACACACAGCGAAATCGATTGCCTTGCCAAACATCCGAACAAAGATTTATACAAGATCAAGGGATAGCTGGAAAGTAAATACAAGAATGACTCAAGGAAAACCACGCGGAAGGGAAGGCGAAGGCGGGGGTGAAACTAACCCACACGCTATTCTGGTGGCAGGACAGGAGTGATTTATGTACCCGCATACTCTACTCCAAACGTAGCGGAAATGTGCATGACAAAGACCAGGGTGAAGTAGCCCCCCTTCCGCGCCGCGCACCAACAGTACATTTACGTACCTCGTAGAAACAATGGCTCTATACAACAGTGATTCTTAACCTGGGGTGCGGGCACCCCCTGGGGGTGCGCCAGACATCGCAGGGGGTGCACAGAAATTTGTTTATGTTGAGGTGGTGTGACCAAAATTCTACTTGGGAACATAATAATTAGACCAAATCAAAACCATTTAAACCCATTTAAAGTAAAATTGAACCCCTATTTTAAGGCATTGATTAATGTCTCAATCAAGAATCATTGTCTGTAGTGTGCATATACATGTAGATGTTTGGTTAGGGGCAGAGATATTCTATAGAGATATGCCAACATAATAGGTTTCTATGGGCACCTAACGCGACCAGGTTCCGGTCTGCCTAAAGGGGCGTGTCATAATGCTCCTACAATGAATAGAACAGTCCTTAGGTCTGCCTAGGTCTGCCTAAGGGGGGCCATAATAGAACCAGGAAACAATGGGCCAATGGAACCTCTCTCTCTACTCTCTCTGTTAGGGGTGTTTAAGAAAAAAAGGTTAAGAACCACTGCTTTACAGCAGTCCATTTTGGAGTGACGTTCCAGAGAAGAAGCACTAGCACTTTATTTTTTTTCAAGGAGGGGGACCAATGTTGCCAGATGTGTCTGATCAAATCCCGCCCAAAAGGTGCTCAAAAACCACCTGCAGCCGCTAAATTCCGCCCAAAAGGTGCTCAAAAACCACCTGCAGCCGCTAAATTCCGCCCAATTTCAAGAAATTGCATTGATTTCAATGGGCATAAAACTGCAGGGAAAAAAAAACTCTAAATGGCCAATTTTTCCAGTTTTTACCTGCAGACTACTATCCCAAGCAGCCTAATTGGGCGGGTAACCGCCCAATCTGGCAACACTGAGGGGGACTGGAGGTTTTCATCCATCAACAGCGGTATGAGTACAAGTGTACTTCAAAATCTGTCATCACTAGATCTGCTCCGTTAGGCCAAATATATTTTCTTTGCTGACTGGGTGACAGACAGCCTGGAAGTCCCACCACACAGCAGCACAGATCCTTCACTTTTTTCATGCATGTTTCCAACTTAACCATTTTAAAGACCAACAAACAAAACTTCTGGAATGGGGGCTGGGGGAGGGTGGGGGATTCCTGACAGCTTCATTCCAGAAGGGTGGTCTCATTATGAACGAATCAATCTCATTTGAATCATGCAAAACAAATTACCATGAACTCCCTGAACCGGGCGACGCGATTGTCTCGTCACTGCGTGCCTCGATGGCACCACAACAATGTCCGAAGGGAAGCCGTCTCCAGATCCTCCACACGGAGGAGAGAAGAGGAAAGGAGGAGGAGAGAGGAGATGAGATGAGGAGGAGGAGGAGGAGAGAGGAGAGGGGAAGAGAGAGGAGAGGAGAGGGGAAGAGAGAGGAGAGGAAAGGAAGAGAGGAGAGGAGAGGAGAGGAGAGGAGAGGAGAGGAGAGGAGAGGAGAGGAGAGGAGAGGAGAGGAGAGGGGAAGAGAGAGGAAAGGAGAGGAGAGGAGAGGAGCAGAGAGAGGAGAGGAGAGGAGGCAGAGAGGCGAGGCGAGGCGAGGAGCAGACAGAGGAGCGGAGCGGAGAGGAGAGGAGAGGAGAGGGGAGGAGAGGGGAGGAGAGGCGAGGAGAAGAGAGGAGAGGAGAGGAGAGGAGGCGGAGAGGAGAGGAGAGGAGAGGAGAGGAGAGGAGAGGAGAGGAGAGGAGAGGAGGCGGAGAGGAGGCGGAGAGGAGAGGAGAGCAGTGCACAGGAGGCGTATAGGGAAAGGAAGCCTCCATTCTCCAGATCCTCCACAGCAATAATACAGTGCAGGCTTGAGGAATTCCACTCCATATCCTCCACTGTCTCTAGGGAATGTTAATCCAGAATACACGCGTACACACACACACACACACACGCACGCACACACACACACACACACACACACACACACACGCACGCACACACACACACACTTCAGGCCACAGTGCACACAGGGCATACACACGCACGCACACGCACACACACGCACGCACATGCGCACACACACACACAATTCGGGGCACAGTGTTGTTGTGAATCCCACACCACCCACATGGCATTGTTGTTCCCCGTCACCGAAGCCAATTAGGCAAGAAAGTCCTCTCGTGACGACTGGTCGGGGCAAGGAAAGTTTTTCCATGGCCACATAAGCATGGTGAGCACGGAGAGGAGAGGAGAGGAGAGGAGAGGAGAGGAGAGGACAGGAAAGGAGAGGAGAGGAGAGGAGACGGGAAGAGAGGAGAGGAGAGATGAGAGGAGAGAGGAGAGGAGAGGAGAGGAGAGGAGGTGAATATGAGGCAGAGAAAAGGCAGAGAGGAGAGGAGAGGAGAGGAGGAGAAGAGGAGAGGAGGAGGAGAGGAAAGGATAGGAGGAGAGGAGAGGAGAGGAGACAGGAGAGGGGGAGAAAGAGGAGAGGAGAGGAGAGGAGAGGAGAGGAAAGGATAGGAGGAGAGGAGAGGAGAGGAGAGGAGAGGAGAGGAGAGGAGAGGAATTGAGAGGAGAGGGGAGGAGAGGAGAGAGAGCGGAAGAGAGAGGAGAGGAGAGGAGAGGAGAGGAGAGGAGAGGAGAGAGGAGAGGAGAGGAGAGGAGAGGAGAGGAGAAGAAAGGAGAGGAGAGGAGAGAAGAGGGGAGAGGAAAGGAGAGGAGAGGAGAGAAGAGAGGAGAGGAGAGTAGAGGAGTGGAGAGGAGAGGAGAGCAGATGAGGCGCAGAGGAGAGGAGAGTAGAGGAGAAGAGAAGGCAAGAGAGAGGAGAAGGGAAGGGGGAGGAGAGGAAAGGAGAGGAGAGGAGAGGAGAGGAGAGGAGAGGAGAGGAGAGGAGAGGATGACTGCCAGCATGGCCTCTTGCATCTCAAAGGAATAGTTATGCCACTGGAGTTGGCGCTACATAAAAACTACAAGTCATGCATATAACATGGCTTTTTATCATCTGGGAGCACTCAATGAAGTCGAAGTAATGAGAAGGCATTGTTCTCTTTTTTTTTCTTTTTGCTCTCCATCCCACCCTCTCTCTCTCTCTCTGCTGCCCAATAGAAAATATGTATAC
This sequence comes from Engraulis encrasicolus, assembly GCF_034702125.1. NCBI lineage: Eukaryota > Metazoa > Chordata > Actinopteri > Clupeiformes > Engraulidae > Engraulis > Engraulis encrasicolus. Next base: position 47,019,456 of record NC_085868.1, read on the forward strand.
TAGCTTAAGCTTAAAGCTGCAGTATCTTCAAAATGAAAAGGTCCAGTTTCTTTTCCCCCGTCGCTTCGCTGGTGACTGAATTTATCAGAGTTCAAATGTTCAGATGTTTTTTTATCTTTTTTTTTCATTGAACAGAAAGCGAAAACATTCGGAAATCAGATTTAACTACCAACATCCTGCAAAAAACTTTTAGTTGTAGCTCTTAACAGTGCCTTGCACATTTGAAGAGCAAGAAATGGCATACAATGCCATGTTACACTGGTATTAGGGCAGTCATGGGTGAGCGGTTAGGGCGTCAGACTTGCATCCCAGAGGTTGCCGGTTCGACTCCCGACCCGCCAGGTTGGTGGGGGGAGTAATCAACCAGTGCTCTCCCCCATCCTCCTCCATGACTGAGGTACCCTGAGCATGGTACCGTCCCACCGCACTGCTCCCCATGGGGCGCCACTGAGGGCTGCCCCCTTGCACGGGTGAGGCATAAATGCAATTTCGTTGTGTGCAGTGTGCAGTGTTCACTTGTGTGCTGTGGAGTGCTGTGTCACAATGACAATGGGAGTTGGAGTGTCCCAATGGGCTTTCACTNTTTCACTTTATTACATGGTATTAAATATTGTTACACTGGTTATTACACTGTATCCAATGTGATAGATCCACTGTAATAGTGAACCATTAAAATTAAGTGTTACCCACTGTTCCATGCTAGGTCCACCGTCTTGCACTACTAAGGCATACTAAATCGATCAGCTGTAAGTGAGAACTTCATGGAGGAAGCACATTCTAAGCAAAACTTTTTTTTTTTACAGAAGAACACCAAGCTGCTGTCTTGAATCAACAAACTGTCAAAACACTCTGAGAAATGACAGGACTATCAAGTTTCTTTGACTGCTGTATGATTATTCTCTTCTAGGCCCCCACACATAAGGCAAAGTGGCAGGTGGAGACTCCCAACCTTCCACACAGGACAGGAGGTACAACTGAGTGACTTGGCACATAGGAAAAAGATGGGGGAAGCATATGAAAAAAACATGGCTATAGAAATCTTATAGTGGTCTTGCGACACTTAACCCGTTTTAGCCTAAGCCCTTTTTGGGAAAAGTTGCCCTTTGCCTATTAAAACTTAAATATTTCAGCCTCCGAAGCACATGAACCATTAAATAAGTTGCATTGAAAAGCTAGGATCCCTATTTTTTGCATTAGAATTTGTTAATTCAGCTCTAACATGCCCATATTTTTAATAAAAAACCCTCAAATCTCAAGAGCCTGAATGCAGTGTATATGTCACTCCAGGCTAAAATGGGTTGAATATTATATTCCATATAAGAAACATATACATTCCATGTACAATATATATATGTGTAGCCCTATAATGCACGCTGTTCTACCAGTGGCATGCTACAATAACTTATTGAACGCACAGAACACTGAACTGCTACACCGGCAACCCGGGTTCGATTTGCTGAAAGTGCCCAATCTCTCTCTCCCCACTCGTTTCTTGCAACTCTCCAACTGTCACAAAATAAAAGGCATAAAAGCCCACAAAAAATCTTTCCAAAAAAATTAAGAATACACACACACAGATTAGGCACAGCCACCTGAAGCGAGACCAAAACATTGATGAGACTGGTGAGAAACTGAGGCTAAGATCAAACAGACATCAAAACCAACGACAGCCAGCCTAAACAAACACCAGACTGAAAACGGACGTCTTAGAACTGGAAAATCAAATGCAGAAAAACGTCCGTTTTTACAGAGTGTCACGCCTTGTGCCACGGTGAAACACTGTAATGAATGGACTCCCTCCGAGTCTAAGAGGACAGAAACTGATGGACTCTGATGAAGATGGTCTAACCATCGAAACGTTAGTCATGTTGTGCACTTGAATAAAAAACACAAAGAATTACATCTGTGCTGCTCCGGTGTTGTCCTTCAAGTGAAGATTTCCTGCCTCTCTCCCGTCGATGCACCAGATGATAAAGCAGAAGCTCGAGGAACTACCCTTTTGTTTGAGGCCAGAAACTGACTTTCTAACTTTACTTCCACATGAGTTGATAACGGCTGGCAACCTACTCCAACATGACACTTTGAAGATCTCAGATAAAAAAAAAAAACTTTGAGGGTTGTGGCCTGCACACATTGAATCTTTTTTGCAGGTGCAGCTATCTCAATGGAAATCAATTGAAAATTATAGAAGAAGCGCAACACTGCTACAATTACGGTCAAGGTTTTAGATGTTTTTTTGGTCTTTTTCAACTTTATTGATGACAGGATAGTACCTGAGAGGTGGACAGGAAGCAAATGGGGAGAGAGATGGGGAGGGATCGGCAATCGACCCGGGCCGGAAATCGAACCCAGGTTGGCCGCATGGCAGACGAGTGCCCTCAAGGTTTTAATGGAAAGCTGACGTTTCGGTCAGTCAGACCTTCATCAGAATGACTTTAAAATACCAACACACACACACTTAAATAGAAGAGACAGTCAGGGAAAGAGCCAGTGAGGTAACAGTCATGAAGAGCAACAAAAGGAGAGAGCTCTGACTACAGTCAGACAGCAGTGGAATGGAATAAGATCGAGACAGATAGACAGATACCAGGAACACAAGACAAATCACGCGGCCATGGCAGTCTGTTAACAATCTCCAACGTCAACTCATATTCCAAGGGAAGCAGTGTGGGTCGGATTAAGGGCCCTATAGGGCTCAGAGGGAAGACATGGAAGCAAAGGGAAAAACGTTTTTTTTTTTAAAAACAGGACAATATAATGCTGCCATTTGTCATGTTCGAGACCTTCAATTAAAGCATCTTTTATTTGAAGCAGATGGGGACAGTGAGTAATACACGGCCTCTCAAAAGCTTGTAAGAAGAAAAAAAAAACACGCCAGGACAATGAAAAAAAAATGATGAAAAACACCATAGCCTTCAGAGGCAGCGAGCGCGACTCGAATGACCACACTGACAACTGTTGAAAGGAAACTCGTGTGTAATAAAACAGTCTACAAAAAGAGTTTTTGTGTTTTGCGTGTGTGTCTTTTCACTGCCAACATCTTAAGAGCCTCGGCCTGCGCTGCACACAACAAAAGAGAAGGAGGGGGTTGAGGGTTGGGGGGGGTTGGTGGGGATGCAGGACTGACCTCACTGCAGCACACGTTAAAAGGGGATGAAGGAGGCACACGCAGCCCCATAAAAAAGCCGTCTCTTGTCTGCTCTGCACGATACAAGACCCCACTGGCAGCACTGGTTAACCTCTCATATGGGTCATAGGGGGCCGATGGCTGATGGAAAAACAACTGGTGCCCAATGCGCACACATAACACATACACACATGCGCGCACGCACGCACTCACACACACACACACACACACACCCCATAATTGCTCTGAATCCTCAAAACAGAATCCAACATGCCATTAACTGTGTCTGTCTGTCTGTCTGTCTGTTCTTATATGCCATGCATACTGTTTACCATCATTATTCTCCACCATCATTTCTTCAAAAGAATGTTCCATCTCTGGAATGGCTGTACAGTATTGTCGTCATCTGGTGATGCCGACGTTGGCTATGATTATGTCCTCGTTTGAAAGTCGCTTTGATTATAAAGCGTCTGCCAAATGCAATGTAATGTAATGTAATGTAATGCCGTCATTAGTGGCTGTCTTTTCTTGTCTTGTCCTTGTAACGATACCCATGTCTGTGTGCCAGCTCGGGAAATTAACAAAAAAAGACAAAACAACATAGGCACCATAGCTTCTTTTCGGATGGTTTCTTTGAAAACACAGACATCTGAGACCTCCTCCCTCCCCTCAACCAAGTTTTTTTTTTCTTCAGTGCTTCTCTGTCTGTGTTTATATTTAATCTAGTCGTGTAAAGACGCCCCCACAAACACAAACACACACACACTCACACACGCACACACAACTACAAAAAAAACCCTCCCACACCAACTCTACAAAGCACAAATATGCAGCAAGCCCTTTGTCCTTTATTTTCCATCCTCCCTTCCTCCTCTCCTCCTCCTCTCCGTCTCTCTACTCCCTCAAGTTTTGTCATCTATCCATGGCAACTAGAGCCCCTTTCTTCATCTTCAGGACCTGCTGGGCTGGAGTCAGCCCATGACCTTTGACCCCGTTTAATTAACAGGTGTCAAAAGCAGCGCATCGCGTGGGCTGGCTGCCGGAGTCCAGTCTGTGGCGAAAAACTAATCATGACTTAACAAAGGCAGGCCGTGTCGGCTCCGCAGGGCGACCACAGTTACGACCACCACTGGTGTGGACGAATGGGAACACAGCCGACGCCGCAGGGCGGGCAGAGTTGTATAAAGTAAAAGTAGAAGTACTTTTACAGATGTAATTACAACACTTGCAGTATGATATTACAAAGGTGAAACCATGTAATATCATACCACACATGACGTTATTACATTTGTAAGAGTACTTTTACTTTATACAACTCTGCAGGCGGGTGGTCAGGGCCGGATTAATGTACTGGCCAGATATGGCTGCAGCCTAGGGCCCACCACCTGATTGGCCAAAAGAGAAAAAAAGTGATTTGTGACAAGATGCAATATTGAAGAATTCATCTGTCGTGTTGAGTACAGTTGGTAGACATATTATCCTTAATTCCTAGCTTGTAATTATGACACGGTCTATGTAAATGTTTAGCGAAATTTGACCTCCAGTGGGGGGGGCACAGCAACCTTTAGCCTAGGGCCCTTCGGTGTGGTCCGTCCCGAGATGCCTTCTAGAACAGATATTAAAAATCTCTAATGGCACACCATACATCTTCCTTCTTCCCACAGTAAGAGGGGGAGAAATAACATTCAGCAGCATAGATATAGGCCACGTGACACTTATGTTCTGCAGAAGTCTAATTGTTATCTTAAATCTCCTCCCTCCATTGCAAAACATCTCATTTAATGGACCGAATGACATCGGTAGAACATGCCAGGACATTGTATGCTGAAGAACGCTGGCCTCTGTTCAAAAATGTTAATGAAACCGAACGTCTCATTTATCCATTTAGTGACATTTTGCTGCTGTTTTTCTACTGATTACAGAGGAGGAAAAGCTTGAGGAGCAATGATGAAAAACAAATATTGGTCTAATGGTGTCTGACGACAGTTTGTTCACAGGGAAAACATACGTCTAGTTTCTAAATCTGTTGACTATTGTTTTAGTTCACATTGAACCTGTGCAGGAATTAGGTAGATTTCTTAATGTAACTTAGAATGGAAACACTGGACCGTAATGACTACAGTTACAATCCGGACTAGTGAAGCAGCCCTTGTGTGAAGTGTTATTTAAGACTGAGAAAGCAGGGAGAACACCAACAAAGGAGATATCTCCACCCAACATCTTGCTGACAAACGCACTTGCCTTCATGTGGCCGAGGGAGCACAAAAGAATATGGAATGAGACCGATCTGCATATCATCTCTATGTATGAGACGCATGCGGCACATGACAAATGTATCCAGGGACACACAGATGGTGAGAACGCAGGGCTGGACTAGCCATCTGGCATAGCGGGCATTTCCCGGTGGGCCCCACACCCTTGTGGGCCCCTATTTTCAGAAATGGTATTTAAAACAAAAAAAAATTAAAAAATTGTAAATTTCTGAAAATAGGGGCCCACGAGGGTGCAGGGTCCACCGGTCAGTCAGTCAGTCAGTGCCCGGGCCCTATTTCTCCACCAGCCCAGCCCTGTGAGAACGGTTTCCTATCCCAGCTCAACTCTTCCGTCTTCCCCCTCATGATGACACTGTGACCAGTTCAAACTGGGGACAAACTTAACTAACAGGGTTTCGCTCAGTGAGTCATCCCGGACTGGAGCCTGCCTGTGTGTGTTCGCCTTGGCTGGTCATGTCATGTCACGGCACCTTGACAAGCCAGCACTTGCATCGGGCAGAAGAAGCAACAGAGCTACTGACTCTGAAATGTGGCAAGTCAAAGAGGCCTGTAGTTAGAGTGCACACAGTTTTCGAATTTACACACCTGGCTTAGGCCAAATTTAAAAGTGAATGATTTTTTGCATCCAAAACTTAAAGGGACACTGTGTAGGAAATGGTCAAAAAAGGTACTGCAACTATGCTGCTCATTGAAACTGGGCTGCCTATTGCCAAATTTGATCTTTACATGAAAGTTTACTAAGTAATAAACACATATTTTCTACTATGGTCCAAGTGCAGTCATTTTTGCAGCTAAAAATGGCTATTTTTGGAAATTCAAAATGGCGGACCATGGAGAAGATCCCCCTTTTCATGTATGAAAAGTGCAATTTTCCCAGTCATAATGAATACTTAGAATTTGATGGTGGTGGTAAGTATTCGTGAAAAACATTAGTGAATGAGCATGAATTCTGGAAATAAACAACTAAACATCTCACACAGTGTCCCTTTAAAAGAATATATAATTATTTTTCACTATACTCTTAAGTGTAAACCTTTGCTTATCATTTTGCATTAGATTCTATCCTAAAGTGTAAACCTATTTTACCTATAACCTATAACTTTGAAAGGATACTACAAGTGCCAATGCTAGTGCAGGCTACAAACACTCCGCGGAGGTACTGAAGGGGGGTCGCGGAGAAAAGGGACATTGCATAAAAATGGGAAAGCCGCAGGTTAACAGGTTAACAGTTAACAGCTAACATAATTCCATAATTTGGATAGTCACAGCATTCACTTAGCCTGGGAACTCCCATACTGCCTTTAGTTCTACACAATTGTTTCGATCTGAAAGACAGTATGGCGAGGATGACTCATAACGTACAAGATCATGGTACCTGTGTTATAATGGCCAAGCATTCCGACCTTAACAGTTTCTCTGCCCAATCAGAGAGCAGGGCAGTGTGTCATAATAGCCAAGTATTCTGCCCCCTACGGAATTTAATATAGGCAACTCCCCAGACCTAATCTCACTTGTGATTAGGTCTGGTGTTAACCAGGCAAGCATTCACTTGTATGGTAAATAGATTTTGCTGTCCTGTGGATTTCTAGCAATATTAGCAGCAGACAAACTATTCATGGACAATCTAGCAATATTAACGGACAAAAAATTGCTTAGGCTAAGATCTGAGGAAAATAAAAGGGATTCCCGCAGAAAAAGTTTGGGAACGACTGATGGCACTTAGACATGCAGGCAACCATTTAGAGATACCAGCTATATGACGACATCAGAACACACCATGTTCAAACATTACTTGTATCTCGCGGCCACTAAAAGGTTGGGCAAGTCTGGTGTATGACAAAAATCACTTTGGCCAAATACTGCGTAGTTTAATGGTGCCATCAAGACAGATGAGGAGTGCTCATCCATGCATAATTCCTGGGTCATTGACGTTTTTTAGTAGCAGACATCAGGTGGTACAACCACAGGTAATGCCAATAAATTAGTCATGGATATGCTTCTCATATCCAGTAAAATAATACAGTAAAAACAACAGAAAACGTCCCTACCGTGGAGCTAATGGTAAGGCACATGTCTACAACGTGGCCGACCCGGTTTTGATTCCGGGCCGGGTCCTTTGCCGGTCCATCCCCGTCTCTCTCTCCCAACTCGTTTCCTGTCTCTCCTCCACTATCCTGGCATGCAAAAAACAATAAAGGCTTCAAAAGCCCCAAAAAATACTTCAAAAAAGGAAAAGGAAAAGGAAACGTTTAATCCATGCCGCCCGGCATCATCTGTAACTTGCCCCACCCTGACGTCTGCTACTAAGAAAAAAACTTTAATGACCCTTCCACAGACAACGACATTCTAAGGGTCATCCAGTGCATTATAATTAGACGCCTCTTCCGAGCAACTTGACTTCCGATCTGTGGTGGGAATTGGACCGCGTTCCATGTCATTGGACTGTCACAGAAACACACACTGTGCCATAATAACCCCATTGAGGGCAGTGCCATCAGAGTAAGTGGATCTGGAACAACCAGGGCCTGCAGAATAGATGGACATAACAGATAATGTTATTGCCAATGTAGTGCTGTAGTGTAGAGACTTTGAATTAGAGATGGGATGGAATGGAATTTCGGGCTCTTTGACGGGATCCGGATCGTAGCGGCTCGTTCCTTTCAAAGAGTGGTTCAAAAAAACTGTCTCTTTTGAACAGTTTTTATGTAAGGGTTAACGTTCGGCGAGAAGGTCGCTACCGTGGAATAGCAGCACGACAGAGAGAATCTTTAGACCCCGACGCGGAGCGGAGGGGTCTTGTTCTCTCTGAAGTGCTGCTATTCCACAAAGCGACCGACTCGCCGAAAGTTAACCCGCTTATTATATGGATATACTTAAATGATTCACACATGCGGGGACATTTCTTTAGACCTATTTAATGTTAAGATTGTTGCTGCGCAAAACAAAACAGTGCCGTTGTGGAACACCGCTAGGCAACAGCTAGGTAGGCTAGCCAGGACAACAGGTGTTGTCTATCACAGCAGCTGATTAGAGTGACAAAAGACCGGACCCCCTGCGGAGTGATATGAAACATTCGCTTTAGCCACTGACTTGTATACAAGCCAGTGGCTTTAGCAGTGAACGTCTTGTTGCCATTGACAGCGGTAGCCAGGACAACGGGTGCTGTCTATCACAGCAGCTGATTAGAGTCTTGTTGAAAAGTCGCTTTAGCAGTGAAAAGTCTTGTTGCCATTGACAGCGGTCTGTTATAGACCAACCCGTCCGTTATCGAAAAATAACAGACGTCCGAACGTTGGGGAGCACCGTTGAAATGAATGGAGCATTCGACAGATGACGTCACAACCATATAATAATAATTATTCATTCACTGTTAAGAACATAGAATTTTTGGTTCCACATGTACGTAGGTCATTCTGTCCAAATAGTAACTGATTGTCCTCCTTCTAAAGATCGTTTCTGCAACTCTCTGAGGCAGATACTTGTGGGGGTTTTTACACAAAATTTAAGTATTCAAGTGAAGGTCACGTGCTTAAAATGAATGAAAAATGATCAAAACAAAGGTAAGTGTGGCTCCCTCCAGCTGTGATTCGGTTCCCATCGTTCACTTCTAGGAGCCGTTCAAAAGAATCAAATCGAATCGTTCACAAACATCACAACGCTGCTTTGAATGGCCCTGATTTACAAAGCGATAAATAGTGCTGTGAAATAAAATGTAGACTGGATGAGGGGGGCTTCACTTAAAAAGTGACTGTTGATTTGAAAGTGTTACGACATGACTAACTGGAAACGGGTATAATGAGGGAGTAATCTGATAGAGCGCATCTTGTGATTAGACAACAACATCAGCACAGGGCACACCCAGCAAAGCCAAAAGGAGATGATGTCTCTCTGAATGGTGTTTTTCAAGACCTGCATTTATCTGACTGGAAAATCCAGTGTTGTTGATAGAGATAAACACAAAAAAAGTTCACAGACCAACAGTTAGTCATAAGGTGAAGAATTAAGAAAAAGTGTTATGTCAAAAACTTTTATGTCGCGTTTATAGCTACCAGAGTTTTCAAAGTTCTCCACACAAGACATAGAATCTGAAAAGTGACGTGATTTAGTTATTTAGTTCTTTTCTTAATTATTTATTTATATATTTGGGGGCAGGCGACGTTAAGCGGGGCACCTGGGTTCAAGTCCGGGACAAAGTCCTTTCCTGATCCCACTATTTCGCTGTCAATCAAAATCTAATTGGCATAAAAACCTATCTTTAAAAGAGACAAAGTAGTCCGGATTTTTAGTAGCCTACTGCACCTTAGTAGAGTCTCATGCCTTGGCACAGAACTGCTTAGGCTACCAAGGTTTTAAAATATATCCTACGGGGGGAGGCATAGCTACCAGGGTTTTCAAACCTGTGCTATGGTGGGAAGCATAGCTACAGCCTGCGGGAGTGTTTCCACACCTGAGCTAGATGTGTCAATCAACGCAGCGCTCACCTGCGAGGCAGCCAAGAGAAGAGAAGACCAAGCAAATGAGTGGCCCGAGGCCATGTCTGACTCAGGGCGTGTTTGGGGCCACATACCTGAAATGTTAGGTCACACTGAGGAAGACTCACACGGCTTAGGAGTTATGCTGCTGACTGACTGACTGACTTGAAAACAAAAGAAAGCCACGTCATCTGGCACCTCTCGTGTTTGTGTGTGTGTGTGGCCAATCAAGTAAACTTCGTTTTTATACCAATGAAAAAAAAGACCACACACATCATACATATTCCCTACTCTCTTCCCAAACCATTAGATCAAAGATAAAAGAGAGGAAGTGGTCTAAGGGAGGTCACACCACCGCAACAGCATCAGCTGATTTTAAAGCACGCCATACATCAACATCCCAGCGACCCGCTTTTCATAAACATTTCAGGTAAGATAAAACTTTTACATGTCTGAAGTAAAAGAAAAACTCAAGTGTGGTCTAAGGGAGGGTGGAAGTTACCCTCACAAAAAACAGCCAAACAAAGGTCAGCGTGCGTCAGTGGCCATTCCAGTGCCTTTCCTTTGCTCCCCGTGGCCCGTGCCCAATGTGAAGTGGATGACAGGGTATTATCGCCATTAGTAACCCAAGCCCCCCACCCCCCCTCGGACTGCACTGCCAGGAGACAGAAACGAGAGCCTATAGCTCCCCTTAGCATTATGGGACAACTAAAAAGGGGCCTTCTTCTTCTTCTTCTTCTTCTTCTCCTTTCCTACCACAGCGCCCCACCCCAAGTGTTGCCGATAAGGTGGTTTTCCACCCAATTGGGCTGCTTAGGATGGCCGTCTGCGGGTAAAATACAGGTAAAAAGGGCATTTGGGCGGGCAAATTTATGGCCATAGAAACCAATAGAATTTAGTTCAAATTGGGTGGGATTTTTCAGTGCTTCCAGCAGGCGGGATTTGAGTTTTTTGGGGGGTTGGAAATCATCACACTCATCTGGCAACCCTGGTCTTCCCCCACCACCCCCCATTCCCTCTAAATACAAGCCCTCTGCAGTGCCGAGATTACTGGTTGTCCCACGTCTTTCTTTTGATGGGCGGGTCAAATGGAGGTTATCATTCGACAGAAAGAGACTTTTAAAACACCAACGCATTTTTGGGAGAAGACATTACACAGACATGGGAGTATAATTTGACAGCTGGAGACCTCCCTGTTGCCAGCTGTCGTGGAAGTTTACCTGACTGTTGAAAAAGTAAATATCACCTACTGACGACAATGAAAAAAACATGTTAGGAAGGGAAGGAGTCAACTTGTGTTTAGGTTCCTGAACTAGCTCACCACAAATTACGTGTCGATAATAACAAGCTTCTTCACACGCCACTGTTCTTCAATGTTAAGTACATCGAGCATCGAAAATTGGATTCGGTTTAGAAACGTAATTACCGAATTATCCCGGCACTGACAATTTGATTAGAGGAATGCCCCAACCTACTAATATAACAGCTTTTCTTATCTGGCAGGAGCCTCCGCTAGGCCTGAACATGCTCTGTAGCCGTAGGCCAGACTAACCTCCACATTTAGACCCACACAGCCCAAGGGAAACACACAGGGTACTGCACAGTAGCACAGAGTTCATACAGCCTGCTTCAAGAATGAGAATATGTTCTCTGACTAAGGCACTCCAAATCAAAGTGCTACGCGTGGGCCTTGTTTTTAATATGTCCATGTAGGACCTGTCAAATTAATAAAGGCATTTTAAGTTGGAGAGCCTTAGTCAGAGAATTTATCCTCATTCTTGAACCTGTGAACACCCAATCGTGGAAAATGGTTCAAAAATGATATTAAAATCTCTGACTAAGGCACTCCAGATTAAAATGTCTTTATGAATATGAATATGAATTTTTAACCTGGATGTACAATACCTTACCTTGGACTGAAGAGCACCCAAACCCAAGCAACCATCAAACCATCAGGATAAGAGCACACCATACTCTACAAAGTTTGAGTCCATACGGCCTTTTTACTTTTCTGTTCCTTACACACTTGAGTTTATGGCTAGCTGCGGCATACACAAGCAGACACATAACTACAACTATCCATATTACATTGTATAACATCACTTGCAATTACCTGTACAAATTGCACAGGAAATATACAGAACAACAATTGCAGATGCAAAGAAGGTTTACTTTTTGTAGAGTACACACACACACACACACACACACACACACACACACACACACACACACACACACACACACACACACACACACACACACACACACATCATATCGAGACTCTGGCCTGGGGCTAGGGCAGCTCAAACATTAGTCTAGTAGATAGTCACGAAAGAGGAGAGCACACACACATGATCCTCCATATTGCAGAAGGTGCACACATAGCAGGGCTTTAAACCAGGACAACCTCCATAAGAGTCCAAGACCAGTGCCAAACCAGGACTAATCAAGAGAGACCACTTGAGTCCAAAGAAGTTTGAGTTCAAGACAAGGTAGAGTGCAAAAAGATTTGAGTCCTAAATAAAGACCGGGGGAGTACTACAGCCCTGCTTAGAACACACACGCCGTGGCCCTACCGTGGCTCTAACGGTAGAGCAGTGTTTCCCAACCAGGGGTACGTGTACCACTAGGGGTACGCGAGCACACTGCAGGGGGTACTTGGGAAAATGAAATTTTAACAAATATTTGGAGCTTAGTTACATTGTGATGGAAAAATCTATATAGAACTTGACTTAGGGGGTACTCATGGAACAAAGAAAAAGCTTGGGGGTACACAGGACAAAAAAAGGTTGGGAGCTGATGCGGTAGAGCACTGGGATGCTACACCGGCGACCCGGGTTCGATTCCAGCCCGGGTCCTTTGCCGACCCTTCCCCATCTCTCTCTCTCTCTCTCCCCACACTCGTTTCCTGTCCCTCTCTCCATTGTCCTCTCATATAAAGGCATAGAAAGCCAAAAACGTTCTTTAATTTAAAAAAGGAAGAAAAACACACATGCGGTACCATAGCCAAAAAGTAAACAAATAGGACTCAGAGGTGCATCTTGTCACCAGGCTGGGCAGGCAGCCACAGGGTTCCCACTCTAATTCAGATATAAAATTCCATGATTTCCCATGACTTTCCTGAATTTCCATGACCACTTTCGTAAAAAGAAATGACGTTAAAAAGTGTACAAACTGAAGATTATCTTCACCCCTAGAGCTGTCGCCGAGCCATCGGCAGACTTCAGTGGGCTCATTGCATTCTAGAGTGCATTCTAGAATGTTGGACATTACAGCGCGAAACCAAAATGTCTCTGGCGAAGCGTTGTAGTATAACCAGTATGAAACACTGTTAAGAAAATTCTATGATATTCCATGACTGCATGCAAAATGGTAACATTCCATGACTTTCCATGACTGGAAAAACTTTCATGAAATTCCATGACATTCCAGAAATTCCATAACCTGTGGGAACCCTGCCACAAGCCCCTGGACGGTGGTAGTGACAAATTTCTTTCAAATGCTCTCTCCTTTGCTTGGGGCCCAAGCTGAACCGTCGCCAAAGAATCCTATAGGAGAGAAAGATAATGCAGGCACGTTCTTTTCCGGTATCCATATACTCATGAACGGTCATCCGGGTACTTTGCTCTTAAATTTGCGTTACGCCCCTTTATGGGTGAAAACAAACCGAATGTCTCATTGACTTACATGCTACATCGGCTAGCCAAAATGAACACATTCCATGCTTCAGTCACGGCTGTTTGGCTATATTATTTGAACAACCGGCAACGGAACACGTTTTCGGCACGTTGCGCGTGAACAACGCTAGTCTACAGGTCCGTATCTTTCGTTTATTAATCCCCAACATCACCAATTGACTTGCATGTGTTGTTTTCCCCCACAAATGGGCGTAACGCACATGGAAAACGTCACGCCGTTCATTAGTAACCTTCGGTTAGGAGACCTTCGGAGTCTTGAGGTTGAGAATAAATGGGAGTTCCCTTAGCGCTGTAGATGGCGGTAACACACTTCTTGTGCAAACACCACAAAAAGAGAAGAAGTAACCTTCGGACACACCTTGAAACAGCGCCACGTTCCGTGAGATGAGGTACTTGAGGGAGCTGCTGGAGATCTGTAGAAGGTTCTGGATGTCCCGGCGGGCCGCCACCTGGTACCGCTCCTCCATCTTCTTAGTGCAGCAGGTCACGTTCCGGGACGCACACACCTGCAGGTCGCTACCTGGGGAGGGGAGGAGGAAGCTCAGTCATGACTAGAGGTGTCAAAAATAAAAGTAAAAGTACTTTTGTGGTGTAATTACAACAGTAGCACATGGCATTACATAGCTGTTACACCATTTACTCCATTGTACCTAATGAGATAGACTGTGTTGTTACTGAAAAACACTGAAAACCTAACAAGGACCCCCCCACAAACTTGATCCAACCAGTGCAGAGTTAGCTGATCGTAACGTAAGACAAGTACATGGGTCTACTGGTTACTCAGATAAGTTGCTTGTGTTGGAAGTAAATTGTTTGTTTTTTTACTTCTACTTTTATTTTTACTTTTGACACCTCTGGTCATGACTAGGTCTTAATGACGTTAATATCTATATAATTATGGCAATCCAAAGGAATAGTCTTATTTATAGGACGTCTGCATATTAATCACATCTGTTTATTGCTCTGTGCTAAACCTACGTACATCCCTTTCATTGTCTTACCAGTATATTCTGCTCCCTTAACCTATACACGTACACATTACACATACTTAGGTCAAACTTCGGTCAAATCTAGGTTGTAATATCACATAATATCACTGGTTAAGGGCCAGGCCATTCATTTTGAATTACACGTACTTCGTAATTCACAAATGGTTTGATTACGTGTCTCTGGGGAGGGTTTATTTGTCCACCAGGCGGCCGGCCAATAAGCAAATGCACTTGGATCAGTGTTAATTTCGTCAACCATGACTATGACTAAAATATTTCGTCAAAGCCCTTTTTTGACTTTTGTCATTTAGACTAAGACTAAGACTAAATTGGGAAGGCAATGACTAAAATATGACTAAGACTAAAATTGATTTTCGTCATTGTGACTAAGACTAAGAAAACATTTTAAAAAGCTGACTAAATTAACACTGGTGTTAAATAAAATAGAGAAAAAGAGAACCAGTGTGTGAATAATTTTCATTCCGCACAGTGTGATATATGTTAAAAAGAGAAGCAGTGTGCGGAGAAAGTTTATTCTGTACAGTCAAATGATATATGTTAAAAAGAGAAACAATGTGTGGAGAAGTTCTATTATGTACAGTGTTGACTAAAATGACTAAAAATTGACTAAGACTAAAATTTATTTTCGTTATTTAGACAAAGACTAAGACTAAATTGGGAAGGCAATGACTAAAATATGACTAAGACTAAAATTGATTTTCGTCATTGTGACTAAGATTACGACTAAATAAAAAAAAGCTGACAAAATTAACACTGACTTGGATGCATGTTTGGAAGTCAGAGGCATGCTCAGTCCCTTTAGGAAGATGAAAAAAGTATTCTTGTGGGTGCTCTTTGGTTCAAGGTTCAATGTCAAAAAAGTTGCTTGAAAAGAGAAAAAACTTTTCTTCACCAAGGCACTCCAAAAAGTATAAGTAAAATGTCTTTATTATTATGACATGTCCATTAAGGACTTTTAAAATTGCCCACGCGTAGCGGCAGTTGAGCCTTCTTCAGGGCATAGTGATACTGACACAGTAAAGCCTTTTGTTGCACTTGGATGCATAACAACATATGTTATGAACATCAACTGTCAGCGATTGGTCCACTCATTTCAAACCAGAGCTGAGCTCACTCCTCCCACCCAAGCGCTCCAGGGCACCGACGATCCATTCCAGACCGAAAATGAATTACTAAGTAATTAATGCGGTCTGGGAAAACCAGGCTATAAGGATGGTGTTATAGAGTTCTTCAGCGGAAGCGGAAGCATGTAGTAGATTGTAGTCTTTCATGTTAGCATTTAAGGACGTCCTGGTTCCTATCGGCTTCCGGCCTCCATTGGGAATGAATAGGGGTAAATTTCAAATAAGCTCCGAGTGCAAGCACGCGCTTAGCGAACCCCCGCAAACTGTCGAGGGTGTTAAAAATAGGCTGTAGGTATGACATGGTTGATCATTTTGTGTCAAACTTCGACATAAATACGATGTTGCGTCCATATGCTAAACCCGGAAGCTTTTGGCGACTACAGAAACGGCGCCAGTCTCTAACGGCATGTACGTGCGGAAGGTTGTACCCATGGCAACCAAAGGAAAGTATGTAGTTCGGAAGTTTTAATGATCAGAAAGGGGTTAGCAATATTGAATTATAATCGTCATGATTTAACATGTGAATACACCAACATGATGATACGATCCGTTCCACTAATGAGAAAGGGATGCGGGGACACGCTAATGTTCGTTGTTGCCGTGCAACTTATATTTTTGCCAAACCTGAATCTCTATGGCGTTTTGCAATGTAAAAAATCGCCAGGGAACCGGTAGTCCAAACGCCGCATACAAGTTGACGTCAACGCTGAAGAGCTCTATAACAAGTACCTTTGATGCCTTGGAAAAACGCAATTACTTTTGGCAGTGTATTGCCATACAGTCCCAACATTTAGTTGTAAGCAACTAGACTTCTAGTAGCTTACAACTAAGCTCATTGGATAACATGACTTTGATGAGTGAGAATATGAATTCACAAACATTTTGCAATACAGTCAGGTTTTAAAGAACATGGATCAAAAGAGAACCAATGTGATGGGTACTTTTAGGCCATTCTGCTACTTTCCTGTGACACTTGAAAAAAAAAGTGCCAATGTTTAATTTAGCTATGCTTATTTCTTTGGTCTCCCATCAGTCAAGCATGCGCTGAAATATTCCCTTTTGCTTGACGTGACTTGGACAAGTGAGAATATTCACAAACATTTTGCAATACAGGTTTAATAGAACATGGATCAGAAGAATTGAGTTCCAATGTGATGGGTACTTTTAGGCCATTCTGCTACCTTCCTGTGACACTTGCATGTTTAATTTAGCCACAGTATGCTCGTTTGGTCTCCCATCAGTCAAGCATGTGCTCACATTCCCTTTTGCTTGACGTGTGCCACTGCCAAGGCACTGCTGGCAGCTCAGGTGTGATTCAGCCCCGGTGGTGGATGCTCCGAGCTGTCCTGTTATCTCTCGCCGCTCTGACCTACTTTCACTCCCCCAAGTGAAGTTTTTTTTTTCTTTTTGTGCTGCTCATCATGTCAGAGGATTCAACCAGAGGCAGACAACCATCACTTAAGCGATCCAGGCATGCAAGCAAGGGAAGGGAAGGCTCGGCTGTGATGTGAACTCCGCCAGTCTCCACAGCTGGGCTGCTGTCTGCATGCTCAAACAAGCTGGAGACTGCCACAACAACACGGTGGCCGCCCAATCTCTACAGCAAATCGGCCTCCTTATCACCCGCACAAACTGACAGCTTTACTTTTTTCTTTTCCCCCCACCATGTCGCATGGTCTCTTTGAATAGAACAATCTACACACGCATGGGGAAGGACTGAAGACTTTATTCATATTGTGCTCGTGGCTAAGGAGATTAGTGAAGTCCTCAGACTTGCTGGGACACACGGTATCTTTTTTCCATCTGTGTTGATTTGGACATTCGAAAAAGAAAGAAAGATACCCTGATGGTGACACGTGGAAAAGGAATTCTGACCGGTGTTGATAACTTTAAAAGGGCCTCAGGTTGTTCTGAAACAACCCCCCCAACCCAAACTTCTTACTGACTCACTCACTATTCGCCACCCATCCCCCGGCCACAGCATTTCCCGGAGGTAATTCCACTTATCCGACCGCCACAGAAACCTTCTTTGTTAAGATTGATTTGCTTTTGGTTTATCAGCTAGATGCTAGAATTTTGTTTTTGTTTTGTTTTCCTACTCTCTACGACGTTCCACCGGGGGAAAGAGCACTCGTCTTCTTTGACTGAAGCAACAAATAGTAGGGGCTTTGAGTAAATATTTCTCTGGCAGCAGTTTGTACTGTTTTAGGCCACAGCATTCATTTCATTCACAGATTAAAATTTCCTCAGCACTCCAAAGAAACCCAAGCTATTTTTTCCATTACAGAGTTTTTTTGTTTTTTTTTATGAAAGCCATGAATGCTGCCTCTGCCAAATTGACCCTACACTCACCTCTCTGACGGAGGCCGCTCAAATGTTTTCATTCACCTACAGAGAGCTACTTAGTCTGGAAGTTAAACGCTCCTCACATGAGGGGTGGGGGAGAGAGGGGTGGGTTGGGTTGCAGCGGCTTTCATGGTGGGAGCCTGCCTGCTGCCCAGTGCTGGACTGGGGAGAAATAGGGCCCGGGCACTTTTGGTCCAAAGGGGCCCCTCATAATTAGCTGTGCAGAACAGACTCACCAGTGGGGCCCGTCTTTGCCCCTTTTTTCAGAAATGTAGAAATATATATATATATTTCTTATACATTTTCAAAAATATGGGCCCATGAGGGTGCAGGACCACCGGGAAATGCCAGGTATGCCAGATGGCCAGTCCAGTCCTGGGTGGGAGCCTGTCGGTTGCCTGCCGTAACCCAGTTTCACACACTAGTCTCAACCTTGCCTTTTAAGTCCACAAGACATGTGATGAGACGCATATCAGCACTGCACAAGTTAACCATCACATGCTGACCACAGAATGGAAAAAAGAAAAGGATCCTGGAAAAAGATCCCGGACTGATCAAATCAAAACAAATGTAATGTGAAGCCTTCTCTGCAGTGAGACTGGCTTGCTCTGGCATGTACTACGCACTGCGTGCCTCGTACAGGCGTAAAGTGGAGTAGACATGGAGAGGGGGGGCCTGAAAGGCCCCATTTCAGAAGGGTGGTCAGTTTCTTCAATGAACCTCTGAAAGACCACATAGCCAACAGCAAAAAGAAGGCAACTTCTAGTACTTCAGATTTGTTACCATCAGCTCAGAACTTTTTACACTGAAACAAATAGTTGTACTTACTCAAACCCAAAATGTGAAATGAATGTAAAAACAGTCAAACTTTCAGAATCAGTGCAAGGACAGCAGAACGCCTTCTATTGATAAAGTTGAATTTGATAGGATAACTCGGTCAGTGCTTTGTGGCTTGCTGGTTCATCTACTTTAACACGCTTGCTCTATTTTAAAAAATATATACATGTATATGTTTACTGGGAGGTTCATGTTTCGGCATTACGATATGGAGGAAGTTTTTTATTATCTGAGCCAAGCACTTGTGTGTATAATCTGTGCTGCTTTATTGAAAACAGAATTAAAAGACAACTGAAGCACATAGCATGCAAGTCTAATGGCATAAGAAACAACATGTCAGCAGCATCCTGTAATGTTTTGGCAAATATGGGGCAGCCGTGGTCTAATGGTTAAGGAAATGGACTTTAGCACAGAGGGTTGCAGGTTCAATCCCACCCTTCCACTCCCTACCTCACTCCATGGCTGAGGTACCCTTGAGCAAGGCCTAACCCCCCCCCCCCCCCCCCCCCCCCCCCCCCCCCCCCCCAACATTGCTCCTGGGACTGTAACAAAAAATAACTATTGCTTTGGTTATAAAGCGTGAGCAATAGTGTAATTACAGCAAGTATAATGTAAAGCGTAAATGTAGCGCTGTTACCGCAAGTGTAATGTAATGACCAATATCATAATAGTGAATATTTGGCCACTCACGCACAAAATCTTCATGCTTTGAAATACTGATTTCTTTTCTTTACAGTCTGGTCTACAAATACAGCATTTGTCAGCATTAGTTGTGGGTGTTTTGGGATTGTTTTGACTGCAAGAGATAATGCATATTACTTTGTGACTTTGATCAGAAGCCAAAGTCTAGTCTGTCACATTCAGGTTCAAATGACGGATTTTTAATGGTTATTTTTACTGTTTTACTTTATTTTCATTTTCTTGTTCTTCCTGTCTTGTGTACAGTAGAAGACATGGATTACATTTGATTTTTCATATATGTACAGCATCGGGGTTTAAGCTAATTTTAATTAATTAATTGTTTGTTTGTATTTTAATGGAGAAGAGCTGAATCAGATGAAGATGTGCTTGTGACTCGGGGTATAGAGCAGCAGGATTTTAGTGTTTAAATCACCTGTCGTCACTCCTAGTACCTAGTCATGTCCCCATACTGTTTTGAACGTCCCCACAAAAAAGCTAAATAACACTCCCAATCCCAAACCCACCAAATAAACAAAATAGATCCTGTGGGCAGGGCAACAGGAATAACATTATGTGATTTCACGGAGCCATAGAGGAACACAGTTTTTGATCTTCTTCCCCGGGCTACACTCTTGCACAAATTAGACATACATTAACTACTTTTAAACAGAAATTTGATTTATACATTTAAATGTGGCTCTATTCCCGAGCTCAGTCCTTATCAGATTCCTGAACTGACTGAGAATGGAAAAAAAGTTGAGGAACTCGGTGCCCTGTGTGTTACACAAAGTGTTGGTGGCAACGCAGGCCGTCCAGCACAAAGCTCACGACATGCCATAGCTCAGTGGTGTAGTCTACGTAGAACGCAGGTATACGCAGTATACCCACTTCAAAATTTCAGGGATATCAGTATACCCACCTAAAATTGATTAGACTTAGAATAGCACAAATATATACAGCACACCCACTTCAAAAAATGCTCAAATATACAGTATACCCACTACAAATAAAGTAGACTTAACCACTGCCATAGCTAACATCGGTCCCCTTGTCCCCGGTGTCCTCTTGTAGACTGTAAACTTCAATGTCGCACAGTCTGCCAAGAGAAGTTGCTGACTTAAAGCAGCACGTTACAGAAGGGCTGCCCCCTTGCACCTTGCACGGGTGAGGCAGAAATGCAATTTTAGTGTGTGCAGTGTGCACCTCACAGGATTCTAAGCCATGAGACCCACTGATGATGTAAAACCTGCAATGCATCATTTGCATGCAGTACTGAGCTACATGTTTTTGGGGCTGTCTGTCTCCCTCGCAAAACATCACAGCTGTCCTTAAGAAAACCATGATCCATGAAAAACTTGACTAGACAACAACAAGATTACTTACAGCACACATATCACCATATGCATGTCCTGTCAACTCCACTTATCTGTATTTATGTATGTGTATGTATATATGCTACTTGATACCTTAATTTCCCTCTGGGGTCAATAATAAAGGATACTCTACTCTAAATCAGAAATGGTTGCCCTTACTGTCACGTCTCTCTACTAAGCTACAGGCTATACTATAGTCTTCAATTTGCCCAAAGGGGCCATCAGCAAAAATCCTGTGGCCTGACAAAAAAGCCCAAGTCAAACAGTGCAGCAAATACAGCCATGTTGGACAGCAGCTGAGTAAACACAGTGAATGTTATCATGCCACTAATTGCCGCTCTGCTCTTAAGTCAAGTGCATCTCTACTCTCTCACTCAGATGGGCCATTGTAAATGGCACTGAGAGCCTAGAGAGGGATGGGGAGGGATGAAGCGAAGCACACATTCCATAGTGCTGTGCGTATAATACCTAGCATACAGTCCACAACAATACAATACAACGTGTACTGTGTATATTCATATATTTATCGACCTATGGCGATGCAATCTAAGGCTGATGTGTGTCCCCATACTGTGACACACCTGCGATCCACCATCTCCATAATCTTGTTTTTGTTTTTTTAGGGTTGGCTTTTTTTGCATTTGGTGCATTTGGTTTGGTTGGCTGGTGTCAATTTAGAGCACTGATTTAGAGCCCTGGCATACTCAAATGAAATGTCATCATTTTTACTTAATTCTAACACTGCCGATGGTTGATCTAGGCTTTTACACGCAGAAGATTATCAAAACAAAGCTATACAAAAAAATTAACGTGCAATGGAGACGATTGCGGATGAATTGTTTTAACATCCGTTGATAACCTAACAATTCCTCCAACTTTTATGATTCTCGCCGATGACATGACCAAATGAGGAACCATGATTCCGGAGCATTTCAAAGCAATGGAATCTGAAGACAATGTTGTGGTTACCTGTCCGAGGTTTGTCAGGTACGGATTTCAACGGTCCGATTAGTTTCTGATGAAAAACTTTGCGCACTTCATCGCAGTTTGGAGGGCTTTCCAGGCTGAGGTACATCAAGGTGGCAAATAACAGGCAAAACGGCAGCAGATGTTGTCCCATCTTGGAAGAGAGTGTTCCGATCAAAATTCGTGTCCAGTCCCTTTAGCTTAAGTCCCACAGTCCTTTGAATAGTTCCGATGTTGGGTTAAGATAGCAACACAGGCAATTGAATTTGTACTAGAAGATGACAAATCTACCACAGTATCGCAGCCCTCAGTTATTGTGTGGAAGTCACACCGGTGCTTACTAGCAAGTTGCGAGAAGTTGCTGTCGCACGGGCAGCAGCAGACAGCATGCTGGACTCATACTTGGCAATGGTTGGGAGCTGTCAATGGAAAATGGGCGGCATCGGTAGTTTTGACAAGAGGGGTGTGTTGGCGCGCGCAACCCTCCTACGGTAAGCAGAGCCATCATGTGGAGGGATTTGTTGAAGACTGGCATAAACCCGAGCATTGGAGTTTAATGGTAAATCACATCGCAGTTCGTGTCCTGACAGTTTCCCCCAAACACATGCATTTCCCTATCGGTTTGCAGGGCGCGTGCGAGAACGGCAGAACGGGACGCTCCAATCGGCATGTGATTTGAAATGCACGAAGAGCCACCTGTTGGGAAAATGTGGACATTGCAATCGTATGAAAGTTGCAGTTTCTAATTCGATTTCGCACAATTGTGCAAAACACTGCCCACTGGGCAAAAAGACGTCCAAACAACGTCTTTTCCAGGTCATTGTTGGACGTCCCAGCAGGGTACCAGAATGTAACGCCAGATGACGTCTTTTTTTTGCGTTATTATGACGTCAGGTATGAACGTCATCAGGACCTCCAGATAAGGGCAAATTCTAGTCCATATTAGGTCATTAGGGATGTCTTAACGTCTTTTTCGAAATTGGAATGAACCTCTCCCCCTCCTTACCTCAGTACCATTAAATTTATTCCATCCAAAACTCCATTTGCTAAAACGAGATAACCTAACATAGCCTCATAACAAAAGCCTAACAACCTAACAAACAGGTCAATTCTTACCCACAGACTCGTTGAATTAAGATGGCAGATTTTCAAAGCAAAAAAGTTAAACTACACAGCTCAACACCAAGCAATGGTGGTATTTTGAGAAAATTAAGGGTAAAGGGTTCTTGAAAAGCAAGACAGTTGAGATTCGAACAAATCCCATCTTAAGACAAATGGTACACACAGTCTCACCTATGCCAGACTTTGTGCACAATCTTTAAAAAGTCCTTTGATGCTCCATGTATGCAACACAATGCAAAATAGCATTTCTTGTTAATTGTATCGACTGCTTCAGAACTGAAGTAACCTCATCACTGCCTCCCATTCAGATCACTCAAATGTTCTAATCTGTTGCTAAAATAAATAAAATGTCTTATAGCAAATGGGACATCACTCTTTGTGGACGTCTTTTTGACTTTAAATTAACTCTGTGAGTTGTCATTCAAACATTTAAGTGACAGCATTAAAAACCTTGAAACTTCTAGTTTTCAAAATATACAGACAATTATCACATGGAAAGTGACAGGGGGGGGTTTACTTTTATTTAGCAAACACTTTTGTTTACAAGGTTAAATCTTCAAAAGTCTTGACTACATACCTCTGCAACGTTTTTTTTTTGTAGAGTTGTGTTTACATTCAATAAAAAAAAAAATTGTATTACATTAACTTTACTGTCATATTATTTTCAGAAGAGGGGGAGATAACAAATGTGATCTTTTTCAAGAATAATTAACACCACTGCGAATTTCATGAAGTATTGATGATTATGACTCGTACACTATCATCTCTTAACAACATTACCGGTGTATTACAAAACCCAAAAGTCTTGAAATTCGAAGTAGTGTTAAATACTCTTGAAAACTTTCTTATGAAATACTGTAGGATCCAACATATTGGAAGAAAAGACATTGTACCTTGGGTTAAGAGACAGTTCATCTGAATGAAAACTCTGCATTACATCAATGGGTCTTACATCTGCCACATCATATCATTTCACAATCGTCCAGTTTTACAACATATATTTTTTAAAAATATGATGGTAACACTTTATTTTAACATTACATAGCTTAGCACTAATACATACAATGTTAACCCATTGATGCCTAAAGCACTTGCAGAAAAGGGTGCTGATGCCATACAAAACTCCAGGCGCCAGGGCCAATGTTGCACAACCCAACATCCAGCATCAATGGGTTAATGCCTGTATAAGTAACTTGTAAGGCATGTACTAAGCGAAATCAAACATTTGTTAGGTCCTTACTGAAGTTATATTAGGTGATAAATCCCAAATTGTGCATGAACAAGGCATTTGCGAATACATGCCTAACGTATGTTTGATTTTGCTTAGTGCATGCCTTACAAGTTACTTATACAGCATACAGGCATTAACACTATGTATTAGAGCTAATAGATGTAATGATAAAATAAAGTGTTGCCAAAATGATAATCAAAATAATTCTGCTGGGAAGCTTTGAGAGAAGTTGTAGTGCCTTTGTTCGTTTGTTGGTTGAGATGGGAACGTCATAAACATATTCAAAGAAGGTGAAAACAGAGCTGAGCTGTGCTGGATATAACAAGTTGCAGACCCAGTAAAGCTTGAACAGCTTGTCAATTGTGCAAGTCAGGCCGTCTGCAACGGGAATGGTCACACGGTCATTCCTGGCGGTTATGACAGACTCTTCAGGTTCCCAATGCAGACCACTAGTGGTTGGGTTGTGGATTCCATCTCAGTGTCAGTAGTGCAGTGAAGAGGGATGTGAAGTTGGTTCCAGACTGAGAAGAAGTAGAAGAGGAGGAAGAAGAAGAAGGGGGAGAGAGAGAGAGAGACACATCATCAATAATACTTAATAGCAAGTTTTACTTAACTGATTGAAAGGTATGAAGCATACCAGTCAAACTAAGTATACAGGCATGAAAACGGGTCAGGGGTGAAAAAGGTGAGAAAGGTGCGGCGTGGCGCGGTGGCACGGAGCGGCGCGTGTGTTGCAGCGGTGCGCGCGAATGTGTGGTGTGCAGTGGCATTTTTGGGGGATAGTGTTGAGTCATACTAGGGGGGTCTGGGGGCATGGTCTCCCATGGGAGAAAATTTAGCTAAAACCGTCTTTAAATGATGAATTTTGAGCATACTGTAGCGACCCAGGGACAGTGAACATAAGAACTGTCAACCATCTTCGTTACTTCATGACTGTCATGCTGACGCAAGAAATTTAAGCGGTTAAATAAGTTGTTAAAAGGTCACTAATCATTGTGTCANAGTGAAATTTCTGTAATGCTTTCCTATGAAAATGTATAATCAAAAATCTGCAAAAACTGTGAGGTGTGTATTCACTTTCGTGATATACTGTATATGAAATTCATTTTGCAATGCGGTATACGTATGAACTTATACAGTATAATATCAGGAAGGAGCCAAGACTGACTTGCACCAACACAGACCCACACGCAAACACACCCAAACGCAAACACACACACACACACACACATTCCTACCAAAGATGTCAGCGATGCAGAGTCCTAGCTGGCCAATAGTGTGTGAGGTGTTAAGTTCCGCCTCTCCGTGCAGCAGCAGCAGGTTGGAGGGCGGGACCTTTAGCTTGACTGACAGGTCTTCCACTGCATGCTTCAGAAGCTCTGTCTGCAACACACATACACATAAATATTACTGACACACACATCAGCTGTATAGGGTTATCTACTTTCCATGGCTTCCCCCAACTATAAAACAGAATTATAATACTTCCTGTAAAAAGTCTTTGACTAGGCAAAGCGCTATACAAAACAGATGTACTGCTGTGTGTGTGTTTGTGTGTACCTGTGCTAGTTGTATTTGGTGTATGTCTGGTCTGTGGCGTATCTTTAAGTTTACCAGTCGTGCCGGTGTGTTCTGCTGATGCTGCTGCAAGCGTTTTCATTGGCTGGTTTTCCTGCGAGGGCGTGGACTGCATACGATGGCGATGTCGGCATCGTCAGACTCCTCTCCTTCATCCTCCTCCTTTAATTGGCTAGCTGCCGCAGCAATCCCGGCCCCTCTGGTGATGGACGCAGCAGGGAGCCAAGCGCATCCAGCCTCATGTTAATCTCCCTGTCACACGCACACACACAATGTAAGGAAAGTTGACAAGTCACTGTAGAGAAAGTGTCAGTGCGTGGCATGCACACAAGTGTGTGTGTGTTGTGTACTCACGTTAGTTTGCGGTTGGGCCGCCGCCGTGCCTTGAGTGGTGTGGAGGGGGAGGGGGGCGGAACGCCTCAGCACAGTCCTAACACCAACACATACACACACAAGGATGCATTAACACACATCAACATGATGGATATGGTAAGCATACAGCAATAAATTGGAAAAATATTGTAGGGGCTACTATGTTGACTCATGGTCTGTGTGTGTGTGTGTGTGTGTGTGTGTGTGTGTGTGTGTGTGTGTGTGTGTGTGTGTGTGTGTGTGTGTGTGTGTGTGTGTACACTCACATTGTGCTTTGCATGGGTTTGGTCACCTGGTCCGAGTCATCTGAGAGTTCGGTACACTGCTTCCCTCACCATCGCTGTCGCTGTCAGAAATCTGTCAAACACACAATATACAGTCTCAAGTTTGCCGTCCGTGTTAGCTGTAACTCATCCAAATACTGCTACTTTATACAGCAGGCACATATTTACTGACCAAGTTGCTCTCTATGACAAAAGTGCTATGGGCTACAGTGACAGGTAAACAAGAAACAACAGGTTAACAACACTTGGCGCTAATTAGTTCTCTACAACTACAAACCGCTGCTGTTCCCTTCCGTTTGGGATCCATATCACCAAACTATAGTTCTCTTGAACTTAACGGCATTGTTATAAGAATATGGCTATGACAGCCTTAAATAGCAGGTTAAAATATGGTCATTGACATTTTGGTGACAAGGTCATAACTCTGTATCGCAATGAGGTCCTAACAGAGGCTCTGCATGAAAGTGTTTTTAAAGATTAAAAGAAGTTTTTAAAAGTAACTATCCTTTGAAAAATACCTGCACAAAATCAACCAGAAAAGACATCTCAGATTTTACACTGCAGCGGCTTCGGAGTCAGAAGATGTGTGAGAACTGTGTAGCACTTTTCATCTGAAAATGAGAGCAGAAAATTGTACAGCAGTACTTAAATTTCACATTTACCAAAGTCTCTGTGTTATTATAACACTATCACAGTAACATATTTATCACAATTGCATACAATACAACAATAAAAAAAATATCTAAAAAAACTAATGAAAGGAGGCAGAGGGCCTGTAAGTGGATGGCAATTAGACACATGATCACATAGACAATATGATACACACACACACACTTACCATCAGTCTGATCATCCAACTGTTCAATCAGAGTAGGAGCTTGGACAGATGTGGCCACAAGACCTGGGCCCTGACGAAGAGAGAAGAGAGAGAGAGGGGGAGAGCACGTTAGTTCCCAGTGCATTGAAGGTACTTTTAAAATCCCGTCGCCATAACTGGTGTTGATACCTTGGTAGTCGCCACACTTCACACGCAGCTGTTCTACTCTGCCACATAAAACTCAAACTTTGAATCTTCTTTTCAAACGTCATGGTATCGTCACCAATTACCATTGCCTACAAAATCTCGTGCGTGGCAGTTTTATCCCTCGAACAGCGTACATCTGGCACGTCGCACCCTCCATCTGAAACAACTGCCGGTATTTTCCCAACACACCGTCATACGAGGTCTACCGAGACAAAACACGACAGCGTTGACCAGTTGCCCAGATCTACCATATTCAACTACATACTGAAACAGTGAAAACCACGACACTTACATGGAACTACGGTTCAAAGCTTGTCTATTGACTGGCCACAACAACAACCAAGCCGACATAATGTGATTCGGAAATTCGTTTCTATCACCTTTCATCGAGCCAACACAAAACAGTGGGATACTGCTTGCTTTTACTGGTGCTATTCTTTATCATGTACGAGGGTGGCGGATGGTCTGATTTCCATGATTTGACGCAGAACTGCTGACGTTTGAAGCGCTGAAGTTTAAAATCGCCTCTATGCTAGCTAGCCCTTGCCTTGCCCCCTCCGATACCTGTTACTACTAGCAGCATCCACTATTGCCCCACTACCAGTACTAGCTCTACGTCAATCCATCCGTGGTGTTTCAGTATCCTTGCACAAATCCTGTCAGACTTTCTTTCTTTTATGTTCAGAAAATAGCTTTCAAACTTCACATCAGTAAAGTGCCGCCTGATTTATTCCACACCAGCTAATTATCAGTTACCATATTAGCAACCAATGTTAGCAAACCATCCAATATCACATTTCAAACCTTTAATTTTCCAACACAACACGTTTTAACCATTAAGTTAGTCCACATGTGAATTAAAAGAAAATAAATATAATTTATAGTGCAAGCGTTAAAGATCAATAGCTAACTGAGTATCAATAACTAGCTAAATCTGTAGGCTAGCTTAATGTTCACAGAATCACTGAGGCTGTTCCAATGTTCGTACAGCAAAACTTGTGAAGCAGGGTTTGATTTTAACCATACATTAACGGTAACACACGTAATTGTTACGAAATTATACCAATAAAGTGAATTACTTACGCCAGCCTCTCTCGGTGTCTGAAGTCAAGTCGCCGCATCTTGCATTTCCAACGGTAGAAAAGGCGGGCGGAAGTCTGCTTTCAAATGTCCACAGTCACGCGATTGGACAGCCAAACGGCCGTTAGTTTCTCACTTGTTGTAGCACGACCCAGAAATGAATCTCTTAACTTCAGGTTTCACACATTCTGTGAAATCTTACACAAAAATGACACATAATCTGTCAATGCTGTCTACACATCCCAATGTGTTATTTTTTTTGACACATCTGTTTAGGCAGTCCCCATTGGGTAAATGATTAACTATATTCAGACGTCTAATGGACCTCATAGTTTGACGTCAAAATAGTATACCTATTTTGCACGTCATTTTTGGGTACAGAACTGGTCTTAGACGGACGGACGCGATATGGACAAGATATGAACGTCTATGTGACGTTCTATGTTTAGTGGGTGCAGTGTCAATTTTAACCCAGGTTATTCCAGTAGGCTACAGTAATCCTTCCAGGGTGTTAATCTTTCACTGCATTTACAACGCCGTAGACAATATAGGCTACGGTTTGATGCTGCAGCATACCTTTATTTTCTTCCCCTGATTGGTTTACTTATATTTGGCCCAACGTGTACACACAATGGGCAATGGGGGTCTTTCAGGGTGGTTACTTATTCCACTTAACAAAATGTAGACAATAAACGTCGGCTCTTGAGTGCAATTGCTTTACTTGACTTACAAGCTTAGCTTTCGGTCCAAGACCGTTATCAGGCAGCTGATGAGGCAGACATGCCTGATAAAAGGTGTAGGACCAGAAGCTTGCAAGTCAAGTAAAGCTTAGCACAAAAACGACCAAAGTGTGAGGATTATCTATTTTTTTTGTACAGAAACTTTAAATGTATCCTGCACTTTTTTTTTAACAGATTAATTTCCTTTCGTTAATTCGTGCCACCGTCTCTAGGGCTAAGACGAGGAGACTTATTTCATGTGCACATGCAAAATTAGGTAAACTAAAGATTATATGCCTTAACATTTACCTCTATGATCAACCTGTTCATGTACAAAAACTTTATAATGCGTCTAAAATAAATTCCAAGGATCACTTATTATGCCACACAATTACTTGACGATATTGGTTTACAAAATATCCATTGATGGCTATAGGACCACCCTACGAAACAAGCATGCAGCTTCAGGGACAACAAGCAAGGCACCTCTTCATGCGACTGGGAGTGAACGCTTGCAAAGCACGACATAATTATGCACTTATTGAAAATAGAAACTTCACAAAATATGTGCCGAGGCGAGCTCCGAGTCCATTACCAATAGTTTTCCACATCCAAGTCATTTTTGGCGCGTCTTTCGGCCAATGAACATGTAAATCGATTTTTTTTCCCCGCGCCAATGGTGTTTAATTAAAAACTATTCTTTCGACACCAAGCAATTAGAAACTGCAGAAATGGATGTTACACCTGCACACGCAAACAGCACACGTAAGAGGGGGGAAACAATACAGAAAACATGTTCAGCATTTTCGTAACTTTATTTATAGAATAAGCATCATTGACACATACTCTTCCACAAAACTGAGCACATTGTCCCTTCAATAGAATTATAAAAACAGTTGTGAAATTGGCTATACAAATAACGAGGACAAATATTTCACATTTTGGCTACTGACCATTTAAACAAACTTCCCTTACCAACGAACAAAAACAAACAAATAAACGAAAACCATCAATAAATGTTATGCAACATCATGGGGCCACACTAATGAACTGGAGAATGAGATTTTCATTCATTTCATTTTCTATGATAGAAACGAAGTGTTACATATACATTTTTTTTTTAAAGAGGGGCACAATCTCCTCAATCCTCAACAGGCCGGGACAAGTGCAATACCTTTCCAATGCACAGCATTGCTACCTATCCCAACCTGTGCAGAAAGGGACCACACACAATTAAAAAAAAAAAAAAGTGGTTTTCCAAGTCAATTTGCCACCACTGTCAGTTTTGCATGGATTTGCACAGCATCCATCAGGTAAAGCTGAATGCAAACCAGCAAAACTAGCAGTGTCCAGCCACAGGTCATGGAGGACGGGGAGGAGTGGGTCTGTCCAGTCCAACATGGTCATTTAGATGCCCATAGCTAGAAGTACTTTAAGTGCTCACACTGCAGTAGAAGACTTGAACACTACCTGCACTATAAGCACTTTAGCACTGCTGAACACTTTTTCTCACTGAACACATCACTACGAGACAGGTTGCATGCATTGAGTGAATACTAGGGGATACTGGTCATAGAAATGTTATTAGGATGTCATGGTAACATTTATTCTCAATCCAAGTCAATGATCACATTAATGATTAATACCTGAAAAACAATTTGAAAAAGGGGCAGAACAAAGCAGGCCACCATCAGTTTTGCATAGATTTGCACAACTCATGTTTTCTTGTAGTGCAACTATGCAAAACTAGCAGAGAACTGCAATAAATTAAATAAGTTACCATGAAAAAGACCACAACATCATCTTCAACTTAACCTTTTGAGCCGCCGTATATAACAGGCCCTCATGCCAGAAGGAGCACTTAGGGCAGTAGGTGCTAGTCTACTCCACTATCTGCACTAGATGCACCTTAGCACAAAGTTGTTATTTTTTACAAGTCGCCACCACAACAAGCACCTCAGCAGCAGCAGCATTCAACAAGCGTTCGCCAGGGTATTGCTAGAAGTGCCTCCACTGCAGTAGGCATTGCATAGTTACTACCTGCACTGTAAGCACTTTGGCAATACTTTGACTGCAAATTTTGCTGCGATGTTTCTGGAAAAGAAAGGGCTTCATCCCAGGGACAAATGGAGCAAACTGAGAACGCAACAGCGTGGTTGGTAGCCTACACTGCTCACCGTCCGGCAGGGTATCAAGGAAGTCCTGAAAAATACAAGCAAAGGGGAAAAAAAACACAATTACAAAATGTTTTAACAAGCAACACCAGAACATTCACTCAATATCACAGTACTTTTGAGACAGCTTTGAACCATACATGTGTTTAGGCCAGCCCTGTGAAACAACCTCATGGAACGGCACATGCCACAGTGGGATTCAGTTTGCAAATAGCGCCGCATTAAGTGCACTGATATACAAAATCTAACACGACATGTATAATCAGGCAATTGTGCAAGTAATCACATGAAAACCAAACAGCGAATGGCACTTTTATTGCTACAGGAAGACGAAAACATGAATGAATTGCGCAGCTTGCGGCCCGCGTTGTCGGGTGAATACCACGCGTGCGTACAGCGAAGCATCAGCGCTCACCCCTCCCCCACGGCTTGCACTAACATGGCGCCGCTGAGTCCGCAAGCCTAAATAATTTTGCAGTGCATCATACTTAAATAAGGCTTCGTCGACTAGAATCAAGTGTCTGTAGGACGTGTTGACTTGGTGGGAACCATTTCAAAGCGATAACAGAAGCGAACGCAAGATGACCATTCGTGTCTTCGGAAACGGCTCGCGCCTTGCCTAGCAGTAGCCAGCATTGGTTGCCCTGACGTGAGCTAGCTGGCTAACATAGCATTATTGAAGCATGCCAACTTCGGAAAACTAAATAAAGTGCAATGTGGCGCAAAACGTAATACTTCCAACACATCAAAGTAACTAGCTACTAATATAATGACCTTCAGAGTGTGTGCCGCAAACACACAGGGTTGGTAGCTGGGCATCTAACGTTAGTCAACATGGCATAACACCTCCAGCCCCCATTAAAACCAGGCTAACAAGCGTCGTAGCTAGGCAGCTAACTAGCCATAACTAGCTTTCTGACCGGTGAGCAGATCTCTTTGCATGTTCCAAACAAATGTCTGTTTATTTTGGTCGATTTATGGTAGATTTCTGATTCTTTGTCTGCGTTAAGAAACTATGATAAAGTGCCCCATACGTGGATAAAGCGCGTTTTAACCTCAGTGCCTGACCACAGGCTAGCATGCTTTGTAGCTAACTGGTGAGCGCGCGGCCTACAGCTGCCCCATGTGCTACTGCTTTGTTCTAGAGGCACTTTAACTCACACGCCACTGCACATTGAACAGATGAAGATAACATTTAGATTGCGGCACTAAAATACATTTCCGTCTCATCCAGCTACAAACACCCATGGCCATTCGCACACAAGTCACAAGTAGCCATCACGAAAACTAAGTTCACGAGGGCACTGCAGCGAACCCAGCAGCAGCATGCTTTTCAAATCTCCCTCATTCTCACAACTATGGAGGAGGAGAGGGATACCATGCGCCTCACACTACATTGTTTTTAATCGCTGATCAAATTATTCCCAAAAGAGTCGAAGCAAAAATCCAAACTCCGGACAATCCAAAGAAGTGTACGAAGGGAAGGTGACTCCGATGCAAGTCCATCGTAGTGGAAAAAAATCACAACAGGTTCCTTGTCAATAACGCACAGTAAGACACTCACCAGTGAAATCCACCATCTTCACTCACTTGCACACTTACCGTTTACTGTCACCGTTATAGGCAAATGTGCGAAAAGTACGCCGTAAACTTTTAATTTCAGACTAATCTCAACCAGAAGATAGAGAGGAAATCCAAGCGAGCGTGAAATGCGTCCCAGCCACACTTTGTAAATCATAGTAAATTGCGAAAGTGGCGCGAATACAACCTGCCTATAACCATGTGGGTGAATGAAGGGCGGCTCCCGTTGAACGTAAATATCTACAACCCCCAACTCCTTCATTAGCATAAATAAACTACTTCCGATTTTTACCCTCCACCAATCCTAAAAAAGAGTTGGAGGAAAGGGGGGAAATAGTTCATAACATGATTGCAATTTCTTCACCGAAGCTGAGTTTTGTCCTCACCTAGATTTTTTTTTCTTGATCCTAATTTTTAAAACAATAAGTGCGGTGAAAACGTGTGCTTGCTTTTAAGTAAGCTTTTTGCTGGTTGCACTATGAAAACATTTTCTTTCTTCACGAGGAGTAAGGCTATGATTTTTTTTAAATTATTATTATTATTATTATTATTATTATTATTCATTCAATTATATTCTAGGCTTATGTGTGGAAAAGTTGGTTTGTTTGTTTGTTTGTTTGGGTTTTTTTTTTTAAGTTTTATATGCTATCTTGTGTTTAAGGTTTGCATTATTTTGTCATAGGCCCCCTATGATTAAATCATAAAATGGTAGGAATTCAACTTAAAAAAAAAAAAAAGATGCCTTTTATCATCTTTACCGTAAACATCATAGGCCTATGATTTTAATAAACTAGTACCGCAAGCCTACTACCAGTGAGCAATTGTTGACTTATCATATAGGATTTCTCATCAGGCAAACTTGCCATGTTGCAAAAATAGCGATTTAGCCCCAAGATTTCTAACAGTTTTTAACTCTTTTGTGTGCAACATTTTTGTGACCAAATATTGAATAGCTTTTTGCCTACTATAAACAGCAATGTGTGAAACTGACTGAATTCAGTTTCACATCTTTTCACCCTCGTTTTCCCTCTTTTTCTAACTCTTCTAGCCTATTTCCTCTGAGAAGCAACTGTTGGGTTTTTCTGTTCATAGTTTTGTCTTACGCTAGCTTGCTTGATCACTCAGTTGTAACTCCCCAACCCCCCACTCTCCAATAGGGAATCTGGGGGCCAGGGCGACCACATGCAGTGGGGGGAGAGACCCTGGGCCTTACATGGACACAGGGGTCAGATGTGGCTCAAGACTCTTGGTCAACACCCCTAGCTCAGTCTCCTGCGAACAAAGGGAAAGCCTTCCATTATGGGGCGGCTAAGGCAAAAGGAGGGAAACGGGGGTCTCTGAACTTTCAAACTTGTTTTGCAGCAGAGGAAAAAGACCAGCTATTAGCTGATGAAGGCCTAGTGCTTTTGTGGATTATATAGGGTATAATAAAACATGTAAACAGTCTCTAAGCCTACTCTTTTTTTCGAGCCCAAGGCAGTTGGAATGGTCTGTGAGTGAAAAAGTTGTGAAAGTTCCTCAGTCTGGCATGTTGAAAGTTGGAAATGAACTCTGCTATCACAGAACGAAATCATTCAAAACACTCCATGAATCCCTAAAGGTAAATCCATCACCCTGGTGGGTTTCTCTCTCCCTAATTCTAGTGCCGCCTCTGCCTTCTCTCGCGCTGTCTGTCTGTCTAAAATGGCAGCAGCTTGACTCCTCCCACAAGGGAGGCCATGCAGGAGATTTTTTTTGTTCTTTCCAAAAGACCCAGGCAAGGAATTGTCCCTGTTTATGACCTAAGGTCAGCAACACTCACCTCTGCCTACCACAGACTACTCATCTGTGAAATCTCCAATGGGGAGTGTGCAGGCAGTCCAGGCCAAGAGCAACTGGACACACTGCAAAGGAGACCAGGCCGAAGGGGAACACACACACACACAAGCGCACGCACGCACACACACACACACACACACACACACACACACACACACACACACACACACACACACACACACACACACACACACACACACACACAAGGCATAAGGATGGACAGAGGGGACCTCACCAGCTGTTCTGCTTTTTCTTTGAGAGTGCATGCGGCTGTATTGGAGACATGAAGAGCTGAAGAGCTGCTCAATGTGACAGTGTGGAGATTATTTTGGCTTAAGATGAAAAGCAAAACCATGCCCCTTTGTCCCATAATTCATTAACATCAAAAGAGCAGCTTGTTGTGTTGTTTTGTTTGGCAGATTTTTATTGTTGACAAAGCTGTAATTGTGGGCTCATAGCACATCCCATATTGTAAACTTTATGTAACTTTATGTAAACTTCATATTTCCAAATGACACTCTGTGAAGTTTTAACCACAGTCTTTGTTTAACCAACAGTGAAGTGAACATTACCCAGCTTCACTAATATGTCATGAAATAGAAAACGATTTTTAAATCACTGAGTTCAATTATCTAAACTTACAAAAAAATCGACAAAAGTGAAGCATTTTCATTTTCCTTTTTTTTTTTTTAGAAAAGATACATGTTTGTTTTAGCACTCATACGGAAAGCAAACCTTATTTCCTGTGTCCGACCTTGAGTGGTGGTGTTAGACTGGCATGACCTTGCTGTTTCTCTCAGACAGGACAGACATGGGGTTCATTCCAATGTGTGACCTTTCGTCCTCCCTTGCTCACTTGCCTGCTTGTGACCTCATGATGATGTCACTGACAACAGAAAATGAATTCAATATCTTGCAAAAGCACAATTGTAATGACATTTTCTTATTTGCAATTGGGATGGCGAATGGAGAATAGTCCCCCAAAAGTTGTTGTGGCTAGGCTGTCAGCGGGGACACTTTATTGTTTTCTTCATGGAGGCTGGGCCAGGAGGCGGGACGAGGGCACAAGCACAAGTAGAGGACGGAAGTGTGCATATTGGAATTCACTCCATAATCTTGATGGTGATGGAACAGACTAAATAGCAGACATGGATGGTGACAGGGGATGGACTAAATAGCACACATGGTGTTGATGATGACAGGGGACAGACTAAATAGTGCGACGATGAAGTGCCGCTTAAATGTTCACTTCTGAAATTGTGTAAAAGTGAAAAGGTCTGCCTTGACCAGGATTTTTCTGCTCCCATTTTATTTTTTACGTGACGTTTCGAATGAATATCCAAAAATCCTGCTCGACGCTGACTTTTTCACTTTTATTTTGTCATTTGGTTGTCCTGCACTCTGGTTTTTTGTTTTGTTTTTGGATGTGCAGGCTTTAACCTACTCCTTTCCCTTCTGATAGTGTCACATTTATTTTTACAGTAAAATGGTAGCAATCCCATATGTGAATACATTGAATGCCATGCCACGTTAAGTTATGTATAGCCTACATTTACTCCCCATGCTTTGAAGGCAAATCCATGAAAATATGTTTGTTTGTTTTTTTCTAAATGTCAAAACTAGACACTTAAACGAATATTATGTGATTTGGGAACTCTGTGATGGATTGAACTGCCATAGACTGCCAAACTGCCAAAAACTCCTGTCATCATCTGGACATTCTCCAACGGCTGGGCACCAGCCCAAGAACAATTGTGATAACTGTAATGATCGCCCTGCCTTGATGACATCACGGGTGGCCCTTCACCCTCTTGCCCTTCTCTCACCTTACGGCAGGGGTCGGCAATTAAGTTTGGACACAGGGCAATTTTTTTTCTGAAAATGGCATACCAGACCGCCATGCTTTTCTACTGGGGAAAAAGTTGTTCTATTTTTTCCCCTCTATTACATTGAAAATAAACCTTATTTAACCCATTTTAGGAGAATCTGCATTCAGGCTCTTGGGATTTGAGGTTTTTTTTTTAATTAACAATGGGGGTAGGCCTATGTTAGAGAATGAACATATTCTAATGCAAAATGAGCGCCCTAGCTTTTAATTGCAACTCATTTCATGTTTTTATGTGCTTCGGGGGCTGAGTTATTTAGGTTTTAATAGGCAGAGGGGAACCTTTTCCCAAAAGGGGCTTAGGCTAAAATCGGTTAACACTTAAAATGCATTTAATTTAATTTAATTTCTCATTAATGAGAAAAAGTTAGTACCTAAGAGGCCAGATTCGGGTCACTCTGATCCCACACAGCATCAGACAGCCTTTATATGCAGCAGGAGACTGACCTCACAGATCGGCATCTGAGAAATAAAACATGAGGTTAAAAAATATATATATTTAAAAAATAATATAAAAAATAACCAGCAACATCATCTCGCAGGACACATATAATTGATGGCAATCCAGTTTTGGCCTCTGGGCCACTAATTGCCTTCCTCTGCCTTTGTGTCTGTGATGCTGCAGTCTTTTTAAACACAAGAATACTGTTTGTATGTTACTACTAGTACAGTCAGCTAATAGTTTCCTTCACGCAATAAACACAGAGGACAGCACTTT
The DNA here is from genome assembly GCF_034702125.1 of Engraulis encrasicolus. NCBI lineage: Eukaryota > Metazoa > Chordata > Actinopteri > Clupeiformes > Engraulidae > Engraulis > Engraulis encrasicolus. The sequence goes on from NC_085868.1 coordinate 47,056,949, forward strand.
AACATTGTGTCCAACCGAGTACCTTCAACTTTCTGGGGAATAACGCACAGATGCTTGCCCTAAAAAGGGCGCCGGAATTATGATTGGATTAATACCCTCAGATTTGATTGCCAGCCAGATAAATTGGATTATCTAATGTTTTTGATTCATACTAGGATGTAGTTCAATCAAAACATGTAACTTTTAAAAATTTTGCCATTTCCTTGTCTTAATGGCATGCACGTTTCAGATTTTTCCAGTTGTTTGGGGCTGGCAGCAGCCTATCACCACATCGTATGAGAACATGCGCCGGCCCGGCACAACTGAGGTGACAGTTATCCATCTATCCTTAGTTTGGACATTTCTGTGTGTGTGTGTGTGTGTGTGTGTGTGTGTGTGTGTGTGTGTGTGTGTGTGTGTGTGTGTGTGTGTGTGTGTGTGTGTGTGTGTGTGTGTGTGTGTGTGTGTGTGTGTGTGTGTTTGAGAGAGGGGGGAGGGTGTCGAGCATTATGCACTTAATCTCTGCTGCACTTTAAGTGGGATGGGGGGGGGCTGGGTCAAGCACTGGTGTCACTTACTTGAGAACCTGCTGCTACTAAGTATTTTACCCCAAACACAATTTCTTTGCCTTTTTGACAATGACAATAAATTCTTGAATCTTGAATCTTGATCTTGAGAAAGGCAGTCGGTTTTCAACTTCAAGCGGTGAATGGAGGTGTGTGCCTTGATCTCCCGCTCTTATCGAATTAATGAGATTTTGACCAACAAGTCTGAAATCCCAACACCAGAGGTCGCCCTTGCACACCCTCATCTCAGACACATCGCTCCGAACATTCCCAAGCTGGACCCTGAGACGCCCGGCAAAGGTGTAAAAAGTAAAAGTAAATTTCGAACACGAGCTCATGATATTTCATAGCAGTTACACCATTTACTCCATTGTACTTAATGAGGTCGATAGATTTGATTTGATTTGATCCAACCCATGCAGAGTCAACCGATTGGAAGACAAGTAGGCCTACACAGGTATGAAATATTTTGTAAAGGAATCTTAGAAATTACATTTGTAATACAATTAAGTTATATTCAGGGGACCTACAGAGGGTGCGGTCTGTTGTAAAGGTGGCTGCCTTCAATATAGGGATATACTATGTATATATATAATATATATATTAGAGATGCACCGGATCCTGATTTTTAGGATCCTGCCGGATACCGGATCCACTGCTTAAGATCCTGCCGGATCCGGAACCGGATACCGGATCCTACGAAAGGGTTGAAACACATAGCCTACTCGCACACGTGGGCCATTTTTATCACGTTGGCTCAAACTATTTTGACTGAAAAGCCTCGGCTACCAGATCCTGGATCCTGGAACCGGATCCGAATCCTGTGAAAAACCCTATTATCCTGCCGGATCCGGAACCGGATCTTGGATCCGGTGCATCTTTAATATATATAGAGGTGTGTGCCTTGATCTCCCGCTCTTGAGTGTAATAATGAGATTTTGACCAACAAGTCTGAAATCCCAACACCAGAGGTCGCCCTTGCACACCCTCATAAGACACATCGCTCCGAACATTCCCAATCTGTACCCTGACGGCCAGCAGAGGTGTAAAAAGTAAAAGTGAAAGTGAACTTATGGTGTACATTTTTTTTATTTCTCCTTTGTTTTACTAGGGTAGTCACATTGAGGCAGTTGCCTCTTTTCCAAGTGGGCCCTAGCCAAGAGAGCGGCAAAGACGCAGAAGACACCCTCACCATCGCCTCATCGCCTCAGCCACCACCTCCTGCACATGGTCTATCCCAACTCACAGAAAGTCTTTTTGCACAATTACCTTTTTTACATTTTTTACATTTATTACATATTTACATTTTTTATCTTTATACTATTTTTATTTTTTATTTTCCCCTCCCTGACTATTCCTGTGTTATTTGTGTCTGAAATGTCCATGTGGGCATTTATGTATTTGTGTATTTATGTAAGCTACTGGATACCTGAATTACCCCCTGGGGATCAATAAAGTTACTCTACTCTACTCCTCATCCGAGAACAAGAACTGCAGGACCAACGGCCCCAGCAATGCATTTAGGTTCCTCCACAGCCAGAGCCATCCGCAATCCTCTCCCAGGGGGAATTAAGCTAACCTGACTTGCACCATCTGACTGCTCAATAGCCTATATGTACATGTTAATCCAATCACATCAGGCAGGCATTTTTGATAAGGAGCATCATTTGATAATGTGTTAATTGTGGGGAATTCCCAGATGGTATCCTGATTACGAAGATGAGAAACATACGCCTCCCAGCTGGCGAAAGTCAGGTTTAAGGTGACTTATAGGCCTACAGAGAACATTTTAAGACACACACACACACACAGCAGGCATTAAGACAGGCAAAAAAAAAACACTGAACAAACATCGGCCCTATCCTTGAAGTTGGGATAGACAAAAATATTAACATGACCTTGAAGCAATGAGTTTCGAGAAGTAATATGTCTATGATGTAGTGTTAGAAGTTAAAAGAAAAAGACATAATTAATAATAGTCCAAAAAGTGCACATGGTGCAAAAAAGACAAAGGTCCAAAGAGACAAGAAACATGTTGAGAATAATGATCAGAGTAGAAAAAGTATTGTTAAAAAGCACAGTCCTGAGACCTATTGTACAACCCAGAAAAGAAAGAGCTTAGAAATTCTATAAATAATTGTACTTGTGATTTTTTAAAGACTGCTATGATTATTATTAAATTATTTTGAATTAATTTCAAATGCAATGTTACTGTAATACCATCGGGATCTGTGTAACAGTATAAATTCTATTTAAACTGCCATCTAGTGGCCCAATGGAGGTACAATAAAAACTCCAATTTGGCGGCAACAGGTTTAATATCTTTCATGATGCAAATGATGATAATTTTTAAAATTCATAATGAAAAATTAACAAAGACAAGAGTCTAATAATAATAATAATAATAATAACATCAGTTTTTATTTGTTTATGTATTTATTATTATTATTATTATTATTGTTATTATTATTATTATTATTATTATTATTATTATTATTTCCGTGCGTACTTGATTTGCATTTTGTACAGGCAGTGTTTCAGTGCTACATGCATTCCTTTTTTGCAATCTATTTTATTTGGAATGGATTTGACATAATCATTTTGATTCATTTCACTGATTTAAGTCTGATTATAACAGTTCTGTTACATTCTTTTTTTTAAACAATTCAACTGTTACATTGCATTGTGAATGTATGATTGCTCATTATCGTTCATTGATGAATGTTAAAAAAAAAACGTTGAGGCCGTCATTATTGTCACTCTGCATCAAAGATGTTTCAAATAGTAGGCCTAGTACCTGCTGATTCCTGGCATTGTTAATTGCAATTCATCTCCTGATAGGCACATGTTGTTCAGCTTAATTTTCTGTCTGACAGGAAAACCTCATTGACAAACCTTTGCTTTTCAATAGTGAAAATGACCACTCCAGATTTCATGATTTTTGTTTAAGCATTCCAGTCCGGCTGACCTGCACGTCTGTTGCCGTGGTGTGTGGACAAAGAGAATGCCAGGGTCTCCACCAAGTGTGGCGGTGTCGCTACGGTGATCAAAGGACACTCTGGGAAAGCAGAGAGGAGAGAACAACAGAGGCACTCAGGGAGAACTCTCCACAGACCACCCCCCCCTAGTCCAACATACAACATCCCTTTAAAATAGAGAGAACTCTACACAGACCCCCCCCCCTCTATAGCCTACAACATCCCTTTAAAATAGAAAGAACTCTACACAGACACCCCCCCCTCCTCTAGTCCAACATCCCTTTAAAATAGAGAGAACTCTCTACAGACCCCCTTCTTATCAACCTGAGACAAATGCTGTTGAAATTGTGTAACAGAGATGTTATAATAATAGGCCTGTAACCAGGGATCCGTATCTCGAAAGCGTCTTTGCTAACGACGGTAGCAACGTCCTTCGTAAGAGCGAATCAACTCTCTCTCAACAGCAACGCTCACCACTATATCCAAGGAAATAGTAAGGCGGTCTTCAGACGGTTAGCAACGATAAGAATCGAGAAACGGACCCCAGGGCCGGATTAGGACTCCATGGGCCCCTGGGCCAGACAACAAGAAAGGCCCCCCTTCATGGGTGGTGGTAGTTCTTTTTAAGGGTTTCCGGCCAGATGTTAGAGATCCTATGTTGTTGGTGGTGTGGGAGAATGTCCCCCAAGAAATATGGGAAAAGGTGTGATTTTAACACAATATGAAAAAAGAAAATATTGAGGCTTGGCCTTCAGGGCCCCCTTGACTCTTGTACCCCTGGGCCTGTGCCCGGTAGGCCCGTGCAGTAATCCATCCTTGCATGCAACCCACACAGCAGAGGACTCTGATGCGGATATGCTTTCAAGTCAGCACTGTGGTTAAACAAAAACAAAACAAAAAATAGAGAGTCCTCTTTAGACAGTGAATGGTTTCAGGACTTTTTTCCATTGACCGACTGAATAGAGTTTGCAGGTGGGTGCCATTAGAGAAAGGAGAATATATGAGAAAGTGAACTCCCATTGGCTCCTATTGTCACCTCAAGAACGTGCAGTTCCACCAGATGGCGACTGCGGGCAGGTGATGACGGGAACCTGAATGGCGTCTATTCGGTTAAATGCTAAATGTTAAATGCTCATCAACCTCCTGAGGTATGAGATGAAAGCATAAAGATAAAGAAAGCAAAAGAAAATAGAAAATAAAATAGGCCTAAATAATAGATATTATTATTAAAAGTATAAAAGTAATTTGAAAAATGAAACAATACTTAGATATATTTTTATGACAAACAGGCTGAGCATTTTAAAGATTCCTCTTAAGAGAACCGACAGAACTACAAATGGCGCAACATTCAAAGCCAACATCCTTCGAAAGCAGTTGGTTGCTTTGAGGGGAGTATGTTGGGTAAGATTTGTCCCTTTCTGTTTCTCTCTGATACTTTCACTTCCCCTCTTTCTGTGAACTTCTTCATATTGTGTCTATTAGGGCTGTAACGATACACTCAACACACTTTTCGTTTTGTATCACGATTTTTGACCTACGGTTCGATACACCCCACGATTTCTGAAATGTATCTCCACTGAAGTTTGGAAATCATATCAGAAGGTTGTTTTCTGGACTAAATGGGTAATAAAACTTTGAAAGGGTGTATCACGATACTGCCTCCTTGTATCACGATACAATATTGTGACTCTGTGTATCACGATTTCTCGGTTCGATACAATATCGTTACACCTCTAGTGTCTATTATCCCTCTGTCTTGACTAATGTCACTTACAGGACATTACAGGACATGAAGGAAATGATCAGGAAGTGTCACACACATACACACTTGGATTATCAGAACAGTAGCAGTGGTTGTATGCGAGTGTATGTGTTCTCCTTGTATGCTATTCCGTGTGTCTTTGTGTATGTGTGTAAGCATCTGTGTTAGAGTCATGTCACACTTCACCATGAAGTCAGGTTTTTTGGGACTTAGACTTGTACTACTGCTGTTGCCGTTGACCAACTTTTCTTATTCTCACGGTAAGTGTGTGTGTGTGTGTGTGTGTGTGTGTGTGTGTGTGTGTGTGTGTGTGTGTGTGTGTGTGTGTGTGTGTGTGTGTGTGTGTGTGTGTAGAGTGTTTTGTGTGTTCGTCCAAAATGCAGTGATATCCCCCTCTCTCTGCAGGGCTTGAGTCTGTCTGTGATGCTACTAAGAAGGCTAGTGTGTGCTATGGGGCTCTGGGAGGACCTGTGATACTGCAGCTGATGAGGAACACCACAGGATATCGACTGGACGTATGGAATGAAAAAGGCGAGTCTGTTTTTAGGGTTAGTGGGGGAACAGTGAGTCGCTACAGCCGGTTCCCCCAGGGGAGGTGGCAGGTTGTAGCTGGCAACGGGACCCTGATCATCAACCCTGCAAAGAGGAGCGACTCAGGGACATACGCAGTCTGGATCCTTCAGGAGTCCCCATGGAGACCACTGGGAAAACACACAGTCCGGCTGCTGATTGAAGGTAAATCTTAATCTACCATTGCAGAACATTACAGGCATACTCAGGATCATAGTTGAGTCAAGAGAGAGATACTATGTCTAGCTGCTGATTGATTGATTGATTGATTGATTGATTGATTGATTGATTGATTGATTGATTGATTTCCTCTGCAGAACACACTCCCACCTCACACACACACACACGCGCACACACACACACACACACACACACACACACACACACACACACACACACACACACACACACACACACACACACACACACACACACACACACACAGAAACACACAGAAACACACAGAAACACACACACACACCACATGCTTGCATGTTGCTGCCTTAAAGTCAAGTTCATTCAGCACATAAACGTTAACACCATATTATTGTGTATTTTTAAAAAACGCAGATCAATGGTTGTGTTAAGTAGCTGCAGCCCCCTGCTTGAAATCCTAACGCTAAACGTGTTAGTTGGCGTGTAAGATGCTAATGTTTGGTTGGAGTTTCAGGAGCGCCGCTTACCTGCGTTCCCAGGACCAACCCAAGCAGCGTCCTCCCTGGACGGCGAGCTCAGGCCAGAGCTCCCTCCAAGCTTGCTCTCCGACAGAGTTAGTTCAACGATGTGGGGAAAACCCCACATAGAGTATAAAATCCCAAAAGGTTCAGTACACCAAAAACTGTCTACGCCAAGTCATAGTCCAAGCATGCAAGTAGACAATCCGTGAACGCAGGCTAGCTCCAACACTGGCCCAACTGGCTCCAGCATTCGAGTAGCAGGTGCCTGCTCCGCTCACCTGTTCACCTGTTCTGTGCCCCAAGTGATTCTCTTCTGCATCTGACCCCTGACCCTTTATGTAGGCCCAAGGACCCACAAGTCAGGCGGCGCCCCCGTGTGGTATGACCGTGTTAGTGTTGTGTCTATTCCCAATGCATGCACCTAACCTTATCTCATTACAGTGGAGATTTGTAAAGAGGTAGGCCTATGTCTAAGCAATATTGTAATGATGTAATGATGTAATGATTGTTGTATGTGTGTGTGTGTGTGTGTGTGTGTGTGTGTGTGTGTGTGTGTGTGTGTGTGTGTGTGTGTGTGTGTGTGTGTGTGTGTGTGTGTGTGTGTGTGTGTGTGTGTGTGTGTGTGTGTGTGTCAGCCACGTCATTACCAATGACAACCCCTACCCCCACCCCGGCAACTACCTTGGCAACCACCGTGGCAACCAACCCGGCAAATACCCTGGCAACCAACCTGGCAAATACCCTGGCAACCAACCGCCAATCAGGGCCTTCAGATGAGGCTTCCCTCTGCAGTGAGTTGACCTCTCATTACTACCATAGTAACGGCATATCGATAGCACTCTGTGTGTGTGTGTGTGTGTGTGTGTGTGTGTGTGTGTGTGTGTGTGTGTGTGTGTGTGTGTGTGTGTGTGTGTGTGTGTGTGTGTGTGTGAGTGTAGGTATTTCTGCAGTCTTTATCATTGTAATTGTGTGTGTGTGTGTGTGTGTGTGTGTGTGTGTGTGTGTGTGTGTGTGTGTGTGTGTGTGTGTGTGTGTGTGTGTGTGTGTGTGTGTGTGTGTAGGTATTTCTCCAGTCTTCATCAGTGTGTGGTTGGCAGAGATTATTGTGCTCACAGCACTGCTTTGAGCTGTTACCTCCACATGAGACGCAAGAGGACACACACTACAGGTAACAACACACACGCGCGCACACACACACACACACACACACACACACACACACACACACACACACACACACACACACACACACACACACACACACACACACACACAAATACACTATAACAACACTATATTGTATTTGTGCATTTTTCCACATTGTTCAGCATGAAGTGTGTTACAGAAACACAAAACTCTTGTTGAATCATTTTACCCACTAAGTCTGCTTCAGAAAATTCTGTGATAAATAATAACCGCTCACAATAAACAAGTCAAGCTTGCACCACAGAGACATTAGCCACGATAAATAAGTGAAGTGTGTTGCGTGTGTGTGCACCATTATATATGTGCACCATTACCCACCAATAAATTTAACCTGTTTAATCTCTCTGTGACTCCTCCCCCTCAGATGAGAACCAGGAAGTGGAGCTGAGTCCATGAGAACCAGGAAGTGGTGTAGGTGCCCAACGCGTTCCGCCTGCCCGATCCGTTCCCTTATGACTTTCACGTTTTAAATGTTTATTTTGCAGCCCCCAGAACATTAACACAAAGAGAGATGTTATATATTTATATTATACCTTTACTTTATATCGTTGTTTTACATCAAATGCCGTTTGTCGCTGTAAATAACGTGATATTGTGCTCTGAATAGTTTGTTGGTTAGCTGACCAGTTGGTGACCTTATTTAGCGTTTCTGTGACTGTTCTGTATTATTATAATACAGACAGTTTAAAACGCAAACTTCCTCCTGCAAAATAAACACTTAAAACGACAAAGTAAAAAAATAACGGAACAGATCAGGCAATTTCTCTTCCGTATACGTCATATTGCGCATGTGCAGTGTGCAAAGGGAACGGATCGGGCAGGCGGAACCCGTTGGGCACCGACAAGTGGAGCTGAGTCCATGAGAACCAGGAAGTGGAGCTGAGTCCATGAGAACCAGGAAGTGGAGCTGAGTCCATGGGTGCATTCCAATATGCATATACAGTATGCAAACACCTTTTGTTTTCTTGGATTTTATGGTTTTATTACAGTTTCTGCCTACTGTTTAAACACTACAGCCAATCCTTAAACCAAAGCAGCATATTGTTAAGTTGTTGGTAGGCCTACTATAACTTAAACACATGTTGCTTTACCTTAAACAAAGGTCAATCATTACACTCTCATACCAGTTTTGCAAAGCACTTGCTCCTTTACGCAACACACAGACTCAGCTGTCTGCACATCATTTTGTACACAAGACACTTGGTTCAAAAGTTAAATCTCAGAGTGTCATTGTGAAAACACATCTGTTAAAAAAACAAAACACACTGGATGTATGACAAGATTTAGACACAGACAATAAAACATGCTTTCAAAATTAACCATTACTCTGCCAGTTACAAAGTTGTGTTCTTTATATTAGGCCTACATTGCACTTATTTTATTTTGCATTTATTTGTTTTACTTTGATTGCCTCTATGCTGAATTCACACGTTCCTATACCCAAACAACACAACAAATAGCACAAAGGTAGCCTACTAAAGAATATGGAGTATGGTATTGACTGACTCACGTAAACCTAGCCTGATACATGCCACCAAGAGTGCCTGTTTGTTACATAAGTTCTGTATAAAGTTCTGTCTATACGCAATATAGTTTGTTTGTGTGTTTGTTTAATGTTTATAAAATTTTAATACACTTACTTATGAAACTGAAATGTTCTCCTTCTCTTTACTAATAATGATTTACTAATAGAGTGCACTATAGTTAATATCCATATTTGCAATTATTTATTAAAATGCTAACTTATTAACAATATAATGTACTATTTATTCATATATTGCTTCATATTATTGAACATGCAAGGCCTTGCAATATATTTCTTGTGGGCTATATAAAATACAAGCCTGTATTACCATGTGAATAACGTGAAGATAAGAAACAAGCGTGACAGATTCCTTGCCGTTTTAAAATGCAAATAAAAGCATTTGGGACTTAAAGGTGCACAGTGTAGGATGTGGCCAGAGTAGGTAGGCCTACTGCAACTATGCTGCTCATTGAAACTGTGCTGCTTATTGCCAAATATGACCTTTTCATGAATATTTACAAAGTAATACACTAATATTTACTAGTATGGACAAAGTGCAGTCATTTGTGCAGCAAAAAATTCCAAATGGCAGACCATGGAGAATATCCCCTTTTTATGTATGAAAAGTGTAATTTTCCCAGTCATAAAGAATACTTAAAGTTTGATGGTGGTAAGTATTTATGAAAAAGGTAACATTAGTGAATGGGTAACATGGATTCTGGAAATAAACAACTCTTACCTAAATATTTTACCAACAGAAGAGACAAAATATACAAGGTATCCATTTGTTTATCATAACAAGGAAAAAGAACCACAATATATTTGATTTTCCGTTGCTTCGACCGGGATTCGATACGGAGACTTGGTGAATTTCTTCCCTTTTTCTCCCCCTTTCTCCCCCTTTTTTCCCCCTTCTTCCCCTTGTTATACGGACAAATGTTCCCCAGCTTTGGCGCAACCGGTAGGGCACTCGCCTGTCATGCGGCTGACCCAGGTTCGATTCCTGGCCCGGGTCCTTTGCCAATCCCTCCCCGTCTCTCTCCCTGTCCACTTCTCACACTGTCATATCAATGAAAAAGACAAAAAAAATCTTAGAAGCACTAACAGGTCAGAAAGAGCAGTAATAATACAAGCAGACACTCAAAGTGCAATAAAAACACGGGTGGGTATGTCACCATTAACCAGTTAAAACACAGCGTTGTGAATTTGTTGATATGAGAGTGGCAATGGCAAAGTCATAGTGTATTACTAAAGGCCCTGTGTTGTGTCATAGTAGACTAGTGCTATGGTAATTAACCTTTCAATGACTATTACAGCATGCCACTGGTGGTACGGCATGCATTCAGCATCTGCCTTTTCCTTGACACTTGTAGTTATGGTTAATCTACAATAGGGGGCACTGTGGACTGAGGCTTGCCAGAGCCGTATATGGCTTTTGAGGCTTGCTAGAAGAGTGTTCATACTACTGCTTTGTCTGCCTTTACAGATTTAAATGTAACCGTAATGATGCTTAGCGCATCAGTTCAGTTTTATTTATTGTGTGGTGTTGACATAGGCATAGAATTCAAATTGTCTGTGGGTGTTGGGAAAAAACCACCCAAAATGCTGTAAATGCTCTGGCACTTTGGGGGCATCCAGTGAACAGCTATGTTTTTACTTTTGTATGGGTCATTGAAAAATACGGGTTTGCACAATGAGAAATTGTAAAACGTTTCAATACATTATTCTTAACACTTCCATCAGGTTTGCACAAATGTATATTTTGTATTTGTATGTGTTTCATACAAGTTTAAATAGATTTGTAACAAAACAAAAAAACATGGTTGCTGCTGAAAATGTCAAATGGTATAATAGCAATAAAAAATGAAGTATTAGGTATTAGTATTAATTTAGGCCTATTTATTTTCAGCTACAGGGTGCAAGTGAGCTTGTGTTTGTGAGCTTGTATACTGTATCACTTGAGAACAGATAATTGGAATTATTTCAGAATGTTATGTGATGTTGAGACAGGCAAATTCTAAAATCTCATGACATTTTCTAAATAACTTTTGCTAAATTATTCAGGAACTATTCACAGCACACTAAAATGGAGAAGTATAACTGAAGCCTGTTTGGATTGCTGTGGATTGGACAGACAACCATCCTTGTGTACCTCCTATTTCCATTTGCACGTCAGCCTTTGCACATCCCATCTCTATTTTGACATTTCAAAACAGTGTAAGACCAACATAAAATGATGTGTTGTTTTAAGTTCAGGTGCACACACACCAGGGCTTGACACTGGCACCTGCCAACCGGCCAAATGCTGGTAAAACTTAGATGTGGCTAGTAATACTTTCAGTATCACTAGCCAATTTGACTGGCAGCTTATTCCTTGGTATGACATAGGCCTACACATCATGGTAGCCTATATTATGTTGTTTGCCCCTTGTTTATCAATTGTTTGTATTTAAGTTCAAGAAAAAGCTCAGTAACTCAGTTTCTATTTGCTTGCTATACTTCCAAGTAGAAAGCTACACTCATCTTGCTTTAGCACCTCATCTTCTGAGGTTAGACGTACGACTTCATGAAAAAGAAGAAAAAAAAACCATATATAACAATATAAAATCTGTGGCTTTTGGAATACCTGAATGGCTAGTGACTTGGGAAAACCACTAGCCACAGTGGTCGGTGGGTGAAAAGTTAATGTCAAGCCCTGACACACACACACAAACACACACACACTCTTACTCCCAAACTTTTTCTGCTGTGACCCCCTTTTGGATCTAAGAAAATTGTCGCGGCCCCCCACCTCCTAGCCAGGCCGTGCCCTCCTAGTGACGCAACAGCTTCAGCGTTGCTACCAGTCAGGTCAAGAGCAATGCAAGTACTTTCTGAGTTCCCGCAAAATCGGGAACTCGTCCCACTTTGTTGGGAAGCAAACAATCATTAGCAAATCATGGGAGGCCGTCTGGGAAATGCCGTTTGGGAAATGTTAATTGTTATGCTCTTGGTCAGACCAAGTCTCAAAGAGATTTGAAAGTTGATGATACCCATCTCCCATTTTCCAAATGCAAAAACATGTTTTTTTGCTAAACTCTAATGTATACCACAAGATAGGTAGGCCTAAATACAAGTAATACCCAAATGAAGGGAATATTGCTATTGCTAACAATGAATGGAAAGGTTATAACAGCATAGTATATTCAAGGTTTTATACAAACAGTCTCTTCTATCCTCTATCCTCCCCTAGCACCTCGGTGATCCATCAAGGGTCCCAACTAGGGGTGGGTGAGAAGACAATATTAAATTGTGATATCGAGTATAAGATCGTCTCGAATCTGCTAAAGTGAAGAAATCATATAGATTGTCTTGCAGTGAGGATGTTAACTATCAGTATCAAAGTGTTGTTTACTTACTTGTGTTGTTTTACATTATTGAATTCTAATTGTGCACTTTATAAGCGTGTCATCAGTGTGTTAACTGCATTTTATTAACTGCAAATTACAAATTGCAAACCTATCAAAATTGATTTTTGTTGTTTTTATTTTTGTATGGAAAATCGTGATAAAAAAAATCGAAATCGAGATTTCATGTAAAAATTAAATCGTGATATGACATTTTTGCCATATCGCCCACCCCTAGACCCTACCCCCAGTTTGGCAAACGGTTGTGCTGATAATAAATGGATTGCATTGATTTCTATGTGGTTCCAACAGCCGTCATTATCATTCATCTTGGTGGTATTTCATCTGTGCGATGGCTGATGGCCAGACAGACAGACATGTCATCTCCAGTCCAATGATGGACTGAAACAATCTGCCTTTTCCATGGGTCCGTTGCTCCGTCTTGGAAAAGGCAGATTGTTTCAGTCCATCATTAGTTGAGGTAGTCTTGCTACACATGCAGACACGTTAGTTGATAATTGGACATGCATACAGTATACAGTACACACACTGGCACACAATGATTAAAAAAGCCAAGTCAAGCCGAGTCAGCTTTTATTCATAGTTTCTTCATATGCACAGGTCATTCGAGAAAAATAAAATAAAATTTCTCTCTCTCTCCATAAGAATTGTAATTTTGTATGTAATGTAACAATTTACAATTGTAAAATTGCGCTCTATTGATGTACATTATTAACCAAGGAGAAATAGAAAGTATATGGATGTAATGATAAGACATTTATAGTTTGTCTTCTTCATCACTGATTTACCAGTTCATTCATTGTCTCATCATTTGTTTTCGCCTGACAATTTTTCTCTCAGTGCAGACCACGGCTATTCTGTCTTTTTGCAAGTAGAACTGAGCACATGTGATGAAGAAAAAGTCACTGGAGAGAGAGGGAGAGAGGGAGAGAGTGAGTGAGTGAGTAAGTGAGAGAGAGAGAGAGAGAGCGAGAGAGAGAGAGAGAGGAAGCATGCATACATGTTTGTGTCTGTGTGAGAGACAGGACGATACGTGTTCCACATTTGCATACTAAGTGGGAATTATCATTCCTCGGTCGACTCCTCCTTCCCTCCTCTCTGCGGAGCATTGGCATTGGGCCTGTACCCTTAGACAGGGCTGGACTGGCCATCTGGAATAGCGGGCATTTTTCGGTGGGCCCCGCACCCTCGTGGGCCCCTATTTTCAGAAATGTTTTTAAAAAAATTTTTTTGATATATACATTTTTCACATTTCTGAAAATAGGGGCCCACGAGGGTGTAGGGTCCACCCCACCAGTGAATCAGTTCTGTGCCGCTAATTATGTGGGGGGCCCCCTTTAAGCCAAAAGTGCCCGGGCCCCACAGTATTTCTCCCCCAGTCCAGGCCTGTTACCCCTCGAAATAATACATGAAGCAGCCCTCCCAGTGTCACCCCACTTCATTTATTAGTCAGACGAGGCCAGAGGTCAGCAGCAGACCATCTCTTACCCGTCCTTTACCATGTATAATTGAGCAGTTTAATGCCCATTAATAATTAACAGGGAGGGCCCCGGCCCCGAGATCAGCCGTATACGTACGCCATCGTGGCTTCTCCACAAGCTCATTAGATTCAGTTTAGGTTTTCCCAGGTGACGCAGGGAAGTAAGAAGGCTGGATCGTGGACCTCCCGTCCCTTTTCAGTGCCATAGTCCACTGATTCTCAAACTGTGGGCCGGGGCCTCAGGGGTACACAGTAAATTCTGCAGTGCTCATTTAAAACTTAGAGAGTTGATTTGACATCATTTGGACTCAAATGAACTCTCTAAGTGTTTAAAAAAAAATTAAAAAAAAAATACTTTATTGCAAGTTTATTCAAGTCAACATTTTCATCTGATCATTTGTCGGTTCAACTTGCAGACATTTTCTTTTTTTGTGTGTATATAAAGTGATAACATAAATGGTGACCTTTGCATAAACATATATGCCTCTGCGTAGGGGGGGAAATAAAATAAAATAATAATAAAAAAAAGGGGGGGTCATAGGTAGAGGGAAGTGTGTGTGTGTGTTACTCTCTAAGTGTTAAAGTAACACCGCAACATTTACTGTGTAGCCTGATTACCATCGACTTTTCACCGCCTCCATAGGTTTGCCCGATGGTTGTATGCTTCCCGACAAAGTGGGAGGAGCTCAGAAACTATATTTACATTGCTCTTGGCCTGACTAGAAGCAACGGCGAAGGTATTGCGTCACTAGGAGGCCGTGGACTGGCTACGTCAGTGGAGGGCCGCAAAGGTAGTCCAAGTGTAGCCAGACCGTGCCCCCCTAGTGACACAACCTTCAGAGTTGCTTCTAATCAGGCCAGGGCAATACAATATCGTTTCTGAGCTCTCAAAAAATTGTGAACTCCTCCCACTTTGTCGTTAAGCATACAACCATTAGCAAACCAAACAAAGGGAGGCAGGTCGACCATGCTGTTTGGGAAATGTCAATTGTTATGCTCTTGGTCAGGCCAAGTCTCGAAGAGATTTGAAAGTCGATGATAATCAGGCTAGTCCAAGTGGTGCCCTGACATAATTTTCTAAAAATCTTGTTGCCGTGTTGTTGTTAGCTATTCATTTCAGTTGTATGTGGGTTATTGGGCGGAGGTGGGTTCCGGACATTTGTGGAGATTCCAAGTGGGCCCCAAGCAGGCCCGTCACTAGGTTTGAGAGACAGGAGTAGCTTAGCCCCAGAGGGAGAAAATGCGCAAAATTTTGCGCAAAATGCGCAACAAATTTTCAGCGCACCTGCTAAGGTTTTGTCTATGAATTCATTATTTTAAGAGCAAAGAAATCCTGCACACTGTCCATTCCACCAACAAACTTTAATACATTTTTTTTCGGTCATCTGACCTTCTTCATGTTGTATTAAAGTTTATTGGTGGAATGGACAGTGTGCAGGATTTCTTTACACTTGAATGACAACCCCACTGGGATAATATCCTACGCACCTGCCCACCTACAGAGGTGTGCAAAAGCGTCTTCTTGAAAAAATATTTTAAGAGCACCATACCGATTTTTTAAACAATAATATATTGCTGTGCACCCTGCTTTTATTGCTGTGCAGTAGGATATAAGTGGCATTAAGCAATAAATAAGCAAACAGGAACTTGTATTCAGAATAGCTTGCCTTCTTGGTGGTTCGTATTCAGTGCTTTACTGCATTTGTTTTTGGAAAAAAAAAAAAAAAATAATAATAATAATAATAAAAAATTGGGTACTGCAACTATGCTGCTCATTGAAACTGGCTGCCTATTGCCAAATTTGATCTTTACATGAAAGTGTATAAGTAATAAACAAATATTTTCTAGTATGGTCCAAGTAGAGTCATTTTTGCAGCTAAAAATTTATATTTTTGGAAATTCAAAATGGCGGACCATGGAGAAGATCCCCCTTTTCATGTATGAAAAGTGCAATTTTTCCAGTCATAATGAATATTTAGAATTTGATGGTGTTCGTAAGTATTCATGAAAAAGGTAACATTAGTGAATGGGCAGCATGAACTCTGGAAATAAACAACTGAAAATCTCACACAGTGCCCCTTTAAAGGGTGGCTAATTCTAATGTAATGCTAAAGCCAGGGGGCTAACGACGTCCCTGGCCCCAAGTTGGAAAATGTTGGGAACCCCATTCGCCAGAGTCGAATCAGACATTCTGCCATTCTGGATGTAGTGTGACGAACAATCTAAAACAATGGCATGCACAAACATTGGGGGGCATGTAGCATGTAGACGGGGATTGTAAAGGTGGGCTTGGCTGTCTTGATGGATAACGTCTGCTAATTTCGACATGCAGTTGTAATGCTCACACCCTGGACTTGTCTTGTCTTGTCTGGGCTGGCCTGTCTAAATGTCCAGATAGGCTACCCCTAGGGGCCTCCCCCTGTGCCCAGAGCAGTCAACTCAGTATGTTATATATACAGTATACAGTATACGTAGCCTATATATATATAATGTATATATAGGGCTTTTATTTCTGACAGGACAGTGGAGGAGAGACAGGGATTGAGTGGGGAGAGAGAGACAGGGAAGGATCGGCAAATGACCCGAGCCGGAATCGAACCCAGGTTACTGGAGTGGTAACCGAGTGCCCTACCGTTTGGCCACTGCAGCGCCCTTAACTTAGTTTGAGGAACCTACAGCGAGCAGTTATTTAGAGCCTGACCAGTCCACAGCTTCACAAGAGCCCTAGCTATGGCAACAGAAAAAAACATGTAGTGTGACAGAAAATCTAGACAGGGTATGAACACTTTGCTCCCAGACATAGAAAAAAAACGTTTAAAGTTAACCCATTTTAGCCTGATGACTCGTATATGTTGTTTGACCTTTGGTGCCTGGAGCAACATAAATGCTGCTTTCAGGCTCATGAGATTTTAGATTTTATAAAATAAAAATGTTTGTATGTTACAGCTGAATGAACATATTCTAAAGCAAGATGAGGGTCTTAGGGTTTAAATGCAACTCTTTGTCATGTTTTTATGTGCATCAGAGGCTAAGATATTTAGGTTTGTATAGGCTGAGGGCAACTTTCCCAACAAGGGCTTACATTCAGCAGGTATTTTTTGCAGGTGCTTTAGACATCAATGGGTTAAGGAATCCACACCCATGAACATGCCCATGAGAGCAACTTAAAATGAATGTAACTTCTACATATTGTTCTCATTCTCCGTCACATTATTACACAAGATGGCTGTTGGAGAGGACGTTGAAGGTCGTAATGTGTCAGACTATGTTAGCTCAGTTTCAAGTGCCTGTACATGATGCAGAGTGACAAGCTGGTAGAATCTGTCCAGTCTGCCATATTGCACACACACACACACACACACACACACACACACACACACACACACACACACACACACACTTCTTTGTATAGTCAGTTATCATCGTTAGCTGCTGTTCACAGGGGGTAGGGAGTTATGCTTGGTTGTTGCTATTACTACTGTTGCAGTCATGGGTGAGCGGTTAGGGCGTCAGACTTGCATCCCAGAGGTTGCCGGTTCGACTCCCGACCCGCCAGGTTGGTGGGGGGAGTAATCAGCCAGTGCTCTCCCCCATCCTCCTCCATGACTGCACAGTAAAAATTTACAAGGATTTCAGAGTAATTTACTGTGAAATCTCACAGTTAATTACTCTGATGTTCTGGTACACTATGCTACTGTGATGGTCACACGTTACACAGCAAATTAGTCTGAAATCATTGTATCACTTGCCATTTCTCACCTAACTTGCACATCACAGTATTTTACTGTGCTCTTCAAGGATAACCAGCATGACAAAGTGATAAACTAGGAAACATCACAGTAAACTACTGTGTGGGCGGAGCATCTATTAAATTATTAGTGCATTGGGGCACAACTTCAGTCATAGACAGATTGGGCTCTTCATTACAATCACACCTTTCATTGACATTTTCAGCAAATTATTTCATTCTTAATGTCTTGTGGTATACATGTATACACCCATCATCAGTTGACTACTTTATCCCCACTCTTTGTCAAGTAGCAGAAGAATGAGCTTATATATATTGGGAGATATACATGACCATCTTCATGATGGTGGGAATATGGTCATTTTTCTTGTGTACCACTTTAAATAGTACAACCCCTACAATAAACACAGAATATAACAAGGAGTAATATTTTGAAGCACACTTAATATATTCCTTCTAGATAAATGGCTCTCCATAAGTGCATTGCATGATGGGACACGATCTGAAGCACGTATGTCCTAAGCCCCTCCCCCTCAGGTTGCACATATAAAGCACATACGACTTCATTGCAAGCGTCGACGTTGCGCAACGGACGTCAGCGAGAACTTGTTGTCACGATGTGGGTGTTATTAAATACAGCGCATTTAAAGTCGGCCACAAATATGAACGAGACGATGAGCTCGCACCGGTTTGCTCTACTAACACACCACGTGTGATGAGTGGGGGGACAGGCAGTGAGGAGGAGCTGAAGTGGGGACCTGCGCAAACTTGTGTAGAGGTATGAGACAAGACCCATATACACACGTGAGTGAGTTGTTGACCAACCAGTTCATGGACGCGTGACCTCGGAGGCAGTCCGCCGACGAGCGCCGACGAGCGTTGAAGGGGATAAGCAACTGCAGAGGTTGCAAGATCTGACTGCAGCCGCATTCATCCCGCGATAGTTTTACACCATGTGACATGTCACCTCGTCAACGCAACATCGACGAAATTTCGAAGTTTGACAGGAAATCTAACCGTCATGCAGCATTTTCCATCCAGGGTGCATTGCTGTCTAAATGCGCATGCATGCGTTGACACATGTCGATCGCACCTATTGACATGAGGAAGTGAGAAAAAAGGAGATGACCAAGCATGGGAAGACATGTAGCAAACAAGAAGTTGATGACTAAATGTCGATGGAGTGTCTGAAGGCCCAGATTACCCTACATGGCAGTCTTGGCCTAATGGTTAGGGAGGTGGACTTAAGTTCAGAGAGTTGCAGGTTCAAATCCCTCCTAAACCCTACGTTGCCCTAGGGACAGCAACCAATGTTGTGAATTTGTATATCACTTTGGGTAAAGGTGTCAACTGCCATGCCTTCCCACTGAACTTTCGCCCACTTCAAGTGTGTAACAATATCTTACTGTGAACTCACAGGGAGTTACTGGCTACTAATTGCATTCATTTCACAGTAACATACTGTGAATTCGTCATATCACAGTTAACTACTGTAAAGGCGTCAGCCTTCAACCCAACTGACATGCCTTCCCATTGAACTTTCGCCCACTTCAAGTGTGTAACAATATCTTACTGTGAACTCACAGGGAGTTACTGGCTACTAATTGCATTCATTTCACAGTAACATACTGTGACATTCTGCCATAATTTGTTACTGTGAAATCCAGAGAGACTTTTCGTCATATCACAGTTAACTACTGTGCGGTTATAACAGGTGTTTTTTTGATGTAGGCCATGATTGGGTGCATTATGTGGCTGCCTTGGCCTAATGGTTAGGGAGGTGGACTTAAGATCAGAGAGTTGCAGGTTCTAATCCCTCCTATCCCGGCATTACCCTAGGGACAGTAACCAATGTTGCATATCTGTATGTCACTTTAGGTTGCTCCTGGCCATGATGGAGTGTAATTACTTATTGTCAGGCCTAATTAGAAGAAGGTCTATGATTGGAAATGTTGCTGGTTCTGCTTCCAATAAATGAAGTTGCAACCAATGTGCTACACAAACACTTTTTTAAGTTGGCACCTGCTAATGCCTTTGTCTTGGATGTGCACGCCAAAACTCCAGCATCCAATTTTAAATCAGAATATTGCCACCTAGTAAAAAAATAGGCTATCTTGTGAAGTGCCATTGCACAATTGAAAGTCAAATGCTTGACATGATTGACATTGCCTACCATCAACCAGGAACAATGGTAGTGCCCAATCAATCTGTCAATTAGTACCTGCCCTCACTTGAGTATATATGACTGTTACAAGTTCATTGAATTACTTCCTGCAGCTGCCACATGCCTGATTACTCTGGTCACATGGTTAACTTTCACCTCTATATAAACTCAGACTGTCACAATGCTTGAGTTGCTTGCCTAAATGACTGGTTCGCTGGCTCTCTGTCCGGCTTGTTGGTTAGTGAGCTAACTGACCGACCAACTGACTGTTTGTTGGCCAGCTGGTTGGCTGGCTAACTGACTCTTTTGGTTGACTGTATGGCTGGTTTGTTAGCTGGCTAGCCATACAACTGACTTGTTAGTTGGCTGACTAACTGAGTGTTAGTTGGTTAGCCGGCTCTTTGGCTGGCTAGCTGACAACTGACTCTTTTGGTTGGCTGGTGGACTGGTTTGTTGGCTGGCTTGCTATTTAGTTGGTAGTGAGTATTGTGGTAGCAGGTACCCTTTTTGGTGTGTTGCTTACTTGATTAAGACATTTCAGGATTGTCTAATTATGCTCAACTAGAGTATTCTATGCACACTGGTTAATGTACTCTCATCCAGGAGATAGCAATTATTAAGTGGTAATAATATTGCACATACTGCAGAAACTTGAATTTCTCTGTGGTTATGGATAGTTTGGATGTTGGATAGTATGGATAGTTGGATAGTGTAGATAGTTTTTGACTATCAATACAATAGAACAGTGTGATGGACTGGTTCCATGCCACAGTTGTCTCAGTCATGGTGGGGAATGGGAGGTGCCACAATAACATGGTAGCTACCTCTTTTGTGGTGATGAATGGAGGGGCGGGATCATGGTAGTGTGGGTAGGGTGACAGTAACTTACTGTGGTGTGGCCACAGTAAACTACTGTGAGAAGATCACAGTAAACTGTGAGGATGGCCACAGGGAATTACTGGCTACTAATTGCATTCATTTCACAGTAGTTTACTGTGACATCACGGGAATATTTTTTACTGTGTGGGCTACCCTGAGCATGGTACCGTCCCACCGCACTGCTCCCCATGGGGCGCCACTGAGGGCTGCCCCCTTGCACGGGTGAGGCATAAATGCAATTTCGTTGTGTGCAGTGTTCACTTGTGTGCTGTGGAGTGCTGTGTCACAATGACAATGGGAGTTGGAGTTTCTCAATGGGCTTTCTTTACAGTATTGTGAAGGGATGTTTTAGTACATTCATAAGCACAGCATTAAGCATTCCAAACTGTGTCAATCAAGTTGACCACATGTTGCAGTGGCTAAAGTCGTGACGTCAGGGTGTTCATCAGTTTGTTTGCTCCATCAAGGTGTCATGGGTGACAGGGCATTTAGTATGGGGCAAGCCCTAAACTCAGAAATGAACTCCTGCTTTCACTGTGCCAATGCACTCCCCTCTCCTCTTTCAAATCCATGCTGAAAAGTCACCTTTTCTCCCTTGCTTTCCCTTCACAATGATAATCTATTGACGTTTTTATTTTACTTAAGTTATTCTTATTTTATTGAGTTGTATCACACAAGTTGATGCCTATTGACATTCATGCAATTTTCAAAGTCTAATTGAATTTGCAAACACCATTTTATTGCTTTCATGATTTGTAGACATCAAATTTGCGCCACAAGTTTTTTTTCCAGCTTTCCGACAGATGTAGACCACTCTTTGCAGTGGAAATGTGCCGTAGATGTAGGCTAGAGTTTCCGAAGTCTTCATAGGCCGTGTTTAAAGTGATGCTGTGCCAGGTTTGTAAATAAGCTCATATTACACCTGTCCTTGAGTTAAATGATTGAGTTTTACCCTTCTCCTGCACTTGATGATGATGATGGTGATGATGATGTTGATGATGATGATGATGATGATGATGATGATGATGATGATACGTTTTTTATTGAATGTCTTTGCAGATGGGGAAAAGCCCCAAAAAAGCTGCTCGAAGCTTTCAATTATTTCAATAGGCAGCTAGCTGGTGTCAAAGATTCAATGTTAATTACTAGCTTGGAGGTAAACGGCGGGAAATACAGGAGGAAGACTAGAATGGGCACTCGATAGAGCGCAAACCTTCGCCTACGCCACCTATTTATTTCTGGCCATCTTCAGAGTGTGGGGCATAAAATTCTCCAAATTTTGGTGTTAGTTTCATTGAAATTGGACCGGAATATCGTGATATTACATTTTTGGCCCAGTCTTGGCCTCTTATTCAATTCAGCATGCACACGTTCTTATGGCATATAGTGCTTGGCAAAGAAAAACGTTTTTGACCTTTTCGTGACCTTGACCTTGACCTTTGACCCAATCACTCCCAAAAAGTAATCGGTTGTTCCTTGGGTCATGACCAATCATCCCACTAAATGTCATAAAAATCGGCTCAATTTACGTTTTGACCTTTTCGTGACCTTGACCTTTGACCCAATCACTCCCAAAAAGTAATCGATTGTTCCTTGGGTCATGACCAATCATCCCACTAAATTTCATACAAATCGGCTCAATTTACGTTTTTGACCTTTTCGTGACCTTTGACCTTTGACCCAATCACTCCCAAAAAGTAATCGATTGTTCCTTGGGTCATGACCAATCATCCCACTAAATTTTATAAAAATCGGCTCAATGTACGTTTTTGACCTTTTCGTGACCTTGACCTTTGACCTTTGACCCAATCACTCCCAAAAACGAATCAATTGTTCCTTGGGTCATGACCAATCATCCCACTAAATTTCATAAAAATCGGCTCAGTTCTGTTTGAGTTATACGAAGTACAAACAAACATTTTGACCTTGACCTTTGACCTTTGACCCAATCACTCCCAAAAACTAATCGATTGTTCCTTGGGTCATGACCAATCATCCCACCAAATTTCATAAAAATCGGCTCAGTTCTGACTGAGTTATACGAAGTACATACAAACAAACAAACAAACATATTCACAAATAAATAAATAAATACACAGCGGTCAAAACATAACCTTCGCCGACTTTGTCTTGGCGAAGGTAATAAAACTCAATAATTTAAGGAGAAGTGTAATATGAGCTTATTTCCAAAAATAGCACAGTATCACCTTAAGGCAATGATGGACTAGTTCAGTTAGCAGGTAAGTAAAGAAATGGGTGGTCTGATCGATTGTAGCTTCAGTAGCCTTCCCTATGGAGGCATTTCATGAATGTGACCAGACACATACGTACCGTACACCTCCATGTCAAAATTATGAAGTGGGAAAAGAGTCAGGTTAGACCAGTGGTGTAGTCTACTTTTTTATGGTGGGTATACTGTATATTTGAGCATTTTTTGAAGTGGGTATACTGTATATATTTGTGCTATTCAAAATAATGGATCAATCCATTTTAAGTGGGTATACTGAAATCCCTGAAATTTGGAAGTGGGTATACTCTGTATACCCGCATTCTACGTAGACTACACCACTGGATTAGACTATACTTGTCATTAACACAGTACATGCCACTTTTTGTGCTTGTACATTTGCAAAATTGTATTATTTGCTACACTATTGAGATTATGTCAGTGGTAGGTTGTTGTGTAAGGTCTGGAGTTTTTAGAAACTCTGCTGGTTTTGTTTTTTGTTTGTTGCTTTTCCTCAAGTCAAGTTAAGTCAAGTCGAGTCAAAAATGTATGCACCAGGGTTAGCACTGAAGTTTGAAATTGCGTTTGACCAGTCTTGTGCAGTTATATTAAACATACGCTATAATAAGATATTGACAATAACCACACACACACACACACACACACACACACACACACACACACACACACACACACACACACACACACACACACACACACACACCACCACACGCACACACACACACACACACACACTTCTTCATCCAAACAACATACGCCTTGGTGTGCTTTAATTGGCTAAGTCTTTTAAATCAAACATATTTTGCTCTTTACAGCGCTAGTTAGCCTCCCATTAGCATCCAGAGGGGCATCCAGAGGGGCGTCGAGTGCAGTGCTCAACTCCTCATCTGTTATTCAGCATGGAGTCACTAACCTTTCCCCACCTCCCCCCCTGGGATCACGCCCCTCATTTACACACAAAGCATGTCACTCACCCCACCGACTACGTAAAGGCCGCACGGATAAGCCAGCGGTGTTTGTATTTGTTGTTGGAGTTCGAAGTTTTATGTGAATCAAAAACAAAAGAGCAGCAGACTGTTACATCACGCTTCGTAATTACTGCAAGATTATTATGAGATTAGATGCACCTTTTTGTTGGGAAAATTGTGCAAATTGTACAGCGTGGTTACACAGACAATGGAACAAAAGTAGAGGCAGAGGAACAAGCATCAGTTGATAACGGAGTCGTACCCACAGCCATCCCCACTGAGATACGCAGGCAAACACACATGCGCACGCACACACATACACACGGAAACACACACACATACACACACGCACGCACACAGAAGCAAACACACACACATGCACACACACACAAGCACACACACACACACACACACACACACACACACACACACACACACAGACATACACACAGAAACACACACACATACACACACGCACACACACAGAAGCACACACACACATGCACACACACACAAGCACACACACACAGACATACACACATACACATACACACACACACGCACGCATGCACACATACGCACACACACATACACACACGCACGCACGCACACATGTGCACACACAATTCCACTCAGTACATTTATATTCTCTCTCCACACTCCTCCCTTCCCCCATGCACTGTCTGCCTTCCTTCTATTATAGTAAATCTGCCCCAAGCCATTCTCTTGCTCTATCCTTTGGGTGACACATTTGCACGATTTTCTATTCTTATGTTCAATGTTAAGTCATGTCCTTATGTGTAAAGCTTGTTTACGTGTAATAACTGTATTGTGATTTATCGAAAGGAAAACAAGCAAACAAAAACCATCGCATAATCTCTAAGTACCAATTCTTAGCCTTGGCAGTTTTTGATTAAACTATCCACTCTCTGTAAGTCAGTGCATTCAACATTCCAAAATCTAATGGGAATTTCTTTGGTTTCCCCGCATATACCACAGCCAATCAAAATTCCACGCTTACTCATTAGATTCTAATGAGTAAGCGTGCAACTTTGATAAGAACCTCAGCCTCTGTTCTTCTCCCTCTACAAAGAAGCAGAGCAAATAGTTAACAATGCCAACAGAAGAAAACTGAATGTCACCTTTGTCATCTTTTCACAATTCCCCATCTCATGTATGGACTGAATGTAATTTGAATAATATAAGTGTAATGTAATGCTTTTTTATGCACACTTCATGGCTAGTGGTATTGGTGTTCAGCCAAAACCGTGTGTAAGCGCTTCAAGTTTCCTGTCCAGTTCTTTGCAACAAAAGTGTCAACATTTGGCTCAAAATGGTTGCTGAATTATGTTGTTTTGTTGCCCGTTGTCGTGTAATAAGTCTCTAAGCAATGTAATGTGAAAAAAGTTGAATTGTATGATTTACAAAATGTTTAAAACACTACAAGGGGTTATACAATTATAGTTACATATGTCCTTATGTCCACCCAAGACATCTAATCCCTCCAACACCAACATGATTGTACATACATGTACCTGACGGTAAATAAGAAAGGGGCCACTTTCAAGGGCCATAAGAATTGTATTGTCCATATATGAATTTTGTAAGTTTTATATTTTTCCTTATGGCTGATTAGTGCTGTATATGTGCTTAAGCATTTCCCATTTTATGCACATCCCATACCACTTCTTTTCTTTTATTGAAACTGCAGAGAGATGGGCATGGCTGATGAGATCTATCCAGAGTTGAGTAATGTACAGGATACCGCCTGCTGTGACTGCTGCTTCCTCATCCTCCTCATCAGGGCCGCTGACGGTTCTTGCTGGGCCCGGGACAAAGTCATCTGAACGGCCCCCCTACCCAAGACATACACACAGAAAAATAAAGGTACCATTGTGTTCCTAAGTCGGTACAAATGCTTGTCGCACCGGCAGTACCATCTTGAAGAACAATTCTGTACCTGCATATGCAAGTACATTTTTGTACTCCATTCATTTGTACCCTTTAAGGTACATTTGTGTACCCATTGTGACAGAAATGTACCTTAAACCACCATAACCATGTGGCACCCTCAAGAGGTACTTTTCTGTCCTTTTAAGGTACAGAAGTGTACTTAAATGGTACAAATTAATAGGGTACAAAAGTGTACTTGAAAAGGAAGGTACAGAATTGTTCTTCAAGAGGGTACCGCCGGTGCGACAAGCATTTGTACCGACTTGGGTACGCAATGGTACTTCCATTTTTCTGAGGTACAGGTAGTATTGCTGAAATAAATGCACAAGTCAACAGGTATACAATCTCTGCACAATCATTTATTAAGCAAAATATCACCAAAGGAAATGTTTTAAAAAGTGATGATAGAAAAAAAATCACATTTCAAAACAAAGAGCACAAAATATTTCACAGCAACATACAACTTATGAAACAAAGTGCTTCATAGCAACATGCAGACAACCATCAATAAAATAGATATTATCAATCACCAAATGGAAATGTTAAAAAAGTGATCATAAAAAAAAAAAAATCCATAGGAAACTAGTACAAAATATTTCATAGCAACATACAATCATTAATACACGTAGAATAGACATCCACGGGATGGAAATCTAATTCATCTCCTGGGCTTAACAATGCCCAATTGAGGTCCAATTTTACATAAATTAGCCCAAAACATGAGTTCGAAGAGCTAACAGAAACTTCCAAAATGTTACATTGTCTTTATATAGTAGACATCAATTCAAGCCATACGTTTTTCTTCAAACTTAATGACTGTAAATAATGTTCAATATGGTCTTGAAGATGTTAATGTAGATACATGTTGGGTGTTATGTGAGAAGATTTGTGGCTTCTTCAAAGTGTTTTGCGAATCCAATTGAAGTGCTGAAAATGGTGCATTTTTACTGTATATGACCTCTAAAATTCACACAGTTTGAAAACCAAAGCACTGCTTGAACTGATGTCAACAGAATAAAGACAATGTAACATTTCAGAAATTTCTGTTAACTTTCACAAGTTCCTTGAAATATTGATGCTTAACCCATTTTGTCCTAAGCCCTTTTTGGGAAAGGATGCCCTCTTCCTATTAAATCCTAAATATCTCAGCCTCCGAAGCACATACAAACATGAAATGAGTTACATTTGAAAGCCAAGACCCTCCCCTTGCATTGCAATGTGTTCATTCAGCTCTACCATACCCACATATTTAATAAAGCAGCTAAAATCTCAAAATCATGAAAAACCTGTGTATGTGTCTCCAGGACACAATGGGTTAAGGTGTGAAATATGCTGAGGAAATCCCATTGTTTTGCAAGTTGAAATACATACTTAATGTACAATGTACATAGATACATACATGTTCGGTGCTATGCAGAAGGATTTTGCATCCTCTGTCATTTGACAGTCATGAACATCTTCAAGATCATATTTTACATTATTTACATTCAATTTTGAGACGCACAGAAGTACTTCATCCTCAAAAGACATATTGAAATACATCATGTCCCTTTAAAGTGTTTTGTGAATCTAATGGAAGTGCTAAAAATTTTATATTTACACTTTTCCTGTATGACCTCTTAAATTCACACATTAGGTTGAATTGATTAGCCTGGTTCTCACCGGACGGTATGTGTGTATAGCTCCAGAGCCGCCTAGTGGATCAGAGCTACCCACACTACCGTCTGGTACACTGCCACTACCATGCTGGTATCGAGTCAGAAAATAAACAGAGCATTTATTGCTTCAATATCAGCCTCTCAACCAACACATTTCTTCAAAAATGTTCTCTGTTTGTCTCTAAACAGAGTCAGTATAGTCTATAATCTGTCCTGTGACTCCTCAATGCAAGTGGTCATGATATTGAAGCAATAAATGCTCTGTTTGTTTTCTAACTCGAAACCAGCATGTTAACCGCAGTGTACCAGCTCCACAAGGGGGATCCGGAGCTACACAGGCAATGTTTGGTGAGAACCAGGCTATGAATTGATGCCTACTACATAAAGACAATGTAACTTTTTGGAAATTTCTGTTTACTCATCTAATTCATCTCCTTGGCTTAAAGGGACACTGTGCAGGAAATGGTCAAAAAAGGTACTGCAACTATGCTGCTCATTGAAACTGGGCTGCCTTTTGCCAAATTTGATCTTTACATGGAAGTTTACAAAGTAATAAACAAATAGTTTCCAGTATGGTCCAAGTAGAGTCATTTTTGCAGCTAAAAATGGCTATTTCTGGAAATCCAAAATGGCGGACCATGGAGAAGATCCCCCTTTTCATGTATGAAAAGTGCAATTTTTCCAGATATAATGAATAATTAGAATTTGATGCTGGTGATAAGTATTCATGAAAAGGTGACATTAGTGAATGGGCAGCATGAATTCTGGAAATAAGGCTGCTTGCGTGTTGCCTGTAAACACGCTGAAGGAATGGTACTTTGAAAAAGACGATTCACAGTTTCAGTCCACATGTGATGCTGAAATCAGGTTCATGGGCATGTAAAAGTCCAATGTGCTTAATCAATTTGTGTAAAGGTTCTGTTGGTCCATGTTGTAAACAAAATACATACAGAATGTCGTGATGAATGCCTCTTCAACACCAATCAGGGAACACACTCGAAGCCTGTCAACTACAACGATACTTTCAGCATTCCCGGCAATCGTAGCTCTCCAGTCCTGTGCCTTCATGCTGATAGTTGGGTAAGGGGTGTTTGGCTTGCCCTACATCACAGATTGTAAATGAAAAATGATGCAATTAAATCAAATGCAATTCATACAATTAAACCAAACTAAAATCATTTGACAAATGTTAAATATTCAGCTCGTGTTTACCTCTCCCATAAAATCAGGTTCTCGGCCTTCTCCTGGAATAGTCTTGGCAGGAGGATAATTCCAGCTCTGGTGTCAATGGCCTGGGGTGGGGAAACATACAAACAATAACATATTAACAACTAAGATTATAGGCCAAAAGCTTGGACACACACAGCTATTTACATTATATTGTAGACAATCATGGAGGGCATCAAAACTGCATGAACACATATAGAATTGACCTCTGGCTAAGGCCCGGTTGGTTGATTGACCAATCATCATAGCACAAGAGGTCTGACAGTTTTTGACAACGCGAATCCAAGCAACTGTAATGCAAGGGTGGTGGGACTTGGACAAAGGATACTTGTAATCTTAAAAAATATCAATATCTTCTGTGAAACAGCAATGTGGTGAATGCAATGCCATTGTGTGCAGTGTTCACTTGTGTGCTTTGTCACAATGTCATTGGCCTAACAGCAGAAGGCACCAAGGGTGAGTTTGTAAACTGCCGCTCCGGGCACATAACAGTTGGTCATGTCATGTTTGAATGTGTTATTCAGACTGTTAGAGAGTAGACATTTGAAACACGCATTTTGGTGCAGATTCGTTAATATTTGCTTACATGCTGATTTTTCTCAGCATTTTTAGACATGGTGCTACTAAGGGGATCAATGTACTGTAACCAGGCAGCTGCCATCATTCCTTAACCATCCTCTCAAAATAACACACAACATAAACAGGATGCATCTCTGATTAACAGTGTGTGATTCAAACTGTTAAGACATTTGGCATTTGAAACACATACATGAGGTGTAAATTTGTGAATGGTTGCTAACCTTTAGAAATTCCGTCAAAGCATTTGCAGACATGGTCCATCAAGGGGGCTCAAGAACGACCAGAGAGCTACCATCCAGCCATAAGGATATCTTGGTCATCTTCTCAGCTGCATTAATATAAAAAATATAAATAACACACATTAGTATGCATCTCCTATTGTCAGCATGAAATGCATAGCATGTTAGAAATATGACATTTCAAAAATACATGGATTGGCTTTGTGTGAATTTATTAACTTAAAACTCACCTCTTGCCACAGTGTTTATTTCTCTGAGGTACACCACACCAAAGGAATCACTCAATATAATCAGCCAGCTTCCATGTAAGATCCTTCAGCAATCTTCTCAGTCAACTGCAAAGCATGACAGCACAAAACATGCACATGAGTATGCATCTAAAAGTCTCTACAAGGCCTAATTATTACAAGATAATAAAGTATGAAAAATGATAACGTCACCATGATTTTACAATAGGCCTACAATATGAAACATCTATGAGATACATTTCTATACATATAAAATGTTTTTTTTGTTTTGTTTTTTTTAATCATTGAACATTTTCTCAAACGGTGTGCAAAGCTGGAGGGCAAAAGAGCAGATTATCTGTCTGGATATTTTACTCATCACTTGAAATGAAATCTGATGCAGCCTACTTGTTAAGACCTCTAAACCACCTACTAATAGATCCAAAAAGGATGCTCAAAGAAATCTAAATATTCANTGCAGCAAGACAAATTAAGCATCTTTCATAAAGCCAAGAATTAAGCAGCCTACACATCTGTGTGTGTTCACTATTTCAAGAGAAATCTGGTAAAGTGAATGTCTATTTAAAGAAGTGCAAACACGATCGTATGGCTCTCGTAGTGATTTCTCCTCAGAGAAGAGGCACAGAATTGTTGGCAGTAACAGAATGGGACAAAACAGCACACTGTGTGCACAATAACAAGTTCAGAATGTGTTTCTTTGCCCACTTCCTTTACACAACGAACAGGGAAAGGCACATGTGTTAAAACATACTTCAGATTAAGTTATACAAAAGGAGTTCGTTTCTAACAGGAAAAGGCAGGCATATGGCTCCTTCAGACTTCTTAGCTAAAAGACTTTAGCTATACTCAGACTTTAGCTATACACTCCTTTATTATACTCAAAAGGTGTTCGTTTCTACTAATAACCAAAAACCAACAACAATAGATAATACCTACCTCAGGCTATTTCAAACATCCCTCCTCTCGTCAAAGTGAACATGAATTAACCGTTTAGCTAGCTAATGTTGCTAGCGGACATTAAGCTAGCTCTTCATTCTGGCATGACTGTTTTGCCTTGGCGCTAAGCCTACAATATGAACTGGACATGTTGTATCTAAGCTTACTTCAGAGCAAAATTATATTCAAAATGAGTTTGTTTCTAACAAGAAACCAATAATCAGTTATGAATAATACCTCAGGCTACTTCAAACATCCCTCAACAAAGTTGACATGATTTAACCGTTAGACTTTAGCTAACTTTGCTAGCGGACCAGATATTACCCATTTTAGCTAGATGTTGCTAGCGGACTTTTAGCTACTTATTGACTCTGGCATGGCTGTTTGGCACAACTGGACAAGTTTTATAGCTACTTCAGAGCAGATATATATTGTAAAGGAGTTCGTTTCAAACAAAAGTTAGAGGTTTCCAAGTAAGTAAGTTGTGAAATAACCTCTGGCAAAGTTAGCATAGTTATACAGTAGTGGCCTTTCAGAACAGCATGTTAGCAGAGGTTTGGTCTGATGCCAAATTCGTTATTCAATGTAGGCCTACATTTAGCATTGTCTTAAAATTATGAATGAAACATTGAAAATAAATGAACTTACCTCACAAAGAGCTTGAATTTCACCAACATCTCAACTGTCTTCTTGGCACCATGGCGGACGTGCAGGACCGTCCAAGATCATTTTTTTACAAGTAGACGTACTTGACGTTGAGTCCCGCCCCCTTTCATTAAACTGACATGTATCCAACTGGTGTGTGTACCCCCGGGTACAAATGTGTCCTCTACTGATGCATGTAGTGCGGTAAAGTTAGTTTGATATTGGACATTCATTTGACATTCAAAATAGAAACTTGATGGATCTGAAAAATAAGTCTTGTGGTACATGAGGGACTTCTGTCCATATGTTAAAAATATGGTTTGATGACTATAGTAAAGTCGCCTAATTCCGCCCGTCTCCCAATTCCGCCCGCCTACTTATAAGTGATGATAGTTACTTATGTATCCACTATTTAAGTCAGGAATGGATATCGACATGATACGGAGTTTGTATGCTTACAATTTGAAACGGTGATGATATTTAAAACCGAGTCAAACGGCCATAAACAGCATTGTAATGAATGGTGTCGTAACGGCAGCATGGAACTTTAATTTCACGACGACATTCTGGCTAAAAACTCGCCCTGGCCGCTTCCCTGTTTCGCTTTAGGACCAAAATTATTCAACCGTTTCCACAGTAACGACCAAACTAATCACAGTTCCTGCATCGGTAAAGCCAGAACTACAAGTGTGAACGAAATCAGCAAAATGCAATGAAGGAATAATAAACAGTACCGGAAATACCGACGTGACCTGAAATCAAGCGGGCGGAATTGGGAGCCTTTCGCCGGTGAATTGTGCTGAAATTAGATTGTGGACATGCTGAACGTTGTCGCCAAATTACGATAGAAAGGGCTACCAATGTTAGCTAATATTGCTCATTACCTCATCTACACAGTTGCCGCTATCCAAAAATATACGATAGCATAATTAAATAGTATTTGAAATAGTGATATTATCACGTTTTCAATGAAGTGATCAGTGAAGTGGGCGGAATATGGCGACCTTACTCTAAAGGTCAAAAGGTCAAGGAGCCTAATTAGTTTATATCAACATATTAAGTATTTTTATTATTTGTAGAATTACTTGAGTGCTAAATCTAAAAAACAAGTCTTGTGGTATATGAGGTATATTTATCTCTATTTTATAAAACTGGTGTGGTGATCCGAGGTCAAAAGGTCAAGGAGCCTAATTCATTTACAACACATTTTTTTTATGATTTTATTTTTTTCTGAATTGACAGAATGAAGAATGACAAAAAGAACTCATGTGGCATATGAGGGACACATGCCTCTGTGTTACAAAACTGGTTAACCGACTCAAGGTCAAAAGGTCGCTGAGCCTAATTCAATTATATCAATAATTTTTGTAAATATTATTATTAAAATACCCACCAAAGTGATTCATCTGTAAAACAAGTCTTGTGGCAAATGAGGGACATTTATGTCTGTGTGATAGACCTGGTGTGGTGAGCCAAGGTCAAAAGGTCAAGGAGCCTGATTCATTTATATCACCATTTTAAATATTTTTTATTATTTATAGAATTATTTGAGTGCCAAATCTAAAAAACAAGTCTTGTGGTAAATTAGGTATATTTAACTCTGTTTTATAAAACTGGTGTGGTGATCAAAGGTCAAAAGGTCAAGGAGCCTAATTCATTTACAACACATTTTTTATGATTTTATTTTTTTCTGAATTGACAGAATGAAGAATGACAAAATGAACTTTTGTGGCTTATGAGGTACACATGCCTCTGTGTTACAACACTGGTTAACAGACTCAAGGTCAAAAGGTCGCGGAGCCTAATTCATTTATATCACTCATTTTTGTAATATTATTATTAAAATACCCACCAAAGTGATGAATCTGTAAAATAAGTCTTGTGGCAAATGATGGACATGTATGTCTGTGTGATAGACCTGGTGTGGTGAGCCAAGGTCAAAAGGTTAAGGAGCCTAATTCATTTATATCACCATTTTAAATATTTTGTATTATTTATAGAATTATTTGAGTGCTAAATCTAAAAAGCAAGTCTTGTGGTAAATGAGGTATATTTAACTCTGTTTTATAAAACTGGTGTGGTGATCAAAGGTCAAAAGGTCAAGGAGCCTAATTCATTTACAACACATTTTTTATGATTTTATTTTTTTCTGAATTGACAGAATGAAGAATGACAAAATTAACTCTTGTGGCATATGAGGGACACATGCCTCTGTGTTACAAAACTGGTTAACCGACTCAAGGTCAAAAGGTCGCGGAGCCTAATTCATTTATATCACTCATTTTTGTAATATTATTATTAAAATACCAACCAATGTGATGAATCTGTAAAACAAGTCTTGTGGCAAATGAGGGACATTTATTCCTGTGTGATAGACCTGGTGTGGTGAGCCAAGGTCAAAAGGTCAAGGAGCCTAATTCATTTATATCACCATTTTAAATATTTTTTTATTATTTATAGAATTATTTGAGTGCTAAATCTAAAAAACAAGTCTTGTGGTAAATGAGGTATATTTATCTCTGTTTTATAAAACTGGTGTGGTGATCAGAGGTCAAAAGGTCAAGGAGCCTAATTCATTTACGACACATTTTTTATGATTTTATTTTTTTCTGAATTGACAGAATGAAGAATGACAAAATTAACTCTTGTGGCATATGAGGCACACATGCCTCTGTGTTACAAAACTGGTTAACCAACTCAAGGTCAAAAGGTCGCGGAGCCTAATTCATTTATATCACTCATTTTTGTAATATTATTATTAAAATACCAACCAATGTGATGAATCTGTAAAAAAGTCTTGTGGCAAATGAGGGACATTTATGTCTGTGTGATAGACCTGGTGTGGTGAGCCAAGGTCAAAAGGTCAAGGAGCCTAATTCATTTATATCACCATTTTAAATATTTTTTATTATTTAAAGAATTATTTGAGTGCTAAATCTGAAAAACAAGTCTTGTGGTAAATGAGGTATATTTATCTATGTTTTATAAAACTGGTGTGGTGATCAAAGGTTAAAAGGTCAAGGAGCCTAATTCATTTACAACACATTTTTTATGATTTTATTTTTTTCTCAATTAACAGAATGAAGAATGACAAAATGAACTCTTGTGGCATATGAGGCACACATGCCTCTGTGTTGCAAAACTGGTTAACCAACTCAAGGACAAAAGGTCGCGGAGCCTAATTCATTTATATCACTGAATATAAATTATTACATAAATAAGTGATATAAATGAATTAGGCTCCGCGACATTTTGACCTCTGATCACCACACCAGTTTTATAAAACAGAGATAAATATACCTCATTTACCACAAGACTTGTTTTTTAGATTTAGCACTCAAATAATTCTACAAATAATAAAAATATTTAAAATATTGATATAAACTTATTAAGCTCATTGACCTTTTGACCTTAGCTCACCACACCAGGTCTATCACACAGACATAAATATGCCTCTTGTACCACAAGACTTGTTTTACAGATTCATCACTTTGGTGGGTATTTTAATAATAATATTTACAAAAATTATTGATATAAATGAATTAGGCTCCGCGACCTTTTGACCTTGAGTTGGTTAACCAGTTTTGCAACACAGAGGCATGTGTGCCTCATATGCCACTAGAGTTCATTTTGTCATTCTTCATTCTGTCAATTCAGAAAAAAATAAAATCATAAAAAATGTGTTGTAAATGAATTAGGCTCCTTGACCTTTTGACCTCGGATCACCACACCAGTTTTATAAAATAGAGATAAATATACCTCATTTACCACAAGACTTGTTTTTCAGATTTAGCACTCAAATAATTCTTTAAATAATAAAAAATATTTAAAATGGTGATATAAATGAATTAGGCTCCTAGACCTTTTGACCTTGGCTCACCACACCAGGTCTATCACACAGACATAAATGTCCCTCATTTGCCACAAGACTTTTTTACAGATTCATCACTTTGGTGGGTATTTTAATAATAATATTACAAAAATGAGTGATATAAATGAATTAGGCTCCGCGACCTTTTGACCTTGAGTCGGTTAACCAGTTTTGTAACACAGAGGCATGTGTGCCTCATGCCACAAGAGTTAATTTTGTCATTCTTCATTCTGTCAATTCAGAAAAAAATTAAATCATAAAAAATGTGTCGTAAATGAATTAGGCTCCTTGACCTTTTGACCTCTGATCACCACACCAGTTTTATAAAACAGAGATAAATATACCTCATTTACCACAAGACTTGTTTTTTAGATTTAGCACTCAAATAATTCTATAAATAATAAAAAAATATTTAAAATGGTGATATAAATGAATTAGGCTCCTTGACCTTTTGGCCTTGGCTCACCACACCAGGTCTATCACACAGACATAAATGTCCCTCATTTACCACAAGACTTGTCTTACAGATGAATCACTTTGGTGGGTATTTTAATAATAATATTACAAAAATGAGTGATATAAATGAATTAGGCTCCGCGACCTTTTGACCTTGAGTCGGTTAACCAGTTTTGTAACACAGAGGCATGTGTCCCTCATATGCCACAAGAGTTAATTTTGTCATTCTTCATTCTGTCAATTCAGAAAAAAAATAAAATCATAAAAAATGTGTTGTAAATGAATTAGGCTCCTTGACCTTTTGACCTTTGATCACCACACCAGTTTTATAAAACAGAGTTAAATATACCTAATTTACCACAAGACTTGTTTTTTAGATTTAGCACTCAAATAATTCTATAAATAATAAAAAATATTTAAAATGGTGATATAAATGAATCAGGCTCCTTGACCTTTTGACCTTGGCTCACCACACCAGGTCTATCACACAGACATAAATGTCCCTCATTTGCCACAAGACTTGTTTTACAGATGAATCACTTTGGTGGGTATTTTAATAATAATATTTACAAAAATTATTGATATAATTGAATTAGGCTCAGCGACCTTTTGACCTTGAGTCGGTTAACCAGTTTTGTAACACAGAGGCATGTGTCCCTCATATGCCACAAGAGTTCATTTTGTCATTCTTCATTCTGTCAATTCAGAAAAAAATAAAATCATAAAAAAATGTGTTGTAAATGAATTAGGCTCCTTGACCTTTTGACCTCGGATCACCACACCAGTTTTATAAAATAGAGATAAATATACCTCATATACCACAAGACTTGTTTTTTAGATTTAGCACTCAAGTAATTCTACAAATAATAAAAATACTTAATATGTTGATATAAACTAATTAGGCTCCTTGACCTTTTGACCTTTAGTCATCAAACCATATTTTTAACATATGGACAGAAGTCCCTCATGTACCACAAGACTTATTTTTCAGATCCATCAAGTTTTTATTTTGAATGTCAAATGAATGTCCAATATCAAACTAACTTTACCGCACTGATGCATGTACCCTCTGAAGTACAATAGGGTATCTTAATGGGTCTGTCCAGTACCCTTTGAGGTACAGAAAACTGAAAGGAACCATTTTGTACCTATAGATGCAGTATTGTACCTCCTGTGTAGGCCTACCCCTATTTTTCTCTGTGTACAATGGAATGGGGAGCCAATTCTGGGTCCCCTATCTCCTTGGGCCCGGGACAACATACCCCTGCCGTCGGCCCTGCTCCTCCTCCTCCTCCTCACATAACAGTTCCTGTTCCCTGACTAATTGAAGCTTTTTGTACATTTCAAACAGGAACAGGCCTACAGTAGTTCAGCTTAAGGTCTTCTTGACAGGCCAGTCAGAGCGTTATCTTGATCTGCAGAAAACTGCATGTGTCAGAGAGGGAGGTGACAGCCACAAGGGGCCCTCAATGATTATGTGTCACATTAGGTGTCAGCGAAGACAGAGAGGGTTGAATGGAGAGCTATGGATATGAGGACAGAATTGCAGTAATAATTTCCGATACAGAGAGGAAAGGGGAGAGGGAGAGGGGCCTGCGTAACTGCTGGCGTGTCGTGCCGTGCACGAGGCGAAGTAGAAAATTAAGGTCACACATTCAGGACTCATAGCTGCTTATTTTGCAACATCAGAGATGTGTGTTTGTTTTGTCGTTGCGTGTGCAGGGCAGGGGTGAGGGTGAGGATGGGGGTTAAATTTATGAGTGTGCATAAGTATACTGTGTGTATGCATGTACGTATGTGTGTCTGTGCATTGCCACTGATGCACATGCACACACGTGCTTCATAAAAGGGGTATTCGCCCTTCATGACGGATTAGCGCCGTAGTGTCTGAGCTGCTCATTATCCACACATCTCCTGCGATGGAGACATAGCGCACTCCTGACAGGAGCGCACGGGCCGCAGCCATTCCAGTGTCCGTGAATCACTTGATCTGCGTTCCAAATTGGGCCGCGGCGCCCAGATTCGCAGGGCATAACTCAGCCGCGGGCGCTCCGCTCCGCTCCTCTCCTCGCCGTCCGACCACACGGACATGGAATTACATCCCAGGCCGAAGTGGAACAGTCAGACGTTGATGAGTTCACGTGTCGCACGGACGGTTTCTCCCGGAATGCTAATGTCAGCAGTTGAAGGGAACCGTATAGGGGTGGGCAGGGCTGGACTGGGGCCAAATAATGACCCGCCCAGGCATTTTTGGCATAGACCCCCGGCCCCTATAACACATTCACAGGCCACTTTCATATTACCGTATTAGCCCGAATATAAGACGATCCTGATTATAAGACGACCCCCCATTTTCAGGCTCATGTTTTGGGGAAAAAAGTTTTTTGAAGACTTAATTTTGTTTCACATTGGAAACTTTTCTCAAAATGCAGTTTTTAATTTGTTGGAAAATCTGAGGCTTTTTACAAAGAACAAATTTCACAATATCATTTTCATGGAATTTCCATGATATAAGACCACAGATGGTTACTCATATCCTTTTCCTTTCTTTACTCACTTCACCTGTCAAGCGCCAATAGGCACCTACAGGCTACAGCCGCCTGCCTGGGCCCGCCTGTTTAAAGTGCGACGCAACATAGCCTACACTCAGAGCAGTCTGCGCCAGCCAGGCAACCAGTCCAGTAGAGATAGGCAATCTATTGTGCAATGCACAGATTTTGCGAAATGCTTAGTTGACAGCAATAGCTAACCAGCAGCCGTCTCGCCAAATCGCCGTTCATTTTATGCATCCAAAGTTTTCCGTTAGACTCCGAATGTGACCAAAGGCAGATTGACGCACTTGAAACCCATGCGCTGCCTATCAGGACCACGTTGACATTAAAAGTCCGATTGATATTCATTTCGTACCAAGGGTTAAAACTCCTAGTGATTTTATATGAACAAGACAATCTCTTGCCTTAACCATTATTCTGTGTTGTTGCATCGTTGCGAGGCATATTGTCAAAGGTACCGCTTTCTCGGGCACACACAGATGACCATTGATTGGCTGATGACAGCATCCCAAACTTAGCCTACAGGTTGTTCGTCAAATCACCCTTCATTTCTTTAGTTTCTAGTGGTGTTGTCGGCTGACCAGAGAGAACGACCAAAGCTTTCATGATGAGACTGTAAAACCAAACACAAATAAAAGCAGAGCAACGGGCCGCGATTGACTTGTGTTTTTCCCCTTGCACTGTCTTCCGCATCGCGTTGACATTGACAGTTGATAGGCATGCGGTGCAACAGTCATAACGAAACAAGCATCTGCAAATTTGATATGGACAAAACAATCTCTTAACCCATCCATTATTGAGTTGTGTGCATTGTTGTGAAGCATAGGCTAATGGCCGCATTCAGGTTAAGTAAAAAAAAATAAAAAAATGTTTTACTTTTTTCTCTAGCGCGCGGAAATAAGACGACCCCCCTTTTTAGAGTACTATTTTTAGAACAAAAACCACGTCTTATATTCGGGCCAATACGGTATATATTGACTGGCTGAATCCACTGTATAGATGATGGGGCAATGGGCCTCCACTTCTAAATTGTGAGGCAATACCCAGCGACAAACAACAACAGTGTCTGCCCCAGAGGACTGTTGGAACCACCAGGAAAATGCCCTGTATGCCAGATTACCAGTCCAGGCCTGGGGGTGGTTGGGATTGGGGACATTGCATCTTTGGACTGGTAACCAATAGGAAGACAGTAGGCTCTCTCTCTTTCCAGATTGCAATACGTACTTGGATGCCGTCAGGAGTGAGTCAGACTATAATGGCTCATAGGTGTGTGTGTGTGTGTGTGTGTGTGTGTGTGTGTGTGTGTGTGTGTGTGTGTGTGTGTGTGTGTGTGTGTGTGTGTGTGTGTGTGTGTGTGCGTGCTTGCTTTTCCGTCTTATTTTTCCCATCTATCTTTTATAGTAAGCGGCTGTCAACATTCTACATGTATATTG
>NC_085868.1:47097002-47304502 GCF_034702125.1 Engraulis encrasicolus
ACTCATCAACGACAGTGCAGTGGAGTCTGTGAAAAGCAGAAAGTTCCTGGGAGTGTACATCACAGATGACCTGACGTGGACTACAAACACCACCGCCCTGGTCAAAAAGGCAAAGACACAACTCCACTTCCTGCGGAGGATGAGTGAACTTTCCCATATCTGCACTCACCACCTTCTACAGGGGTGCCATTGAGAGCATCCTGACCAGCAGTGTCTCTGTCTGGCATGGCAGCTGTCTAGCTGCAGACAAGAAGGCACTGCAGAGGGTGGTGAGGACAGCAGAAAAGATGATTGGATCGCCCCTACCAGCCATTCAGGACCTGTACACACAATAGAGCAATGAACATTATCAAAGACCCAAGACACCCAGCACACAAACTGTTCTCCTTACTACAATCAGGGAAGCGCTACCGCAGCATGCGGTGCTGCACAAGCAGACTGGGAGACAGCTTCTTTCCACAAGCTACCAGACACCTGAAAACACTGATGAAAACAACATGAACATTCCAAACCTTAGAAAATTCCATGAACATTTCTTTCACCATGCCTCTTGCACTTTAAAGGGACACTGTGAGATTTTTAGTTGTTTATTTCCAGAATTCATGCTACCCATTCACTAATGTTACCTTTGTCATGAATACCTACCACCACCATCAAATTGTAAGTATTTATTATGACTGAAAAAAATGCACTTTTCTTACATGAGAAGGGGGATCTTCTCCATGGTCCGCCATTTAGAATTTCCAGAAATAGCCATTTTTAGCTGCAAAAATGACTGTACTTGGGCCATACTAGAAAATATTAGTTTATTACTTAGTAAACTTTCATGAAAAGATCAAATTTGGCAATAAGCAGTAGGCCAGTTTCAATGAGCAGCATAGTTGCAGTACCCTTTTTGACCATTTCCTGCACAGTGTCCCTTTAATAAAATAACGCTGAAAGCCCCCAAAAAGTGCATTTTGCTTAATATGTCCCCTTTAAGTTAAAATATATGTTAACGTGTGTCCTATTTGGCTGGATAACCCCTGGCCATCTCTAATTGACATTCAACTTTTAAAAAAAAATAAAAAAAATGTCTTGTCAATAACTGTCACTCACCTTCATCTAGGACTGCACCATTATGGGAAAAAAAAATCATAATCACGATTATTTAGGTCAAAATTGTAATGACGATTATTAATCACGATTATTGATTTTTTGCAGATCTTTTTGAAAATTATAACATGATGAAATATGACCAAGAATGAATTCTATACGGGATGAGCAAAATAAAATGAATTATGTTAAGGCGATAGCATGAAACTTAAGTGGACAGATTTCTGGCCAGAAACACCAGCCTGTCAGTAGGCTAGGTTCTGGCTTCAATGACACTCTCAAAGGTAGGTCACTATTGCCACGATTAAATCACGATTGAAATCACGACTTCGATTATTTTCGATTAATTACGCAGCCCTACCTTCATCACCTTGACGTCATCCTTCAGCTCCGCCAGGTGCTTTTGTTTCTCCTGGATTGTCTGTTTATGTTTCTTTTGGCTTTGGCCCAACTCTTCCTGTGAGGATGACATTAATGATGGGCAAGCGTGATTATAATGACACACATCATGACAATAACACTCATGCCTCAGTTCCTCCAGCTACCAGTTATATCCAAATGCCTGGCAGTGACATAATCACATGCTCCAAAGAACAAGACATAGGCCTACCGTAAATTATTATAATTACCTGTTTCTCAGTTTTCTCTGCTTCGACTGAAACCGTGTTACGTATGTCCACTGTGTCCATCCATGATACACTGCAGGCAAATACACTTCTGGTCAGTGCGACAGAAGACCTCCAGCAGTTTATCATGCTGAGGGCAGATCAGATCCTCAAGTTTACCATCAGCTTCGACAACTTTGTGTTTCTTGCCTGGGAAGAGGCCATAGTGAGTCTTGAAGTGAGTTCCACAAAAAGAGGACAGGCAAACCAGACAGGACTTGTCAGCTTTCCGTTTTCTCCCAATGCAGACACCACACTCAACATCTCCAGGTTCAGCATACATTTGATTTGGAGAGTCAGACTGCATCCCTGCCTCTTTCAACATTCCCACCATGTTTGTCAGCATGGTGTTTCTGCACAGAACTGGTCTCGGAGTGAAGGTCTGCCTGCACTGTGGGCAGCTGTTGAAACCTTTCAAATCTTCCTGGTCCCAGCAGTCTCTGATGCAATCCATGCAGAAACTGTGTCCACATGGAATTGTAACAGGATTTTTCAGAAGTTGCTGACATATTGAACAGATAAATTCATCCTGAGACACACAAACATTTGTTTCTGCCATGCTCATTGCATGATAGTGGAAGACGAAGAGAGAACCTTCACCTTCCAGAGAGGGGGGGTCACTCACGGAACACGGAAGAAGTTGCTCGTTATCGCCATCTAGCTGCAGTACTACCACAGTACCACCACAGACAAGTGAAAAATGAATGGGTTTCAATGGAGCCATGACTTCATTTTTTTTCTCGTAGCACATTTTTTGCCCAGAAATATTAATATTCAGTTCGAAGCTAGAACTAATAAGAATTCATTCAACAGCGTTTCAACAATCAGAGCTTGAGTTGTGCGCAGCTAGAATCGCGCAGCCAGGAGAAAACAAAAATTTAGAACCCATGGGTTTAAGTTAAGAGGTACATCATCCAATACAAGACTTTTTCTTAAGAAAATGAGGACTCCATGCTCTTCTATTAGATTATTCAGCTCTTAACTTAACCTTAACTTATCCTGAACCAGCTTTGTAGAAGGCCTATAGGCCCCATGAGCTATTCTAACGGGGGCAGTTTTTTTACATTAAAAAAAACTTGAACATAGGCCTACTCCAAATATTATCTCCAAAGGTATCGCTGTTTGCTAGTTGTCTGCTGATGTTGCATAACCTTTTGGATGTTATTGTGAATAAATAAAGGTGTTTTTTATGTAAACAAACACCTGCCTCCATTACAATGACCAGGATCTCGGAAAAGGGTAAAGAAAAAATAAATTCTCAGGTACTGACAAGTCCTAGCCTCGCGCACCATCCTACCTACGTACTTCCGCCAAGAGACTTGGCTCCGCACTACATGAATGCGAAATGAAATGGTAGTATTATGGGATGGTCAGAACCAGGCTAGACAAGTCCAGGGTAGTGTGAGCATTACAACTGCATGTCGAAATTGGCAGAAGTTATGGATAAGGATCCTTTAATACTTCCTTTCTTGGTAAAATCTTAAAATACAGAGCATCAGTGGTCAGTTACCAGCCTGTGCTGGGATATTGCTTGGGAGGGATATTGCCGTGTCTCCCCAAAGAAAGTGGATGTAACCAAGAAGCGTCATTTTGTTTCCTTTCCGGTATCCACTTTATGTCGGGTGAACGCCCCTTTAGGAGACCTTCGGTTAGGAGACCTTCGGAGTCCTGAGGTTGAGAATCAATGAAGTCCCCTTAGCGCTGTAGATGGCAGTAGCGCACGTCTTGCGCAAACACCTCAAAAAGAGAAGAAGAAGTAGGGGACAACGCCCCCTTAGGAGACCCAACTTGAGCACACGCTTTTGCATTGAGTGGGCGTGGTTTGCGATATCTTTGTTTGATTCAGTATTTTTGGTCTCCCTCTACAAGAAACTGGGATCCAAATGAAGTTCATACCGAGCTTGTGTAACTTAAGACTTTTTAAAAATACTCCATTTAAGTTGGTACCATTATTGGTGTATTCATTGGATCTTCTTGAGCGAGAAAAAAATAAAAAGATAATTCAAATGAAATTACACTTTAATTAATCCTGGCCCTTCCATGTAGGCCTCAATAAAATGCACCTAAGAGTCAAAACTGACATGTTCCTTCTTGTTAGGGTTACGCAACAAACAGCTGTAATTGAAACCATCCAAACAATTGCACATCAGTTTTATTGGTAATAACACATTTAAAAATCAACATTGTGAAACTACTACAGTACATACGGCTGTGCTGATGTCAATGAAATGACAAAAAAAGGCACCCAATGACATGGAGGTAAATAATACGGGACTGCACATGTATTACCTGTATATTAATGTGCTTTTCTCCCAAACATCTCATCACCCACAGTAACATCTTATTTGCACTGTAACAGAAAACGACTCCCTCTAATCTTCCTATCCATAGCAGGCCCACCTCCACAGAGGCCATGACAGTAGGCTCGTTCGTGACGAAGCAGTGCTGCTTTTGCTAGATAGTGGGCATGCACACTTTGCCAGTTTGATGCATTCTGGTTAGAATTTTCTAGCACTGCTTCGTCACAAACGAGCCTAATAATGACAGCCCTGAGGAGGAGATACAGTGGGATGTCTCAGTGCATGGT
Source organism: Engraulis encrasicolus (assembly GCF_034702125.1). Lineage (NCBI taxonomy): Eukaryota > Metazoa > Chordata > Actinopteri > Clupeiformes > Engraulidae > Engraulis > Engraulis encrasicolus. The sequence continues at coordinate 47,101,350 of NC_085868.1, forward strand.
ATACCTATGTACAGTGTCAGGAGACATCAAATCATAAAACAAAACAAAATATAAGAACATAATGGCATGAAAGGCTCAGGTGTGACGATCATGGAATGTTTCTGGATGGAAAGGGGTCATTATACGCAAGCACATTGAGCTGCCTCTGCACATGAAAAGCGCTACACACATGCCTTCCAGGCCTCGATTATACCAGAGGTATTGGCAATTGACACGGCAACAAGGCAGACAGACATTCTACTTGCATAAGCTTATATGTACTTCTGATCCTGGTAGTATCCAAAAGCCAGGATAGAGGGGCTGAGTGAATGTGGTCTGTATTTTGTGCAGGAGTGTGCTTTTGTCTCCGTGGATGCTGTAAAAAGACAGAATTCCTGCTTTGTGATCCAAATACACTCCAATTCTACTGCTGGGGACACCTTTCAGACGTGTTTCCTTTCTGTTGTGTATGAAAGAGCAGGAGGAGTGTGAACAGCTCAAACTCCAGGAGTGCTCGTTGTACCCAAACCAAGCTTTACTGCGACTTCCTTTCCGGGTGATCGCTTTAGATGAAAGCCCGATAAAAACTTCTTTTGAGCCCACGTTTAGTCCACTCCACTCCACTTCCCAATAGCATCTTCCAGACACACTCTCTTTACACAACACCTGTTGCCAGTGGTCAAACCGCTCTGGATTATCGGGACGCTGCTGCAGCTCGTCCTTCCAGGTGACGGCCTTGTTTCCTTCCGATAAATGAAGATTGTTCTGTGCAGTGATGGGATCTAGATGAAGTTGACGCCAACCTAATGTTGAGCAATGGAGTTTTTAAAATAACAGCTTCTAAAGTGAATTGCTTCATTACATTGACATGGTACCAGTTATTGACCATCACATTTCATATAAATTAGTGATAAGCTATTCTTTTTTAAAAAACATTACACATATTCTTGAGGGTGCTATATGCATCCATCCCACTAAATGTACTGCACATTACCAAATTATTCTTATTACATCTTTCACACAATATTTCAGACAATGGGAACCTTACTTGTGCCATACTGTATGGATGGATCTATGAAAATATATGAAATATGAGGTACTTACATTTTAAGAAATCCTGTCTAGCTAAGGGCTCCCAGAGACGAAAGAGGCGGATGAGTTTCACTGCAAAACAAGACACAGGGTTCCCACTCTAATGCAGATAAAAAATTCCATGATTTTCCATGACTTTCCAGACCCAAAACACAGATTTTCCATGACCACTTCCATAAAAAGAAATAGTGCTAAGTTTTAAAAAGTGTGAAAACTGAATATTATCTTCACCCCTTGAGCCGACGGCGAGCTACTGCCAGACTAAAGAGTGCTCATTGCATCCTAGAATGTTGCACATTACAGCGTGAAACCAAACCCTCTCTGGCTAAGCATTGTAGTATTGTAGTATAGCATTGTAGTATAACCAGTAAGAAACAATGTTATACACAAAACAAAACATTTTTTGCTTTTACACAACTGTTAACAAAATTCCATGATATTCCATGACTGTGCATGCAAAATGGTGAAATTCCGTGACTTTCCATGACTGGATAAACTTTTAGGAAATTTCATGATATTCCTAGCCTGATAAACCAGACTAAATGTGGATGTCTAATTTAGTCTGGCCTCGATGCATAATACATCCGAAGATTGTTGATGAGAACAACCTTCCCTCAAAACCCTGCCCACTTTGATTCAAAACACATCTTTGCGTTGTAATTGGTTTGCCAGATTCCTGGCATTCTGGCTTCATTGAATCATTATGCGAGGCCAGACCCACCCGTAGACAAAACATTTTGGCGTCCAGCGGGTGGCGCTGGTTCACCAGGCTATGGTATATTCCAGAAATGGAACCCTGAAGACATAATGTAAATGTAATGTAACAAAGAGAGGTCATCAATTAGCACCATTTATGGCTTTATTCTAAATGTAAAAGGAGGCTTTGATTCATTCAGACAGTTCATACATACCATTCTCTGCAATACTGCGTGCCCCCTGCTTAAGAAGATCTTCCAGTTTGTCCTTCAGCTGAGAAACACTCTGGGTCACTTTCTCAAATGTCACGTTTGAACAGACACGGATGTCAGGAGATGAATGTCCTTGATCAGGTGAAATACACAAAGACTGCATGCCCTGCAAAGAGACACATTGAAGTGAGATGAGGATGTGAGAAGTTTTGTTTTCCATAGAGGCTTGTTTCAGTGTTACAATGTATATACACTTATTTATTGGTATTATTTCTTCATTTTATACCCCTCTTTTGATATAGTCTACTTATAACAATTGTTGCCAACTGTCCCAGTTTTATTCCCCGATTGTGGGGAACTTAGAAAGAGTTCAGAAATCAATATTTGGTGTTATAACGCTGGATTTTAAATCACAGCTTTCATGCATCCGACATGCTCTCAACCAGTCTTTCACATCTTGCGCAAACTAAAGAAGGCAAGTGCTACACCCTCCATCATGACAACATTCTACAGAGGAACCATAGAGAGCGTCGTGTCCAGCTGCATCACAGTGTGGGGAGGAAGCTGCACGGAGAAAAACAGGAAGACACTCCAGCGTGTTGTGAACACAGCGAAGAAGATCATTGGAGTACCACTCCCCTCCCTGCAGGACATTTACACCACACGCCTCACCCGGAAAGCACTGATGATCATCAAAGACACAAGCCACCCTGCACACAAACTGTTCAGCCTCCTGCCCTCTGGAAAGAGGTACGGGCGCCTCCGTTCCCGTACCACAAGGCTTGCAAGCAGCTCCATGCACCAAGCAATCAAGATACTGAACACTCAACCCACTCTTCCTCCACTGTCAGCCTCTAGCCAGCCAGGCCACTGACACCCCCCCCCCCCCCCTCATCCTCTACACCAGACGTGGGCAAACTCAGGCCCGGGGGCCACATGTGGCCCGCTCTGCCATTTCATGCGGCCCTCAGAGCCTTTCCCAGAAAAAAATGCAGACTCGCATGGTCACTCATTCTTCAATGCGCTACCTAAAACAAGGGTCTTGGAAATCTAAGACTACTAAAGTCTACATCTAGATACAATTAGCAGGAATGGCATAACTGACAATGGTGTAATTATGCTGCCGTACACCAATTCTTATTATTGGCACGGGCAAGTTGCCTACGACATCCGGCCCTTTGGTCAACTTTCTAAACCCAATGTGGCCCTTGAGCCAAAATAATTGCCCACCCCTGCCCTACACCATATCTGCGACTGAACATTACACCTGCACTACTATTTTTGTGACTGAACTTTCAACCTGCACTAACTCAAAACATGCACACACACACACACACACACACACACACACACACACACACACACACACACACACACACACACACACACACACACACACACACACACACACACACACACACACACACACACACACACACACACACACAGCACTTTCTGCACTAAACCCAAACTTACACACACTGACACACAACTCTCTCTCACACACACAGACGCACACCGCAGTTTCTACCTGCACTAAACACACACACACACACACACACACACACACACACACACACACACACACACACACACACACACACACACACACACACACACACACACACACACACTGCTGCTGGTGTACTTGATAGACCTATTTTAATATTTATTTGTTTCTTCAAAATGCTACTATTACTATGTCAGAACGCTATAAAGGACTTTTAGAAAAAGCACAACAATTACCTCCTCTTAATGTATGTTCTCTACAAGTCTTCTGTTGTCCAGTCTTGCACTTTAAATGTCCGTACTATGAGCACTGTCTATGTCCATACTGTCTTATGTCCATGTATGAGTACTGTCTATGTCTATACTGTCTATGTCCTTACCTAGATTAGTCTATGTCTGCATGGAAAAGCAAGAAACGTAATTTCAAATTCTTTGTATGACCAGTGCATGTATAGAAATTGACAATAAAACCAACTTGACATGACTTGACTTCACATCGTTCTCGGATGACTTAATTCCACTCAGCTGTAAAGATTCAAGTTGCTGTCCTTTGTTTGATGACTTGTGACCACCGCTCTTCCTCTTTATCACACTTCAGAAGTTTTCAATCTGACTCAACCCTGTCATGGCCAGCCCAATTTCCAGGCCCTTCATCTGGTGGTCCTACTGTACATCCACACACCAATACAGTGGTTCTTAACCTTTTTTTCTGAATGCACCCCCTTAGCTGTTCCCAAGACAAGCCGCGCACCCCCATGCCAAATGTCTACACGTGTATACGCACCAAAAAAATGATTTAAGTGATTAATTACAATGATTCTTACTTTAGACATTAATCAATACTTTAATGAATTTACATGGGAACGAAAACATGTTTAAATGTGGTCTTAATTTGGCCAAATTATAATGTTTGGAAACGGAATTTTGGTCACAACCTCAACACAAACAAAATTCCGCGCACCCCCTGAAATCTGTGCCGCACCCCCAGGGGGTGCCCGCACCCCAGGTTAAGAACCACTGCACTAATAGACCAAGCTGCTTGGTTAGGAGCATTGTCCTTGCTTACCTTTTTTTAAATAGTGGCAACCTAATCATAAAATCATATCTTGCACATTTATGACTTGGTAAACTCTCCTCATTGTGCTCCCAACTGTACAGTGATGACAATTGTGTTGAAGTCTGCTTTATGCTTACCTGCAGAAATCTAGTGTGATCTTGTGTTTTTGAGAGCCGCTCCAGTTTAGCATCTCTCCTCTTTAGCTCAGCAATCTCCTGCTCCAATTTCTTCAAACGTCCTTCAGCTTGGGTTACATCAGCCTTCTCCTTATCTCTGATCAGCTTCGTCACCTCAGAGCATCTTCTCTGAATGGAGCGAATCATTTCAGCAAAGATGCCCTCCGTGTCCTCCACTGCTCCCTGAGCAGACTTCTGTTCAAATGACAACATTTTAGGATAAGTCATCAGTCTGGCCTTCTCTTTTTTTCTCTGGCTGTGAACCGGCCATTACAGTGAAACATGGATATGTAACTTACACCAGATGCCATGTTTAGCACTTTTTGGCGTGGTCTTACCCTGGACATCGCCATTTTGGTACAGTGTACTTTTTGTAGATACGTACCACCATCTATAGCAGTGGTTCTTAACCTTTTTTCCTTAACGCACCCACTTAGCTGTGCCCAAGACAAGTCGTGCACCCCCAACCCAAACAACCCTACACACATCTACACATATCCCCAACCCAAACAACCCTACACATATCTACGCACTAAAAAAGGATTTAAGTGATTACAATGATTCTTGCTTGAGACATTAATAAATACCTTAATGACTTTGCATGGGGACAAGAACATATTTTAAATTGGTTCTGATTTGGCTTAATTATAATGTTTGCTAGCAAATTTTGGTCACGACCTCAACATAAACAAAACTCTGTGCACCCCCTGAAATCTCTGGCGCACCCCAGCTTAAGAACCACTGATCTATAGGATAATGTGTGTCACCAATTGATAGCGTTATACTGGCTAAATATGGCATCCGCAATTCATTCCAATACAAAGCAGTGACCAACACAGCATCCATTGCGCATATCTATGACTGTGAAAGGTGTTAAGCTCTGTGGCTGGGAAAACAATGGCTGAACTTAGCTCTGAGTGTGGCAAGAAGCCTTTGGATTGCACCATTTCAAACAAAACTTAAATGTAATTAATAAAGAGATGTCTTGGTATCCCTTATCTCAGTGTTTCCCAACCTTTTTTGTCTTGTGTACCCCCAAGCCTTTTCGTTGTGTCATGAGTACCCCCTAAGTCAAGTTCTATATCGCTTTCTCTATCCCAATGTAACTAAGCTCCATATATTTGTTAAAATGTCATTTTTCCAAGTACCCCCTACAGTGTGCTCGCGTACCCCTAGTGGTACACGTACCCCTGGTTGGGAAACACTGCCTTATCTCACCTCTAACCGCCACTCACCTTCATCACCCTCACCGCCTCCTTCAGCTCTTCCAGGTGCTCTTGTTTCCCCTCGATTGTCTGCTTATGTTTCTTTTGGCCTTGGCCCAAGTCTCTCTGTGAGTAGGAATAGTTGGCAAGCACGTCATCACACACGGATTAGAGTTACGTAGATAGATTTACATGATATATATTAGCATTCTACATTGGTAATTAACTATTACACCCAAATGCAGAGCAACAATTTAGAGTTCAGCTTCTGATCTGTACAAAAAGTAAAAGTGCACAAGTACAGAATGTGCACCATCTGCTGATGAATGTAGCATTTACTCACCTCACTTCATGTTTCAATTGTAATTCCAATTAAAACTATATGAATATATGAAAGATCTCAATAGCTCTAGCCTGGCAGAGTTGTTGTTGTTTTTTTACCAAAGGGGAATTCATTTCAAAAGTTAACAATCAGCAAGTACATTATTAGGGATAAGGATGACATGAAAGGAGAGGGTGTGACAGACCTCATACTTTGCTTCATTTCACTCTAAATGAAAATTCGGTCAAAAGATGAAAACCATGCTCTTATCCCAATAGCTCCAAAATCCATCCTGACAGTGATATAATGCCAGAGAACAAGGTAAAACCAGTAACTGAACATCCTTACCTGTTTCTCAGTTCTCTCTGCTGCGACTGAAACCGTGTTATGTCCACTGTGTCCATCCATGACACACTGCAGGCAAATACACTTCTGGTCAGTGCGACAGAAGACCTCCAGCAGTTTATCATGCTGAGTGCAGATCAAATCCTCCAGTTTACCATCAGCTTCGACAACTTTGTGTTTCTTGCCTGGGAAGAGGTCATTGTGAGCCTTGAAGTGAGTTTCACAATAAGAGGACAGGCAAACCAGACAGGACTTGACAGCTTTCTGCTTTCTCCCAGTGCAGACACCACACTCCACATCTCCAGGTTCAGCATGGCAGGTCAGAGGTGGAGAATCAGACCGGTTTCCTGACTTGTCTAGCATCTCCACCATGTCAACCATCATGGTGTTTCTGCAAAGTACGGGCCTTGGAGTAAAGGTTTGCCTGCACTGTGGACAGCTGTAGACACCTTTCAAGTCTTCCCCATCCCAGCAGTCTGCAATACACTCCATGCAGAAACTGTGTCCACATGGAATAGTCACAGGATTCTTCAGAAGATCCAGGCATACTGGGCAGCTGAATCGATCCTGAGACACTGAAACATTAGCTTCTGCCATGGGGATAGCAGAGCCGGACCTTACCAAGTACACTCTTTTACCAGAAGTCAAAAGTCACTCCTGTTTCTGTTGAAATGTGACTTCACATACCAGTGGGTATAGCCTATTGGGTGCCACAGCATTTAGGCCATTTAGGCCAACCTGGCAAAACAGGCAGGAAAAAAACAAGAACACAGAATGTAAAAAACAGAGAGTTCAAAAGCAGTCCAAATCCAAAGTGCAAATCCAGAAAATTCAGAAGTCTTCCAGCCACAAACCTACATAGGTTATCACAGATACCAAGAGAAAGCAAGGAGCAGAGACACAAGCCATAGACAGACAAATAAATGCAGAGGAAGGGGAGTGTAATTAAGACAGGTGATATCCCTTTAAATCAAGAGCAGGTGAGCACAATGGGGAAATGAGATTCACTGGGTCCGTTCCAATATGTGACCTTGCGTCCTCCACTTGTGCTTGTGGCCTTGTACCAGGAAGTAATGAGTGTGTTACAATATGCAACCTTGCCTCCTCCACTTGTGCTTGTCTCCTCGTACCAGGAAGTAATATATCATGATGACATCACTGACCACAGCATTATATTTCAATATCTTGCAAAAGCTCAATTGTAAAGCCTTCTTCTCATTTGCAATTGGGATGGTGAATGAAAAACAGTCCCTCAAAAGTTGTTGCGGCTAGGCTGACAGCTGGGAAACTTTATCGTTTTCTCCACAGAGGAGGGGCCAGGAGGTGGGGCGAGGTCACAAGCACAAGTGGAGGAGGCAAGGTTGCATATTGTAACGCACTCAATATATCATGATGACATCACTGACCACAGCATTATATTTCAATATCTTGCAAAAGCTCAATTGTAAAGCCTTCTTCTCATTTGCAATTGGGATGGTGAATGAAAAACAGTCCCTCAAAAGTTGTTGCGGCTAGGCTGACAGCTGGGAAACTTTATCGTTTTCTCCACAGAGGAGGGGCCAGGAGGTGGGGCGAGGTCACAAGCCAGCCAGCAGCACAAGTGGAGGAGGCAAGGTTGCATATTGTAACGCACACAATATGTCATGATGACATCACAGACAACAGCATACTTGGCGCCTTCACCAGCTCTGGACCTCTCTGACAGCTGATGACACTGCTCACATGACAATCGAGTTCTGGAGTTTGGCGCATGAACGCCACTGATCCCGGAACAATCGGGATTCATGCGTGTTTTGTTTTGGTTCTCTTTTCTTTTTTTCACCTCACCTTGAGCCTTCACACCCAGGACATATAATTTTAGCTTAAATAGACTAAATCAAACAGTCAGATACCAGCAGTACTGACATATGCACATCTGCAATTGAATGACATCAACTGGTGTTGTTGATAGTGATTACAAGATGATATTTTAGCATTTCTGATACTGTTTACATGCTAGTTCCATGCATGGGCGCCATGTTGATGATGCGTGTGTCGTCATACAAAACATAAGCTCGGGAACTCGTTGTTCTATACTTCCGCCTGAGATCAACCTCGATAATTATCGATCTGACATTGCGTCACCAAATCTTCACGCCCACTTTCCCGAGGTTTTAGGTCGGCTTTCTTGGGATTCTCGACTTTTTGAACGAGGTATATGACCAAGGTTTTTGGATTGACTATGGTTTAATTATAAAATGAACCATGGTTTTACCCTGAAAACTAACATGGTTTTACCACGGTTTATAATTATTCATTAAATTATACTTAGCTGCCACTTTTTTTATCCAACACACATATTGGTGACAGTGCTTGGAGCAATGTTGGGTTAGGTGCCTTACTCAAGGGCACTTCAGTCATGGATGGAGGTGTAGGGAGAGGTAAATGTGGGATTCACACCTGCAACTCTGTAATCTTCAGTCCAACTCCCTAACCATTACACCACGGCTGCAAACAAGTTTTCATGTTTTTTTTGGGTGACCATGGCACCCACAGTTAACCATGTTTTTTTGAGCATGGTATGTGACTATGGTTAAACAATGGACACATACCATGCTGAAAAAAAAAATGAAAACCATGAATAACCATGATCCATGGTAAGTCAGGAACCACAGTGTTCATGGACAAGAAAAACATGTAAGCCTTAGTAATACAATTGTTGGTTCAGAGTACTTAGAGAAACCACCATGGTTACTACAGTTAAACCATGGTCGATTTTCGTGAGGGAAATGTTACTCACTATAATGTCCGATAAACAGCCGTCATCTATCGTAAACCACACAACCCCTATGGGTTTGACAGCAGGCAGGTCTCCAGACCTTATCTCACTTGTGATTAAGTCTGGTGATAACTAGAACCCTTCTACCAGCACACCCCTGCTTGTGATACCTGTAAAAATAGGGCCGGCAGTAGATTTGAAGCTATGGTTGCCACCTCACTCTGATGAAAAATAAAATATAAAAACTCTTGACATTTTGAACCCAATCACCAATTTTGCTTGTTATCCTTCGTTCAGTGTCCAGGGATCCCCCCCCCCCTTGGACAAACCATTAAAACTTATTTTTCATACACCACACTCTCCCTTTTTGTTGCTACAGTCAGACAATGTGAGGAATGGATCGCACTCTGTTTCCTTATTTTTTCCCCTTTTACTCATGCGAGGTCAGGTGGTTGCGGGGTCAGGTCAGGTGGCAACACTATTTGAGGCTGAGAGGGGTTAGAGGTCGCAAGGTCACATAAATTCTGGAGGTTCCCCAAGTGCCACGTAGCCAGATTAGACTTAGGCCTACTGTATTCATTAATAATTATGTGCAACGTCTTAAACATAGGCCTCGAGCGCACACTTGTTGCATACGCCATTAGGCAGATCACACACGCACGCGCGCACACACACTCTGACAAACACACAGACACACAGACACACACTCCGACATACACACACAGACACACAGACACACACTCCGACATACACACACAGACACACAGACACACAGACACACACACAGTCTACATAAACAGCCTGGGCTTCAAGAGTAGGCCATATAAGAAGCGTGGAGAAGAAACGTTATCAACTTCATTTCATTTCATTTCATGTCTGGGAAAAGCTGCTGCAAGGTCGATTATAGGCACTAGGGGGCAGTCAATGCTAATGAAACGAATCAGAGCTCACTGTTCATGTTTCTGGTGCATTACCCTATCTTTTATTTATTTATATTCTTTAAAAGTATGTTGGGTTAAAGTCTGACAGTGGACTGCCACAAGTCAGTTAGGTTTTTATTATTATTATTATTATTATTGTTTCCTTTTTTCAACACTAATTGTAGGGCAACAAACACACTTAACCTCCTCACAAGGTGTCCATAAAAAAGGAGTTGGGTAGAGTTAAAATTTTGAATAACGCTCGGCAAGATTAATTTGAGGGGCCTGTTTCTCTGCCCAACCACAATGACGATGCCGCGAGTGGCGAGCTCCGAAGGAGTTCAGACATTCAAACTCCAGTTACATGCCCAAACCTCTCCAAATGTTGATCCCCTCCCCCATCTTCACGGCCTCTGCAGGACGACAACTTTTCGAATACTTGAAGGGGCTCATCCACGGAATACCTTTGATCAACGGTAGCGACTACAGGCCGACTCATAAAGAGATGGAATGACTATGGATTATTTAAAATAAGTCGCAGAATCAGGTAAACCATTTCGACATAGTATACGTTCTTGACCAATCGTATATGTTTATTGTGAAGCTCAACTAACTGGCCAGCAAGCATGTTCTGTGTAAACCGTGATTTGCTACAAAAGTCGTAGTGGTAGGCACCACACCACAGTGAACGTATACCTAGCCTATGGTGCTATTTAAAATGCACTTGTGTGTTATTGTAACTGGGTGTAGTTGTTAGAGGTATTTTCCCCATTCCAAATATCCATGCTGGAAACTTTGGGGTAAACCCTGAATCTTAATTAGCCTACCGGTCCAGAGGATTAGAGCTACGCATTGTTTACTTGGGTGTAGCGGTATTCGACAAAGTTATCCGCTATTTCAGTCTAACTCTGAAGATAACGTAAAATTTCAGTGAAAATCGGCCTTTTATTACTTACAAAATGTGTACGTTTTATTATTCGCTTCAAGACATTGTGGTGAGTTGTAATCGCCGTAGCCTAGTATTATGCAGAATCGCATACCATGATTCTTGGGTCCCGACTTGACGTGCCTGCCTAGGCTAGCATCTTTCTCAACCCTATTTTTGCTATGTATATAGAACTAGAACTCCACGTGTAGCAGTAGGCCACGATCATAGATTGTATAACATTATGCATTCTATGGCCACGATATATTACTCCGGAATCGTGCTAGGACTTGGTGGTATTTCTTTTAAACTCTCAATACCCTTGTGCATTATTATGTCCTGATGGTTCTGATTGTACATTTGGAGTCAAATTGACCTCGTGACTGCATTTTTGATAGATGACGTCTCTGCTATATTCGCGAATATCATTAAGTTCATTGAAGCCCATTTATTTATGTGTTGTGAAATTCCTCCAAGCATTTACCATACTCTTCCATTTATTATCAAACCTATAGTTGTCAAATGAAGACGCAACCTATGTATAGATAAATAACATGACCTGTGTCCCCTGTCTGTTGCTCACCTAGCCCTTTTGTCTCCATGGTAACATGTAGGACGCCACGCACTGCTGGAGAGGGAGGCGCAGCCAGACGCTTGCTCGTGCGATTCTCTCACAGCAGAGACCAAAATGGTAAGACAACACCACCGAGGATGATAAGGAGGTGGTCTATATCTTACGAAGAGACTTCAATAGAAGTAAGAAGGAGCAGCCTTGGGAATCTTCTGTACGACGAGGTTTCGTTTTTTCTGACGGTTCTGGATTCGTCGACTTAATTGTAGAACTACCTCAACAAGGACACCCCCGATGCACATAGCATTGTCGCTTTTGTATCCATTCGATATCTTTTGATGGTGTGCTGATGCTGATAGTCTACCATATTTCCCCCTTTTCAGCCTTTCTTCAACAACATCTACTACCCATACCAGCCGGACTGCCAGGGTGCCCAAACATCTGTCGGAATACCCTCGTTGCTGAGCTCTCCACAAAGCCAGCGATCCAGCAACAACAGCCACCACACGGGCTCCGTGGCTGCCATGTCAACCTCCGCGCACTCCTCATCTGCCGTCTCGCTACCACCTTTTCGCTTCCGGACGCGGCGCGAGAATGTGGACTGGCGTCGCATCAGCGCTCTAGACGTGGACCGTGTGGCCAGCGAGCTGGACTTCCAGACGTTGCAGGACCACATAACCGGCGTGACCTTCTGCAGCGTGGACGCAGAACGGTGTCAGCGCTGCCAGGCGCCGGTGGACGCCTCGCTGCTGAAGCTTTTCCGCCTGTCACAGCTGACCGTGGAGTACCTGCTTCACTCCCAGGACTACCTCAGCCTCAGTCTGCAGGCAGCGGAGGAGAGGGTCCAGGCAGAGCAGCGGGAGAAAGAGCAGATGCAAGTGGCGTTTGAGAAGCGTGACGCTGAGCTGAAGAGCCTGAAAGATGAACTGAAGCAGAGGAAGAAGATCATCACCTCGCAGCAGGTCATGATCAGCTCGGGCATGGCAAGCTATCACAAGGTGAGCATCATAATGGTGTGGTCGTGTGATGTGTTTTGGTCGTTGTAGTCAAGTCAAGTGCACTTAATTGTCAAACATCTATGTCACTATAGGTTAGCTCAGAACAGACGTTTGAAATTGCGCTTGACCAGTCTTCAATATGTAGTTAAACTCAACATATAAGACATTGATAATAATCACAATCTCTCTCTCTCTCTCTCGCACACACACACACACACACACACACACACACACACACACAATGTGCAGTTTAAAAAAAAAACATGGGTATGGGTTAAATCCGCCAGTCTATCACAAGGTGAGCAGCACCATGTGTGGTGTTGTGTGTTTCTTCATGAAGTCTATGTCGCATTATGATGAAGAATCAACGACAGCTAACCCTTTTTCACACTTTTTCAGTCATCAAAAAGCTTATTCACTATGACCCCAGAAACCATAGCTCATAACCCCCTGAAGTGCACACACACACACACACACACACACACACACACACACACACACACACAGTGCAATTCCCAAATGAACCCCTCGTTTATTGTCATGGTGCTGTGCTGAGGCCTATAGTATACCACTACAAAGCTGATTCAGGAGTAAACCAGGTTAAGTTAAGAGGTAAATCATCTAATAGAAGAGCCTGGAGTTGTCATTCTCTTCTATTTGATGATTTACCTCTTAATTTAACCTGGTTTACTCCTGAATCAGCTTTGCAGTATAGGCCCCTGGTTGTATCTCGTGGTAGGTGGTGGTAGTTGAGCTCCTCATGAAATCAGTGCATTATTTAGGGGTTTAGGGGGTCATTTAGTTCATAGTAGGCTGTCATAGTTGCTGTTGTCTTCTTTGCTGAGGTGACATAACTTACTTCAGGGGCTGATTAAGATCCTGCAGTCAAAGGGTCAACAGGTTCACTGTAACTGAGGTACCCTGAGCATGGCGTCATCCCCATATAGCCTACTTCTGTCTTGGGCACCGGCTCCCAACACATACGCTTACCATACAGTCCATACAGTTAATTTGGTTGTGTGTGCTGTGTGATCAGTATCAGTGGTGGCAAAAGTGAATCGCATGCTCATTTGGACTTAAGGGACACTGTGTGAGATTTTTAGTTGTTTATTTCTAGAATTCATGCTGCCCATTCTCTAATGTTAATTTTTCATGAATACTTACCACCAGCATCAAACTCTAAGTATTCATTATGACTGGAAAAATTGCACTTTTCATACATGAAAAGGGGGATCTTCTCCATGGTCCACCATTTTGAATTTCCAAAAATAGCAATTTTTAGCTGCAAAAATGACTGTTCTTGGACCGTACTATAAAATATTTACTTAATACACTTTCATGTAAAGATCAAATTTGGCAATAGGCAGGCCAGTTTCAATGAGCAGCATAGTTGCAGTACCTTTTTTGACCATTTCCTGCACAGTGTCCCTTTAAATTAACAACACACAGACCACCACGGCAGAATTCTTACCCCTCTTCATGTACCAAGTCACCTTTGCCTGTGCATGAGGCAGATTAGGTAGCACTGTGGTTGTTTCTCTCTTTCTTTCTTTGCCCTTTGCCCAATCAAATCTTTTGATAATTCAGCTATTGTTGGGCTATTATTTCTCACATGTTGTTTTTTTAAATTTTTCGCAAGTGAGCGCTTTCGAGCTTTCGCTCTTCATCAGACTTCTAAGTCTCTTCTAAGTTCTAAGTCTGATGAAGAGCGAAAGCTCGAAAGCGCTCACTTGAGAAAAATAAAAAAGCAACACGGGAGCAGTGTGCGGACATTCTTCTTTATTTCTACAATACTTTGGCCTTTTGTCATGCACCTGCGTCTTGGATGTGCGCACCACTAACCTACTGACTGGGCTATTATTTCTCACATGTTGTTTTCAGACCTGTAGGCAGCTTTGAGGCTGAGCAGATGGTTTCGCCTGTTGACAATAAAGCCCGCCACAATCCCTTGTACTTAAGGCTGTGCTTGCCTAAACTAATGCCCCTCCCCCCACACTGATGACTCACTCAAATCAGCCAATAAGACGGTGTGTTTGCAGGGATTCCCCCTGCACTTGGCAGTCAAGGTGGCCACCATGACAACAAAAACACTTCCAACCTTGATAATGTCCGCTGACAAGATAAAGATGCTGTTGCACATAAAAACTAAAGTTGCTTCATATCGTGATCTAAAATTGAACTATATAGCCTTTCTAGTCATGATAGTCACATGTCTGACTGATAACTTACTTACTGTACTGTCTACCCCCTCACCCACCTTCACAAACAGAATTTAATTTAATGTTCAGCATTCATGGCCTGTCCGTATTCATCTGTAAACTCACCCCTCCCCCTCCTTTATTTCTCTTTTTGTAATTACCATCCAACAACAGTGTTGTTCATATCATATTACAGGTTAACAAGAGTGACTTCACACATTGACCTGTCATCCCCATCTCTGAAATCATGATTTCATCCCATGGTTGTAGTGTCTTTTCTCCGATTCACTTGCCCTCCTGACTGAGCCCCCAGAGCTCAGTTATCAGTTGTTAGATAGATGTGAATTGATTTGTTTGGGTTTCGCTGAGTCTGTGGTTGAGCTGTCCAAATAGTAAGGTTAATCTATTTGGCAAAGACAAACACTGTAACGGTGGTTGCATTGATTTTTCCATGCGGTCATAAGGCTTCCATGAAGTTGAAATATTGTATGCTCAGTAGATTTAAGCTAGTCTGTCTGTCCAGTATGTGAATGCCTTGTTTGTCAAATTATTAATACTTTATTTTAGAGAGGATAAAATGCAGAAATAAATTCAAAAAGCATAAATTATCATATGTCAAACAAGATTGTTCTACTCACAGATCAAGGCTTGCTGTATAGGATCTCTCTGCTCACGCTTATCTGCACCTCGCTAATTCAATTTCAACAATGATTTCGCCAATTACACCCGCTCATTTTACTGCACTTTGCCACACAAAGAGGCCATTCTCCAGGCATGTTGGCAGTCACTGATGCACACACAGTCAGTGATGTCACTCATTCATCCTTCAACATTTTCTTTTCGCCAGTGGGTTTCCTTTGTTATGTTTAGTGTGATGAGTGGTGTGAGTGTTTAAGATACTGTTTGTTCCAGTATTTATTGTCAATAGGAAAAAAATATATTATGTCATCCTATTCCAGACTTGCGGTATGCTACTAGGCTAGAGCTGTGAAGAATGGCAAGGGTAATTGCATTTAATATTATTCAGACAGGACGTTGTTTAATAAAGATAACGGCACATTATGACATGCCATTTGATTTTGCCTACAGAGAAGATAAATATGCCTCTAGAACGTTTTTGAACCATTATTGAGTGTGGTTCAGCAAAGTAACAATTTACCCACCAATTTATGAAACTGTGAAAGAAATTGTGTCCTAGGACTATTTCATTTTTATGTACGTGGTTCAGGGGGTAGAGCACGGGACTGGCAACCCAAGGGTTCCCGGTTCAAGGCCCGACCGAACCACGGCTGAAGTGCTCTTGAGCAAGGCACCTAACCCCCACACTGCTCCCCGGGCGCCGCTCAGCAGGCAGCCCACTGCTACGCACTAGTGTGTCTACTACGGACTAGTGTGTGCACTTCAATGGGATTCACTAGTCCAAATGGCATAAAGTGCAGTCCCCTAGGAGACCAAAATTGGCTTCGTTACGTTACTTTTCAACCATATGTAGTATACGTATGATGTATGGTCTTTTTCTGTTTCAGTGCCAGTTGTGTGATAAAGCCTTCATGAACGCCACGTTTCTACACAGCCACATGCAGCGCCGACATCATGAGGACTATGACATCAGTGAGTCACCTTCAGCATGCTCTCACACATCACACACCCAGTGGTGTAGTCTACGCAGAACGCGGGTATACGGAGTATACCCACTTCTACATTTCAGGGATTTCAGTATACCCACTTGAAAGTGATTGATCCATTGTTTTGAATAGCACAAATATATACAGTATACCCACTTCAAAAAATGCTCAAATATACAGTATACCCACCATAAAAAAGTAGACTACACCACTGGGACACACCCCCCACTTCAGAGGTGTATGAAGTAGAAGTAAAATTAACTTGCTCTTACCACCATTGTAATTACAACACTAGTACATGCCCTTATATAGTATATACGCCTGTTATTCCACTGTACCTACCTAATGAGGTAGGTGTACACTGTTATATACACCTCTGCCCCACTTTGTAGAGCAGTGTTTCTCAACAGGGGTGCTGGGGCACCCTGGGGTACCGCGGCCCCCCCTCAGGGGTGCCGCGTAAACATGGCTGATAAATAAATTAT
Organism: Engraulis encrasicolus; assembly: GCF_034702125.1. Taxonomy (NCBI): domain Eukaryota; kingdom Metazoa; phylum Chordata; class Actinopteri; order Clupeiformes; family Engraulidae; genus Engraulis; species Engraulis encrasicolus. The sequence continues at coordinate 47,118,423 of NC_085868.1, forward strand.
GTAATATAATACATATTTGTCTAAATTGATAAGTTAATGCTAGTCAGTGGAATCTTTCAACTTCAAACGTAGGTCGTGTGACGTCTCCAAATGTGTTACTTTTCTAAGTTTGTGTGGTATCGGATGCGATGCCATATTATGGCTTGTTGGTTTGGGGTGCCTCGAAATTTTTTATGAATTGAAAGGGTGCCTCGCCTAAAAAACAGGTTGAGAAACACTGTTGTAGAGGACCGAATGAACACTGCAGAATGTGCACATCAGATCCACACAGTTGTTGCTCACTTCTTTTCATACAGTGGGTATGGCGGCGGTCACAGACAGCATCTTCAGTCTGACCTGTCAGTGTTCCCAACCACCTCCAGAGCATCATCTCTCTCACCCCCTTAGATTGCCTTCTTTCCTACCATAATTACAGGATACAATTACAATAAGCCATGAAACACAATGAAAATCTCTTCCCAGGGCTCCAGACTAACTTTTTGCACTGGTTGCACTGGTGCGCCTAAAAAATTTTTTTTAGGTGCACCAGCACAAAATTTAGGTGCACCCAAATGTTTTCACCACCCCATACACACACGCACCTCAGCTTTAAAAAATAATAATAAAAAATAACAATAGCAATAATAATAGCAAGAATAATAATAATAATATTTATTATTATTATTATTCTATTATTGTTGCTATATTTTAAAAGACCTGGAGCCTTTCATGTGCTATAGGCTAGTCTTCCAAATGTGCTCCTTATAAAAGACATGACAGTAGGCTACCTAACTAACACATCTTGGCTACCAGCAGTTTGGCTGGTAGAAAAGACCAAATTAGTAGCCTTTTAGTGAGTATGTGTTTGACTAGTAAGATCAACATACCAGCCTTTTCTGCAATAAGGCTACGCACACGGCACAAGCACAGAGTTACAATATGAAGATAGATATATGGATAGATGGATGTATAGATTTTTTTTTAACAAACCCTGCTAAAAATGTCATGCTTTTTAAAATCATTAGACACAAATAGCCTAGCCTATGTTTACAGTGGAATCTGAGGTGAATTGGGTTTTGTCTATTTCCCCGTTTTTGAGCGCTCTCCCTCTGCATAATGATTGTGGTATCTTAGCAAGCGCTACGAACAGACACGACAGCACTAGTGCGCTTGCTCGCTCACTCTCTCTCTCCCTCTCTCGTGCTGTCTCGAGATGCATGAACGATGCCTTGCCGACTGATAGGCCGTATGTAGCCTGCCCTAGTCGCTATCAAAAAACTGTCACAGAAGTCCCGACAGACTAGCGCGTCACCTGTTGTTTGGCCAGCTCTGCACGCGGCTGAAACGGGCAATTATCCGCACCCGTTTGCTTTTTTGTGTGGCAATGTTTATATCCGCTCAAGCCATTTAGTTTTTCCCCGTGATTGTGACTCTCTGGTGTTTAAAATATCCTCAAGTCATTTTGCTGTTTTTACCGTGATTGTAACTCTCTCGTCCGTTGTAAAACTCGCCTGGTTGAGAACACAAAACTCGCTGGCACATGTGAACTCGGATAGTTGAGCGAAGTCGAACATTCTATTCTGAAACGTCGGGCTGCCTGTGAACGAGGAAGGGGGAGAAAGCTACCGGTAGTTCAGCGGAGTTGAAGGAATGACCGCATCGACAAGTTTTATTGTGTGATGATGGGCCACTACTGTAGAATGACTATTAATTTTATGTCCATTAAAACGGTTGTTTGGTAATTGATTTTGTTCTACTGATGGCTGGTCGCACCGGTGCACCTAAATATTTTTTAGGCGCACCATTGAAAAAAATGGGCGCATATGCGACCAAATTGGTCGCACTCTGGAGCCCTCTTCCTGTTCTGTGATTAACTTATAGCTTTTTGGATTGGGATATGAAAAGTTTGCTCAAGGCACTCCATTATTACTTGCTGGACATACTAGCATGGCCACCTTTGCTGTTTGCATTCATTAGGTGCTTATCGCATCCTCATGGGTGCCATTTCCTGATTTGGTATGATTCAAAAAAAGTAAAATGTAAAAGCAAATGTAAAAGTAGATGTATAATATGACAAATGTTTCTCCTCAGAACTACTGTCGGAAGCTCAGAAGAAGGTGCAGTCTGTGCGTTTCCAGGAGGAGATTGAGAAGCTGAAGGAGCAGCTGTCACTGACGCGATCTCAGCTGGAGACCCAACAGCAGCAGCAAGCCTGTATGGCCAGGAGCAGCCAGGTTAATATGGTGGCCTTTTATTATTCACAGTCCAATCGACATGCACTGTATACACAACATAGAACTTGGCTTGATGATTTATGAAAACGATTTTCCCAGAAGTGACAGTACGTGGTATGTATCTACTGCATCTATGGTTTCACCTGGACTGTCGATTGGAGCAAAGCGTATACCGCAAATGGCAAATTTTTAAATTACAACCCCAAAGCAGCACGTTATTTATCTAATGTTAGGGACACTGTGCAGGGAATGGTCAAAAAAGGTACTGCACATATGCTGCTCATTGAAACTGGGTTGCCTATTGCCAAATTTTATCTTTTCATGAAAGTTTACAAAGTAATAAACTACTATTTTCTAGTATGGCCCAAGTACCGTCAATTTTACAGCTAAAAATGGCTATTTCTGGAAATTCAAAATGGCGGACCATGGAGAAGATCCCCCTTTTCATGTATGAAAAGTGCAATTTTTCCAGTCATAATGAACACTTTGAATTTGATGGTGGTGGTAAATATTCATGAGAAAGGTAACATTAGTGAATGGGTAGCATGGATTCTGGAAATAATAAACAAAAAAATCCTGCACAGTGTCCCTTTAAGCTTGAAAGTTTTGAAAAATATAGCATTTGTGTATTTACTCACAATTGACCAAGTGTCCCAACAATGTATGAATCCAAATACAAATGTTGACTCAAATACCAAATATCTCTCTGTTTTTATTTGTTTTGCAGGAGCCGGATCTGAGTGAAAGGCAGGAGGAGCTGAAGCGTGAGCTGGAGAGGTGGAGGGTGGAGGAGAGGGTGGCCATGAGCAGACAGATAGAGGAGATCAAGGAGAGCTGCCAGCGAGACGTCAACTCACTCTACCACAAGAACTCCATGTTGGAGAAGGTGACTGTTTCCATTGTTATAATGATACAGGTCTGAAAGTTAGAGTATTTGTCAAGTGTTTTTTTTTTTGTGCTCATCCCACACTTAATTTACGTTTTTTCATCACCAGCCAATACGGCTAGTAAATGTTCGTTATTTATTTTCGGGGCCTTTGGAAGGTTTCTACCCTTGGTCGTCAAACTTTGCGTGACCCTCCCCTAGCGAGCTTTAAAGCTTTGATGATTGTCCCGTGATGCTGTCAAAAAAATAGCATGAATGTCGACTAATGAGCGTCCTCGCTTAACATCACACAATAGAGTAGAACTCTCTTAACATGCTACTGAAAATGCATCCATTTTTATATTTCGTTTTCTGATGTCCTGTTGCATTAAAAAACGATGGATAATGGTTGAAACACGAGAATTATCACAGCAATTCCACAATTTTGACTGAACACTAACCTGAGATATGCACTTAAAGTGGTAGTTTGCTATTTTAGACATTAAGCCCTGTTTGTGTGACTTCTGGGGTGAAGTAGAGATGTTCTCATCACAATTTTGACATTTGGTGCTGAACTGAGCATTTGGGTATCCAAGACTGCAGCCCCCCCACCTTACATTGACTCCAATAGAGCACTCAAGCAATCGATTATAAAATGGCATTCAACTTTTGTTTTAGAAGACATGGAACTCACCGTGTGGTCAGTGGTAGACAGCGATAAATTGACCCGAAAATTGCAGCAAAATATGCCTTCTAACTGTTGTTTAGCATTTGGCGGACCTATTTTTCCCCAGACGCCGTTGAATAGTAGTAGACATCCAGCCAGTAGGTAGCGATAGTGTGTTGTTTATGTAGACATCAAGGAGCGAGGTAGAACGGCTATCTTTGAGCGGGACTGGCTACAAAAACTACAGCTTGCATACAAACCATAGATAGTTACGGAAACAAACGCACCCCCATTTCCGGTCGCGCGGAGTAATACTAGTCAAACCAATACAATCAATGAAGACGGACAATAATGAATATATCTTCTCTGGAAGCGTATTTCGCGGTGATTTTCGAGCCAACGTATCGCTGCCCACCTCTGACCACTCGGTGAGTTTCATGTCTCTGCAAACGAAAGTTTAATGCCATTTTATGATCGATTGCTTGAGTGCTTCATTGGAGTCAATGTAAAGGTGGGGGGGGCTGCCGTCTTGAATACCCAGATGCTCCGTTCAGCACCAAATGTCAAAATTGAGATGAGAACATCTTTACTTCACCCCAGAAGTCACACAAACAGGGCTTAATGTCTAAAATAGCGAACTACCACTTTAAACCTGTTTTAATACTGAGCCAGGTTCTTGGAACACCTTCCTGAGCCTGGTGTTCGCCATAGTGACATAAACAAACATTCTCTCCCACTTTCAGGAACTGATGAAAGTGCAGGAGACCAATCGTGTTCTGGTGGCCAAGATGGAAGAGGAGCAGGACTCTTGGAAGAAGAGGACCCCAGAGCCCGGCCCGAGTGATGGGGACAATCACAAGCATCATGCTGAGGAGACCAGGCACCAGCAGGAGATCCTCAGGCTGGAGCATCTGCTACAGGCCCAGGTCTGCAGTATGACATCATCATGGTGGTCACATTGGCACTTAAAAAATGCCTTGAAGATAGAGTATGTCATTTTAGTTGTTTACTTTCAAGAGGTATGCCGCCCATTCACAAGTTTGATATTTTCATGAATATTTAGTAAGTAATAAAGTAGTATTTAGTGGTCTGACCAAAGGTCTTGCAGCCAGGAGATGTTAAAGTGGTGGTTCGGTATTTTAGACATTAAGCCCTGGTTGTGCGACTTCTGGGGTGAAGTAGAGATGCTCTCATCACAATTTCGAAATTTGGTGCTGAACGGAGCATTTGGGTATTCAAGGAGCAAGCAGGAGCAAGCAGTCATCCCATCACTTTTCAAAGCTGCTACCATCATACCCGTGCCGAAGAAATCATCACCATCATGCTTCAATGACTACCGTCCTGTAGCACTGACGCCCATAATCATGAAGTGCTTCGAACGGCTAGTCCTGTCACACATCAAAGCCACCCTACCCCCCACCCTGGACCCCTACCAGTTCGCATACCTAGCCAAGCGATCCACGGAGGATGCAATCTGCTCTGCCCTCCATCCAGCCCTCATCCACTTGGACAATAAAGACTCATATGTGAGAATGCTGTTCATTGACTTCAGTTCAGCATTCAATACCATAATACCACAACAACTCATCAGAAAACTGGACAAACTAGGTTTCAGCACCTCCCTCTGCAACTGGCTGCTGGACTTCCTGATGCAGAGACCACAAGCAGTACGGGTAGGGAATAACACCTCAAGCACCCTGACCCTGAGCACGGGGGCTCCGCAAGGTTGTGTTCTCAGCCCCCTGCTGTTCACGCTGCTGACACATGACTGCACAACAACCCACAGCACTAACCATCTAGTGAAGTTTGCGGATGATACAACACTGGTGGGCCTCATCACTAAGGGCGATGAGACCCACTACAGAGAAGAAGTAGACCTGCTGGCCAGATGGTGCAAAGACAACAACCTCCTGCTGAATGTCAACAAGACCAAGGAGATTGTTGTCAACTTTCAGAGGGTCCAAAAACAACTGCCACCACTGACCATCGACGGTGATGCTGTGGAGAGAGTGAGCAACACCAAGTTCCTTGGAGTGCACATCAGCTACGACCTCTCTTGGACCACCAACACTACATCACTGGCGAAGAAGGCCCATCAGCGTCTCTACTTCTTGCGCAAACTAAAGAAGGCAAGTGCTACACCCTCCATCATGACAACATTCTACAGAGGAACCATAGAGAGCGTCGTGTCCAGCTGCATCACAGTGTGGGGAGGAAGCTGCACGGAGAAAAACAGGAAGACACTCCAGCGTGTTGTGAACACAGCGAAGAAGATCATTGGAGTACCACTCCCCTCCCTGCAGGACATTTACACCGCACGCCTCACCCGAAAAGCACTGATGATCATCAAAGACACAAGCCACCCTGGACACAAACTGTTCAGCCTCCTGCCCTCTGGAAAGAGGTACAGGCGCCTCCGTTCCCGTACCACCAGGCTTGCAAGCAGCACGATGCATCAAGCAATCAAGATACTGAACACTCAACCCACTCTCCCTTCACTGTCAGCCTCTAGCCAGCCAGGCCACTGACAACGCTCCCCCCCTCATCCCCACCACCATATCTGCGACTGAACATTCCACCTGCACTACTACATCTGTGACTGAACTTTCAACCTGCACTAACTCAAAACATACACATGCACATACACACACACACACACACACACACACACACACACACACACACACACACACACACACACACACACACACACAAGCACACTGCACTTTCTGCACTAAACCCAAACATACACACACTGACACACAACTCATACTCACACACATACACACACACACACACACACATACACAGGTACACACACACAGACGCACACCGCACTTTCTACCTGCACTAAACACACACACACACACACACACACACACACACACACACACACACACACACGCACACACGCACACAAAACACATACAAACACACACACACACACACATACTGCTGCTGGTGTATTTAATAAAACCTTTTTTAATTATTTATTTTCTTCAAATGCTACTATTACTATGTCAGAACGCTATAAAGGACTTTTAGAAAAAGCACAACAAAATACCTCCTCTTAATGTATGTTCTCTACAAGTCTTCTGTTGTCCAGTCTTGCACTTTAAATGTCTGTATGAGCAATGTCTACGTCCATACTGTCTATGTCCATGTATGAGTACTGTCTATGTCTATACTGTCTATGTCCTTACCTAGATTAGTCTATGTCTGCATGGGAGAGCAAGAAACGCAATTTCAAATTCTTTGTATGACCAGTGCATGTAAAGAAATTGACAATAAACTTGACTTGACTTGACTTGAAGTCTGCAGCCCCCCAACCTTTACATTGACTCCAATGGAGCACTCAAGCAATCGATCATAAAATGGCATTAAACTTCCGTTCGAAAAGACCTGGAACTCACAGTGGTAGACAGTGATAAATTGACCCGAAAATTGCCTTCTAACTGTTGTTTAGCATTTGGAGGACCTATTTTTTCCCCAGACGCCGTTGTTTGTGTAGATATCAAGGAGTGAGGTAGAACGGCTATCTTTGAGCGGGACTGGCTATAAAAACTACAGCTTGCATACAAACCATAGATAGTAACGTAAACAAACACACCCCCATTTCCGGTCGCGCGGAGTAATACTAGTCAAACCAATACAATCAATGAAGACGGACAATAATGATAATATATCTTCTCTGGAAGCGTATTTCGCTGTGATTTTCAAGCCAACATATAGCTGCCCACCTCTGACCACTCGGTGAGTTTTATGTCTCCACAAACGAAGGTTTAATGCCATTTTATGATCGATTGCTTGAGTGCTCTATTTGAGTCAATGTAAAGGTGGGGGGGCTGCAGTCTTGAATACCCAAATGCTCCGTTCAGCACCAAATGTCAAAATTGTGATGAGAACATCTCTACTTCACCCCAGAAGTCACACAAACAGGGCTTTATGTCTAAAATAGCAAACCACCACTTTAAAGAATTCAAAACGACATGGAGAATTTACGTTCATGGAGAAGATCGACTTTTTCTTGTTAAAAAATGATGGTTGTGGTGAATATACATTAAATGGGCAGCCTAAATTCCGGAAATAAACTACTAAAAAGATTACATACTCTAGCCCTCTTAGTTTTTATCAGAATGGCAATGACCAAGTCATAATGTAGTAATAAAGAGTTTGTGTAGTGTCGTGCTGAAGCTGTCTTACTTGTTAGTATAAAGAGCAATCATGAATAAACATACCTGTGCATTATTATATCATCATTATTGTACATTATTGCACACATACTCTGTTATACACATTCATATTATGCATCTTGCACAATCATATCTTGTGATTTGTCAATTGTGCGTTTTATAAATGGCTTTTTGATATTTTATTTTTTTTCCAGGAAGAGAAATGGACAGCCAAATTGCTTAAAGTCCAGAAGGAAAACGATACGGTGAAGAAACAGGTAAAACATACGCGAAATAAAAACAAGCTTAAAAAAAAAACTCAGACCTTGACGCAGATAAAAGATTGAATGCCTTTTACTTGTCATATGTACTCTATTATGCAAAGGAATCAATATTGGACAATATTTGACCAATTCTTGCTTTACATATGTAGATAAACGAGTCGGTTTCTTTGTTTGTGTCATGTCTAATTCGTATTGTCTCTTGTATGTCTCCACAGCTGAGGGAGGACCTGCAGCACTTACAGCAGAAATCGTCCCGTGAGCAAACCCAGCCGCACAGACAGACGGAACAGACGGTGAAGGAGGGAAACGGCCTTCACTATCAGCTGCCGCAGGTCAGACAACAGTGGCCCAGTCACAGGAAGCAGAGCGCTTGTTCAGGATATCCTGCAGTGCTTTTATCAGCTACTGGTCCTTTCGGTCCTTTGGAGATGAACCATTAGGCAGGCCGCGCCCTCCGAGTGACGCAACACCTTCAGCGTTGCTTCTAGTCAGGCCAGGAGCAATAGAAATATAGTTTCTGACCCCCGGAAAAATCGGGAACTCCTCCCACTTTGTCGGGAAGCAAACAACCAGTAGCAAACTAAGGGAGGCGGATCAACCATGATGTTTAGGAAATGTTAATCGATATGCTCTTGGTCAGACCAAGTCTCAGAAGAGATTTGGAAGTCGAAGATAATCAGGTTAATGAACCATAACCATACCTTAACATTTGGGCTGATTATATTGAAAATCGGAGGAATTTTGGTTCTTGTTTACATAATGTTTGCCACAAAAAACAAATCAGCCAAACCAATTGCATACATTTTTCGTTTCTATTTTTGAATGCCATCGTATTTTGTATTTATGTGCTACTTTCAAGTTCTTTTACCGACGTTGGCTAAGACTTCGGACAAAAAGTTGAACGGACAGAGATTTATGTTGTGCTTTTTTCTTCTCAGACGAACCTGGTGTCTTCAAAACCATCTACAGTTGTCAAGGAGTCTCCAGGTATGTACACTTTTCTGTGGGTAATTAGTGCCTTGCTTTGTTAACATATTGTCTGTGTTCTGAATTCGCAGCATTATCTTGTCAGAAACTTCACAGCTCTTCTCTTTCTCAAAACAGCCCCTATCCCAGAACCCAAGGCCAAACCAGTCGTGCATGGTAAGTGAATCAAAAAAGGATAGTTAAAATAGTTTGAATGTCGTATACATTTTGACAATTTATGCTGATTCCATCTACAAGTTAATGCATTCACCAAATATGTTTGCAAAAAAGAGAGATAACAAACACCTGACATTGACTGAACAAGCATTAAAAGTGCATCAGAAATGTCTGGTATAAAATAGCACATAGCAGCCGTGTCAGCCGAATATTAGACCGATCGTGTCATGCTCCGCTGACAGTGTGGAGTGCTCACGTTAAATGCCTTGCTGTTGTTCCACCTCCCTTTGGAGCAGACCCCCCTCACCTGCTCAATAAACTGGAGCCCATAGTGGAACTCTCTGAGGAGGACAAAGGTAAACGCCCCGGGTCTCTGTGGCATGCTGTAGACTGATTGCATGCTCTCATGGACTAGCCTGTATGGCTGATGTTGTAGTCATCATCATATTCGTCGTCTTATTATCGACCGAAATACTCTGCGGTAGGCTTTGATTTGATTGACAGCCAAGTCGGCCTATGGACATCATGCATGTTGTCTGGCATGAAGAATCTCCACTCATGATTCCATAGAACCAGTTGCAACTTCTCGATCTTCTTCTCCATCTGTGTTTCTATGGTCTCTGTTCTGAGAATAGGCCCATGAGTGGTACCCATTGTAAACATCACTATAAAGGTTTCCTTTTCATTTGGTAGTACCATCCCATCCGCCTTCATATGTGGGACTCACCATCTTACCATCCCACCCTTGATGTGGGAGACTGTCTGTTTCTCACCATGTTATGAAAGTTGAAGGTGTGTAGTGTATTTGTGTAGTGATAGTGATGTATGTGTAGTGATGTATGTGTTATTTTTTTATTTTATCTCACAGACTCCTCAAGTATATCAGAGAAGAGGCCGTTGGTGGTGCGTGAGGTCCAGGAGAGGGTGAAGGCGTTCCTGAAGAACCCAGGAGCTCGGAGGGAGGTGAGGGAGGTGGTGGAGCAGACACTGGCGGACCAGCTGCACTCTCTGGGTGTCAGACCGGTAAGTGTTGATACGCCTTTGTTATGGTTAATAAATGAAGAGTTTATTTGCAAAACGGTGTATCCACCATTTTTGACTTTTGCATTTTATTACAGAAAATAGCTGCTCAGGTGGCCTATCACCTATGTGTGAATTCTTGCCATTCAAATATTATATACTTTTCAACCTATACAAAATGCATTTTGCAATGCAAAGCAATGGACTGCCCAATACAAATATTTCCCAACATTCTAAAAAATGGAGATACACCGTTTTGGAAATAAACTCAAACACTGGACAGGCAAACACTGGAAGAGGGTTACACGCTATTTTTGCCTTCTTAACTTTAGTCTCTAGTTATGTCATTTAAGAAATAATTTCTCAACATTTGGGTAGATGACGTGACGTGTAAATTTTGCTGTCGCAGGCTCTTAAAATTAAGTAAATTCATGCTTTCAAAATTGTCAATGCTTTAAATGATTAAACTAATGTCGTTGTTGTGAAAAAGTAATGTGTAATAAATCCAGAGCTTAAATAAGTATACTTAATTTTGAGTCAAATGTCACATTTGTCCTTTGGTGTGACTGAGGCAAGCCTGGTTCTCCATATTAAAACATTTTTAAATAAATAATCAAAGCTCAGTCATTTGTCTAAACAACCCTGGCATGTTTTTCAAGGTGTCTATTTTAGCAAGTGGCAATGCTTAATTTTTTCCTGTTTTTCTGAGACCGTATGGACTTATGAAACTTTGTCGCAGAAAACAATGTCCTGTGGTGTGACATCATATTTTTGGTTAATTCTGTGGATAAATATCTATTGTTGAAGCTCCAGCGGTACATACATTGTGACTTCAGACCCTTAAGAAGCCAATGGCAAGGGTGGATTTTAGATTTTTCTCTCAGAGTTCTTCAGTCAATCAATTATGTTTTGCTACCACAAGATGTATTAGTTTTGTAGTCCTTTGTTGTGACAGCCATAAAATACATTTTGACAATAGTGTATATTTTTCATATTTTTTTCTTATGTAGATGTATGAAAATGAATCTTACTAAAGGTGAAATTGTATTTCAGTTGGCAACGACATGGCTTTAAATTAACTCAAAAGCTCAAAAGTCCTATGGTGTGATGGTAAAAGTCCTATGGTGTGATGGTAAAAGTCCTATGGTGTGACACTTTGGAGTATCACACCAAAGGACAAACAGGTCACACCAATGGACTAGATATTTGAGAAATAGCTTTTAAAACAACTGGTAGTACATATTTGTTTTGTTTTGTTGTTTGACTAGATAAATATTGTGTATTCAAATTACTTATTCCTTTATTGGCCTTTGGAATTTATACTTTGATGCATTGTTGATGAATATTTGCTGTTGATTTTAGGTACTGTCAAATGATATAAAATGTCATTAATGGTGCTTTGAAACCATATAATATAATGGTAACAGTGAAGGAAAGATCAGTGAGAGAGCAGATAGAGGAGTATAGATGAATAAAGTATGCTCTGGAGAGCTCAATATACAGCATAAATGTGCTGTCCAGCTTGAGATACCAAACAGGCACTGGTCACTGCACACTACAGGTTCAATGGTCTGACAGTCATAGCATACCTACAAAAGTGTGATGGTCATGCCAAGGTCACACTTCAGTATGAGTCTTATGAGGTCTGCAGGTTACATTTAATGACCGCATGGCTGTGATTAAGAGTTACAATAGGCTGATAATCGACGATTCAAAGACTTATAAGTGTAAAGTGTAGGTCCATATTGACTACAATTATATTATGATCAAAAGACAAAATAATCATGTTGATATATTTGTTTCTGGCCCAGTTTTGCTTTTCTGTCCTTTAGCGTGACATGAATGTCCTACGGTGTGACATGTTTTAAACGCTCAAATATTTGTTTGAGCTAAACAATATGTTTGATAAACACTGAATATTGCATAAGGGAAGAACAAATTATCGTCCCTGAAAAGTTAGTATAAATTCGGACAATTTTGAACATTTAAAAGAAAGATATCCCTGTTTTTCCTCAAAGGTTTCTAATAATCTCACATCTAATGGGAAAAAAATACTTAAATGGTAATTTCTCATTAAATTAAGACTTAAAAAAATTGCAATAAATATGAAGAGTGTAACAATGTTCATAAAACTCCATCAAGCCATTTCTACATTACTTAATATATTTATTTCTTAACGTCACACCAAAGGACATATTTCAGCAAATTGCTTTATCAACGTAAATAAATAATCAATGAATAGACCAACATTGTGACCACTTGGATTTTTTGAAAGATTAATTGCTGCACTACGTAGACATATACTGTTTTCCCTCATAAACAATGTTTTGTGAAAAAAATGTTTTTTGCTGCCTATCCGTCATCTACCCACTTACAGTTACAGATTCGAGTGCAGCCTAGGTCATTATTACCCAACCCTACCCCGTCTGTCTCTTGCACTGCTGCTTCCTTGCTGTCATGATCTACACTGTCCTTTTTTCAATAAAGGCAAAAAGCCCATAAAAAAAAAATATATATATATTTTTTTAATGTTAAACGTATGTGTTCATTAGGAGTCCCAGGGCCTGTGTACAGGGGAGTTTGAACGCTTGATGACGGCGGTCCAGGAGAAGAGGAGGCAGCAGCAGGCCAAGGGCAGCCCTGGTGGGCGGGGCCTGAGGACAGAGCTCTCCCGCAGCCTGGAGCGGAGGGTGAAGGACAGGCTGGCCGGCTGCAGCTCTGCCCCCGAGAAACGCAGGAGGACCAGAGATCCTCCAGGTACAGCACAGGCAGAGAGAGTAGAGAGAGAGAGAGGTTCCATTGGCCCATTGTTTCCTGGTTCTATTATGCCCCCCCTTAGGCAGACCTAGGCAGACCTAAGGACTGTTCTATTCATTGTAGGAGCATTATGACACGCCCCTTTAGGCAGACCGGAACCTGGTCGCGTTAGGTGCCCATAGAAACCTATTATGTTGGCATATCTCTATAGAATATCTCTGGTACAGGTTTTATAATGGCTCCAGACAGTAAAAAAAAAATGGGGTGTCAATATTTCAGAATAAATTTATTTTAATCCAGGTAAGACTGTGGAGAGTCAAAAAGTCAGTGTAAAATTCTGCAGGTGGCCACATTCCAGTGTTAATATTTATACTATGTTGAGTAGAATTAACACTGAAAATGTTACACTGACCTAAGAGTACAATTAACACTATTTTTTGAGCGGGACCAAATGTCATCTTAAACAGAGTTAATTTTAACTCTTAGTTGAGTTACATTAACACTGTATTTTGTACTGTGCGCCTACTGAAAGTCATGGAGGTGTGCTGTTCTCCTGTCTGCCACCCGTCCTTCCATCTGTGCAATCGTCTGTCCGCCACAGATTCTTTCATGTGCGCAAATTTTGGACAAGAACACATAAGGGGAGACAAACCATAAATGAAGACCTCCACAATGGTCATGTGTATGCATCTCTGTCTTCATAGTGGCCATGCCCAGGGCCTTGTCCAACAGCCTTCCGTCCAGAGGCGTCCGACTGGTGTCAGAAAGCCCACCCACCCAACTGAGGACACCACAGGCACCCCAGCAGAACAGCCGCACCAAGCCCCAACCCAGCACCTCCACCCCCAAGTAAGACCCTTTCTGCACTCGGACTGGGGCGCATTTCTCGAAAACATAGTTGTTAGCCAGTTAGCAACTTGGTTAGTTGTCAATGGGAAATTGCATCGCAAACAACAAAGTAGCTAACCTAGTTAGCAACTATGGCTTTGGGAAATGCACTCTGATTTGCTGTTCCAGAATTCACCACTTCAACTGGATACGAACTGATAGTGAAATAAATGTTGGTTCTGATTGCTTTCAAAATGTTTATTGTTCATTATACTGTATTTCTAAGGTATGCCAATGATAATGGTCAGCCCTATTCATGTGTCAAAATCCACAGAATCATGTTAAATAACCTTGAATGATTTTCATCCCTAGAATTTATCCATCGAGTTCAGATGATGATGATGATGATGATTCAGAAAAAGTATTGGCTCCTCAGCCTCTGAAACGGTCCTGGCCTAGAAACGAGCCTGTGCCTCTCCCTAGGCCCACCATCCCACAGGTCAGCCTGATCTCATAAAAAGGAGCATTTTTTCACGCTAGTGTATTCCACCTGTTGGTCTGACACATTTTATCATTGTGACCTACGAGTTAACACCGTTTAAAGAGTTGCAAATCTCACATGGGCAAAATAATTTCCCTGCATGGTTAAAGGAATATGCCACTATTTTGGGGCTTATTACAGTTAAAATCGTTGGGCAGGGTTTATAAAGGTGGTAAAGTGTCTTATTTTTCATGTTAAGCGTTGTCTTGCTTTAAGACAAGTTAATAGAGGGAATATGTCGCTAAGCTAGTGAAAGTCAATGTATCCATGTAGCATGCTACAATGCTACACGGATACATTGACTTTCACTAGCTTAGCGACATATTCCCTCTTTTAACTTGTCTTAAAGCAAGACAACGCTTAACATGAAAAATAAGACACTTTACCACCTTTATAAACCCCAGCCAACGATTTTAACTGTAATAAGCCCCAAAATAGTGGCATACTCCTTTAACACCTTAACCCAGGGGTGTCAAACTCAAATTGATTGAGGGCCAAAATCAAAATCTGGAACGAAGTCGCGGGCCGAACTCAACATTTATTTTTAAAAATGGCACTTCATATTCATACTTAAATTTCACACACACTCTTTCCCATCATATTTGTTAGTTCAAATGTGTCTGCACATCCCGTGACACAGCAAATTTCATGTTCAAGTCATGTTACGCTACATTAATGGTGTATGTTGGCCAAATGTCATACACATTTGAAATGATCTCGCGGGCCGAATAAAATGGCTCCGCAGGCCAAATTTGACCCCCGGGCCTGAGTTTGACACCCCTGCCTTAACCTGTCACTTACTGTTGTAGAAAGCATAGAAACAAGCCAAATGCGTTAAGACACGCAAAGATGGCATATTTTTAACACGTTCTCAAGTGTGTGCTATACTTTTACTGTAATGTTCAATCATGTCTATAAGGTCTTTGTGTATGTTCTGTATGTTCTGTAAGCTGACAGACACCTTAATTTCCTTCGGGATTAATTAAAGTACTCTTCTCTACTCTACTTCTCATGGTGTCATGTGGCACAGGTGGTGGTCTGCAGAGAGAAGCCCGCTACTGCGGTGGACAGCGATGGAACGTGGACAGAAGGCAGCGAACTGGAAGAGATCGAGCCTAAGCAGCTACAGAATTCCTGTCCAGTCAACCAGAAAACACATGAGAAGAGGACGCAAGGTCAGAATGTGTTCCTGTGATAGACAGACACACTATTCTTTTCTTTCTTTTGTTTTCTTTCTTCTAGCTTGGTTAGCATTTACGCTATTGACTGTCAGTGACAGTAGGGTTTCCACTAACTTTTTAATGTCCATTTTATTTGTGAAACGTAATCCACAAAACTGGATGTAAGTTAGATTGAAAATCAGCAGCCTGTCTTGCCTGGCTTAGACCACAGTGAAAATGCATTTAGATGCACACTGGGCTTATTTTATCACTCACTGTACATAGTACTTCCTTGTTTGGCCTCTCTCAAAGGCACATAATTCATCACCTGATAATCATCCACATTTACAGTATGTACTGTACCAGTATGTAATCAGCTTGCAAAACTATGGGTTGCATTTCCCGAACATCCACTTGAAAGGGTTGCAGAAGCAATGTGCAATTTGACCATCAGAGCCTTACAGTGTTTCAGTTAATTGCAGTATGTAATAGTTTGTAATACATGTAAATAATCCAAATCATTTGAAAAGAATCACAACAAATTAATCAAATATGGCAGTAGATCAGTAAATAAAAATAACGTTTCATGTCACCTCAGGTCACCAGGTGAAAGACCTAACCAGGAGCCTTGAGAATCAGCTGGCTAGCCAGGGACCACCCAAACTGGCAGGGAGTGTCAACACCTTGTACACCTCTAAAATCATTGGGGCAACTACTCCCAAAACATTGGACCAAGTGGAACAGCCTAAGGTATAGTAGGTCATTGCATTTATGGAGCTGATGTTTGTTGTGGGATTTAGGAGTGGGTTGCTGTGAAAAATTGCAGAAGGAGTTGGTTTTGTTTTAACAGAGAAGTGAATATTCTTGCTGCAGAATTTAACAAGATACACAGACCTACTTCGAGTGCAACACAAAGAAGCAAATTGATTTCTGATGAACCAACATTACTTTGTATATAGTTGCTACTTGTCTAAAGTCTCTGTTCACTGAATCAGCTAATCTTTATCATTCCAACATACAGTAGCTAATAATCAACATCACCTATTTGTAACTGATGCATTCTAGCACACTGTGAAGGATGACAAGAAGGGCAATAAGGAAAATCACAGCAATAATACTAACGATGAGGATGATGACGACTGGGACATCTCGTCTCTGGACGAGGCCTCCAAGCCCACCTCCACCCTTACCCCCCTGCAGAAGACGCTGGAGTCCACCAGCACCAGCGTGTGGGGGCCCTCTACTGGACACAGCGCCAAACCCGGTAAATTACTGTTAGCCACTGACGCAACTTTGACAACTTTGTCTTTAATTTGACTGAATTGGAGACTATGTTGTTTTTGTTTTTCTTTATTTATCGATAAAAAATAAATAAAGAATATATATATATGTATACTGTGTACATTATATATTCAGTATATATAAAGGTTAGGTGACAAGAAGAACTGTTCTTGACCAAGGCACTCCAAAAAGTTATAAATGCTTTTTATTTATCTATAGTGAGATACACATAGGACCTAGTAGGTCCAAGCCATAAGCCCAAGTCCTCTGTGGATATAATTACAAATAAAAACTTTTTTAAGTTTATGGAGTGTCCTAGTCAAGAAAGAGTATTTTCTCCTAACCCTGGTAAAAGAATGTTGGCTTTTGACAAAGCAGTCAATTAATGCACGAAGACAAGGACCGTGTTGAATAAGTTGTATAAGAATGATCAATGGCAATCGGGCCGTAATCTACTGCAAAGACTCTGTGTAATGTCGTAGTAGTGTGGTGCTGTGATAGTGAAATCTTATCAATGACTAGTGTGATGTTCCATTGGCAAACCGTACACATGATGAGGCTACAGATACAAATCAATACTGTTTAATGGAGAAATATATACTGTATGTGTGTGTATCTACATGTATTTATACGTCCAGTGATATATTTCTATTCTTTTGCAGGACTAACTGAAGCTGGAACAGCGAGTACACTGAAGAGCAGCCTGCTGTCCTTTAGTGACTGGAGTAGTTCTGAGGACTAATAGCTTTTATTTCTTACAAAAACAAAACATAATTATGAAATATGATTTTAATTTTCAAGCTCTCCACCACCCAATCACTGACTGAATAAAAAAAATTAATATTTGTATTTTAGGTACAGTTTGGTATTTAAAGGTGCGGTTGTGTGGACATATAGATTTTATTTCTTTAAAATCATGAAATATTATCATCCTTTAGCTCCCCACCACTGAAACATTGACTGAATTAAAATTGTAATATTTGTATTTGGCATCTTTGGTACTGTATGGTTCTAATGCCAGCCCTGAATGTGGTACAGTGATACTTTTTTTTAGACAAAGACTTTTTATGCAGAGCACTTTTAACACATTGGGACAACACTTTTTTTGTAAATGCAGTGAAGCAAATGTATTAAATCCAGGTAGTGTTCAACAGAATGTCTTTTGTAAGCCCCCTCTCCTCTTTGGAAAGCATTGCACATGTACTGTATCCTCCTGTGTTCAGAAACACATTGTGTAGATATTAAAGGCCCAATGTGTAACGCAAATTTGCTAGGTTGATAGCATACAAAAACAAATTCAAAGTCAAGTAAAGGACAGGGTGGTGAATGGCCAATGCACATTTTGATGTTATATACATGTTGCATGTCATATTCCATAGCATTACGCTGTACAACTGGACTTCTTTGAACATATTAGCTCCTATTTCCTACAAACTTCTTAAGTTCTGCTTGACGTGGGCAACACAATCAGTTTTTTTAAGTAGTATTTAAAAAAAGGATTTTCAAGAAACATTTTCAAGATTTTATTTGTCACATGCCTTGTGCATGGTCAATTGGCAGTGAAATGTGTATTGCCACTACTGTCTTCTGAAATAAATAATAGGAAAAGATAGGGAAAACATCAACCTCAAAGGAGAAGTCCAGTTGCAGACCGTACAGCTAAAACTTGTTGGATAACATGACATGGATGTATCATGAGGATCTTCACTGAGACATGTCATACAAAGGAGTCCATAGTGGGAGGCGGGACAGTCCTGACACTGCGTGTTTTCTGGCTGGGGAGGCTGTATCTGCTGGAGAAGAGGGGGGGCATGGGTGTGAGTCCGGGGGTCCGTCTTGAAGACGGTGCCAGTATGCGGGGTCGCCCGGAAGACCCCGGGATCATGTACGTCCTGGTCCGCGCTGTGGCGTAGGATCTTGGTTTGCGCTTCTTCCCGCCACTAGTGAAAAAACAGGATCATTTTGGAATGGTCATGATATCAGTGTTGTTTTGTCGTTAATATTACCACATTATTTTGAATAAAATACACGTCTTCAGAAATTGTAAAAAGTGCTTCTATGTTTGATTTTTTTAAAAACATCTTTGCACATGGGTCTATCAGCATCATAAACATATGTGCCTCAAGTAACAGAATAAGACTAAGGTGATTATCATTTTGGTGACAAGATGGTTATAACATAGGCATCAAGGGGCTGACTTGTGTTCTGGATAAGAACAGCTAAAGGTTAGGCTATGGAATGGAATGTTAGGTTGTATTAATACAGTAGTCATCAAATAGTACAGTGATTACTTTCTGTAAAAGACCTCTCGTCCCGAGAAGTAAGCCATGACAGAAGCAGCTGCGATGATGACGCATGTTCCTCCCCATCCAATGAACACTGCAGCACCTAACTCAAACCTGATGGGGGAAAAAAAGATTTTAAAACACACTTAAGCCAAGGTCTCTCCGTAGGCCTACATGGTTCATACACACACCACTGTATATTTGGCGCAATAAATGAAGTACGTTTGTGTGGGTTGGCTATTAGCAAGGATTTTGATTGGTTGTCTGTCTGCATAGGCCGCAGGTACTCACTTTTGTGCTCTGAAATTCGGGTCAACAAACTCGGAGCGCACCTTGTCCCCCCACCAGGAGTAAACTATCAGCCCTGAAAAACCTGGAGGGCAGGAGAGACATTGGAGCAGATCAGAATGGAACCAGTGATGGGCAAGCTGGTTTACTAAAATTCATTTGCAGCAACAAAAGGTTAAAAGGTTACACATGTGTTCACATCCATGTACCACTACTGTAAGTAGTAAATGTGCAGCAGTGGATACTACTGGATAGGCTGTAAAACAAAGAGCCATACTGTTCAGAGCGTAATACAAAGTAGTTGTCCCCTTTTCTCTTAAAGAAACACTAAGGCTGAGATTAATTTATTAATTTGATTTTTTTAATCAATTAGGTTAATGATTCTGTATTTCGAGATTCAAGTTGTGTTTCATTTTTTTAGATTCAAGTTGTATTTTTCCCGTGGGAAAATTGTCTTGGACAATCACATATTTCCTCAGGGACATCTTTTAATCTTTAATATTGAAATACAGAAAGCATTTTGGAATCATTACTCTACTTAAATTCGAATTAATTATTAGAAATCTTAGTTTTTAAAAAAATGAATGAATTTATTAGTCGTAACAAAATTAGATTCTTTTGGAATTTGCTTTGTCACTTTCATGGGCTTCAAGGCCTAAGGAGGGAGTAGGAGTGTGTTGCCTGGCTCTCACCGACTACAAAAGCTCTGCGTCACACCTTTCCAGCCCAAGGTGTGGCTATCGATTTGTATTTCTCTATGAGTGACAATTCCGCCTCCAACCTCTAGGGTGACCAAAGAGTGAAACAACTTTAGTGTTCCCTTATGTCACCTAGCACAAATCGTGCACCTTTTTTACAGATAAGGACATAGTTCAAAATGTATAATGATAGTAAATATTCATGAAAAAGATCACATTTAGCATACATTTTGAAAAAAAAACTACTAACGAATTAGTGGACCTTTGGTGACCACTTCAAAGAGCAATTTGTAAGCTGTAAACATTTTGTACATAAACATCTGCACATAAATGTGTGCTAACATGTCTTTATAAAAAAATACTAGTGTGAATTTGTACGTATTAGTAGTCTAGTAGTGTAAGTAATACCAGAGAGAGCTCACCAGAAGCGAGGTAGGTGACGCTTGCTGCGAACGTGACCCTGGCGTTGGCCAGCTCAGAGCCCCCGATCTTTGTGCACTTCATGCCAATGAAGGCCAAAACGGCCGCCCAGAAGCCCAGGATCACCGACACAATGGCCAGAGCACGGCACACATGGAGGAAGACTGAAAAGGCAGAAAGTAGGATTTTCATTCAAACAAAATCTCACGTAGCCCCTTAATGCGCGCCGTACCTCCTGTGGCACACTGTAATAGTCATTGAAATGTAACTACTATAGCACTACAATACTATGACACAACACAGGTCCTTTAGTAATGCACCACGACTTGGTCATTACCATACTGGTAACAACAAATGTATAAAGCCGCATCTTAAGGGGTTAAGAGGTTGGCATCCCATAATCTGACATGTCTGGACACAGATAGAGATATTGATCCCCAAAATACAGAGACACATGGAGGGAAGACTTGTCAAGGCCTCAGATCAGTGAGTTAAATAAATCTTGACAAGTTGATTTCACTAGACTTCACTTGCACAGAGCCTAGACATGTTACATATACTGTGGTCCACTGGTGCAATCAATTTAGGCCTACAAATGATCAAACGCACATAAACAAGTTCACCAAAATTGTAATGACAGAGTCTTAATCTGTTACATTCGGCTCTCAGTAATGTCAAAGCAATGTTGTTATGATGTACAGGTAGTAGAATCTTTTCAGCAATAATTGAACAGGCCCGTCGGCAGTCCCATCTGCACAAAGAGGATACTAACGGGGCTTATTTAAAAGAGTCATCTCACCTGGAAGAGCCAGCAGCGAGGGGTAGTACTTGCAGTCGGAGACGCCGGTGGTGTCGGAGATGCAGTCCATCCACAGGTTGGAGTAGTAGTTGGATGTGGTGAGCACAATGCTGCCCACCTGTTCAAAACAGACACACACTAGACTCGATTACACATTTAGGAAAAGAGCTGGAACAGAAGTAAAAACCATCAGGCAATTTAATCTACACTGGCTACTGTATGTTTTTTGAAGACTTGTCTGTCTGTACAGTCAGGTCTGCCTATTTCCAAACGTTTGCTCTAAAGCAGTGTTTCTCAAACTTTTTCAGACCGAGGACCACTTTGTCCCCTCAGAATATGTTCAGGGTTAGGGTGAACTGAATTTGCTAATTTGACACTGCTAATTTTGATGCAGATCACTTATTTTCTTATCCACATTCACAAGCCTGCCTTATTGTAATGAAATGCTATGTCTAGCTTTGTAATAATGTTACAAATAAAGCTTACTCCTAGCTTGTCTTGGTAAAATAGAAATCCCCTCGAGGACCACCTGAGCTCTGTCACGGACCACCAGTGGTCCCCGGACCACACTTTGAGAATCACTGCTCTAAAGCTCCTAAACGCAAGACAAATTTCCCTCAGGGAAATAAAAGGTTTCATTCATTCATTCATTCATTCATTCATTCATTCATTCATTCATTCATTCATTCACCTCGGAGAAGGTCCAGTACTCAGTGGGCAGTGTAGAGCAGACCAGGATCCATCCACAGAGGCACGCCACAAAGCAGCCGATCTCCATGTACATCACCAGCGTCCGGTACTGCATGGTGCTGATACGCCAGTGTTTGTTTTTTTGGTGGAAGAACAGTTAAAAGGAAAAAGGTATACACATCCACCAAAAAATAAAACAAAGTAGACACAGGTGCTATGTAGACAAGCGTAGCAGTACTTCCAAAGCGTAGAATTTCAGGAGAACTCTGATGGATATCTGGAGAAAAGAGGTGCGCACATCCAAAACTGAGCAAACCCAGGTGTTCAATAGGCAGGTGAAGAGGAGAGTATTCTAGACAAGGTCTAGATGAAGCTCTTGAGAGGATGGAATCGCTGCCTCTTTGAAAAAAAAAAAAGAAAGAAAATAAAAAGGGAAATTCGCAATTCAAAAACAATTCAGTAAAAAAGTACGCAGGGGACCTTTTCTGAAAACCTCAGTTTGGGAGAGACATTAAGTACAAAGCTCCATCTTCTGCAAACCTCAGCTTGGGAGAGCCACCCCACAGATAAGTCAAAAAGTCCATGTGAAGAGTCTCTTGTGAATCTTGTGTGGAACTGTTTGTTGTGCCTGTAGTAGAGGGCTGAGTCATACACAGAACAGGACCTGTGTTGTGTCGATATGGGCTACCCATCGAGGAGAGCTACCAAACTAACCATTACAATGCACTACAATACAGTAGTGCAGGACTGTCAAACTCAGGCCCACGGGCCAAATCTGGCCCACAGTGTTACTTATTTGGCCCGCAAGATCATCATTTCAAATGTGTATTAAAATTGGCCCTCATACACCATTAATGAATAGCGTAACAAGACTTGAACATTACATTTGGTATGTCACAGGAATATGAGTGGGCCCAGGCCAAGGAAACAGCTCACATTCATTTACAACACAATATGTGCACATTTAAACAACCATATGGTGGGAAAGAGTGCGTGTGAAATGTAACTGAGTATTAAGTGCATGCATGCACAATTTTAGTGCATTTTTTGTAGATAATATTCGGCCCACGACTTCTTTCCAGATTTTGTTTTTGGCCCTTCGTCAATTTGAGTTTGACACCCCTACAGTAGTGCCTCGACATGACTCTACTGCTATGGTAGATTTAGCAACTTGGGGGCCCCAAGGGAAATTTAGCTAGGGACCCCTTACTTCTAACTAGGAATGGGGAGCGGGCAGTTGGTCTGGGGGGGGCCCTGCAGTTCGGGGAAGTTGGAGGTTTCCGAAGCGATTCTCTACCCTTGCCCCTATTGTAAATTCACTGTGAAGTAGGCGTTAAAGTTAGGAAGAGGGTTCGGGTTTAGGCTATGTGAAAAGCGTATTGGTAGCTCATCTCGACAAAACAGCCCATATTGATAGAACACATGCTCACTCTCTCTGTTCTGTTCACATGCAGCATCAGCAGTGCTTTCCCTGTTCCCAAGATCTTATCTCTTGGTTTCTACTCACCCGCCCCTATGCTTGATTTCTAGAGTTTCAGATGATGTAACAGCAAATCTATTAAAAACCAGTATTTACACTGCAACTGCCACAGACTGTGACTGAAGGACATTTGAAGGTGATTCTGTTTGCCTGAACGAATGTCTAAATGCCTTCTCATACAGCACACATGAATGAAATTCAGATTTTTGAAAAGTAGATGGGGGCAAAATGTCATCCCCATCTCCATTTGTGTAGTGTTTTGGATGATGATGACACAACACGCTTTTTGAAAAGGTTAGGAGGAGTTTCTCTGCTCCCCCCAAACTGACATCCTGAACTGCCTCATGCCCCTGAGCCCTATCTCACGCCTTTTGTAAAGTATTCACGAAAAAAAAACTTTAATTTTCGTGGTGCATTCACGTTATTGTCCGTTTTTCGTGGTTGGGTAACGAAACGCTGCCTATTCATTTGAATTGCCCCACTGCTGCTATGGTTATCCAAGCGTCTGCAGGGGCGGGGAGGGGGTGCTGACATAACACTGCTGACTACTCGGGACTCACTAATTCGACGACCTTTCGGTACTTACGCCTTATGTCATACGACCCTAAACCTAAACCTAACCTTAACCCTAAACCTAAACCTAACCCTAACCCTAATTAACCCTAAACCTAACCCTAACCCTAAACCAAACCCTAACCTTAAAGGGACACTGTGTGAGATTGTTGATTGTTTATTTCCAGAATTCATGCTGCCCATTCACTAATGTTACCTTTTTCATGAATACTTACCACCACCATCAAATTCTAAGTATTCATTATGACTGGAAAAATTGCACTTTTCATACATCATACATTTGAATTTCCAAAAATAGCCATTTTTAGCTGCAAAAATGACTGTACTTGGACCATACTAGGAAATATTTGTTTATTACTTAGTTAACTTTCATGTAGATCAAATCTGGCAATAGGCAGCGCAGTTTCAATGAGCAGCATAGTTGCAGTACCTTTTTTGACCATTTCCTGCTTAATGTCCCTTTAACCCTAAACCTAATCCTAACCCTAAATTGCTTGTTTGAAATGTTTGATTACCATGTGACGGTACCGAAAGGGCGTCAAACTAGTGGGTCGCTAGTAGGCAGCAGTCTGGTAATTCAAATGAATAGGCAGCGGAAGCGTTGCCCAACCATGAAAAACGGGCAATAACGTGAATGCACCACGTAGTTTGTAATTATTTCCCCATTTTTTGTATGAAAACTTCACGAAAGGCGTGAGATACGGTTGTGCCCCTTCACGTTACATCACACTCATGCATGTGCAGTTACAGCGTTCACTCCACTCCACTCCCCCCCACCCATCTCTCTCTCTCTCTCTCTCTCTCTCTCTTTCTCTCTCTCTCTCTCACACACACACACACACGCGCAAGCACGCACACACACACACACACATACCCAACTGCGATGCCCCTGGATGGCACAATCACAAAGGGACTTGGGTTTTCCCAAGTCACTCACTAATCATTCAGCTTTTGTATTAGCCCCAGTCTTGTCATCAGCTTTCTTTTAATTACCATGATTGCTATAAAAACATTGCACCAAGTCGAGATCACTGGGTTCCTCTGGCAAGGACCACCTTGTCATCCCCCGCAGTAGACTACGTAGCCTACTGTTGGTGACAGAGCCTTCTGTGTTGCTGCCCCCACCCTCTGGAATAGTCTACCCATCCCACATACGCCAAGCCCCCACACTGAAAAGCACCTCAAATACTATCTGTTCACTGTGGTTTATAGACTCTGAACCTGACTGATGTTACTGTGTGGATGTTGTTGCGGCTCTCTATGCCATTTCACAGAAAATGTCATGGGTAATACTTAGGGGTGTAAATAATAATCGCAATGTATCGAGGCATTGATCCTACGGCCGACGATTTAATCGAATCATATCATATCGTGGGGCATTTTTAAGTATCAAAAATAATCAAATCACTGGCCCCTGTCCAATGCCCTTGCTCCATAACATAATAGAAGTAGAAAAGTAGTTGCAAAAAACGTGTTGAATCGAATCATATAGTATCGTGGGGAATTCTTAAGAATCGAAAATAATCAAATACCTGCTTTAAGAAATCGATACCGTATCATATCGTCATGGAGTCTGTGATTTACACCCCTAATAATACTGTATAAGGCCCTCTGTTGTGTTTTTATGTTCACTTATACTTTAAGACAAACTAAATTAACATAATATACCCACAATACTCATAATCAAAGGTAAGACCAAATAGAGATGCTAAAAGGAAAACATACTTTTTTCAATAATTTGTTCAGATTTCAGAATTTATTCACAACCATCAAGTATTAAGACAGACCATTAATGTATTTATGAAAGATACAAACAACCCTTAATGTCATCGATCACTGTGTACAGTACCAAGAAGAAATTGTGAAAAAGTGGAAACTCCCTTTACTGTGTCTCTGGATATGATATATACAGTACTAAGCGGTTAGGAAGACATTGTTAGGAGTAAGGTGATTTGCCATTCAAAATACATTTCTCTACAAAAAACATCAGCAGTTTGAAACATACAGAGTACAAATCGTTTATTTTGTCTGAATTCATGCCCAGATTTTAGATTGTCAGTCATCTCCATTCACAGTCATCTCCATTTAAAAAATCACTTATAACTGGTTTAGTGAGTCTTGAAATTTCTCATGTGCTATGTCTGTAAAAATTCCCGTTCATCCAGGATGTGTTATCCAAACAGTTTAGCTGTACTGAGAGCAATTGGACTTCTTCTTGGAGCTTGAAACCCTGCCACTGAAAAGCTTCATCAGTTTCTGGTCAATGTCAGGGATGCCGTGTATAGGAGCCCGTCCTAGTCTAAATGTAGGAGTTTTTAATGAATAAGGCTTGATCACTTGTTGCATCAGAATAGGCTGACTGTGACTGTCTGCTGCTGAGGTCAGCTGATCTGCTGGCCAGCGAGCTCCTCTCCGATCTGGACGACCGACCGGACCTCGATGACCTCTCCGACCCCAGTGACCTCTCGTCTGACCTGTCGGAAGTCTTCGACCTGGCCGAACGCTCGGACCTCAGGGAGCGTTTGGTCTTGGAAGAACGGCCCGTCTTCTCCGTGATGCCCGAGACGCTGGAGAATGCGGTTCTGGAGGAAATCTTCGATATGTAGGACGATTTGGACGCCGAGGAGATCTCGGACACCGTGGAGAACTTGGACGAGACGGGCAGTTCGTCTTTGGCAATCGGAACAGGGGCCACCAAAACTGGAGTTCTATACAAAGCAAAAATGTAAATGATTCAATTAATACTCATTGCATCACAGATTATACAATTTACGTAATAAGAATAAGCGAAAGAAAACATTATTTTACAAATTATAGCTCCTATTACAGCTAAATTAACTACACATTCATATGATCTCTTACTATTTTATGTCAGTATTATTTCATCCAATGATAGAAATAGTTCTGAATACACATACTCCTATAGAAGCAGACGGCAACTCTGGGAACACCCATGAAATTGCTTGTTTTCCCCCACGTTGGCTAATCAATATGACAAATGACTGGCAGTGATTGGACTGCACGAGCATTCGGAGGGGAAAACAATGCAGTTTAATGGGCGGGCCAGAGGAGCCGACTGGGTGAATAGGCCTACGTAGTGTACTGCATTGAACATATGCAATATAGTGTAATGCCATGTACTAATGTGCTTACGTCGAGTATTCTAGGGCCCATATCTTGCAAACAGTCACCAGGTGAAATACGCCCCCACTGATGTGGAAGGCAGAACCGGCCCACCCCAGGAAGAGGGGCGTGCCCAGATCAAACCTATCAGAAGCCGAGAAAAGATACTGTTTACAACACAATAGCTTTACAACATAGGGCGCTCTGAGTCTGTATGATCATGCCATATTTTGAAATGGAAGTCATATTTATTAAGAAAAAATAGGGAATTTGAAAAGATACTGTATACATGCAATACAATAGCTTTACAGCATAGGGCACTCTGAATCTGTATGATCATGGCATATTTTGAAAAGGTAGTCATATTTATTTAGAAAAAAATAGTGAATTTGAAATGCTCTTTCTTACTGTAGGCCGTCAATGTTGGGATTTAAGTACTCAGCCCTGACAAACTGAGCATA
The DNA here is from genome assembly GCF_034702125.1 of Engraulis encrasicolus. Taxonomy (NCBI): domain Eukaryota; kingdom Metazoa; phylum Chordata; class Actinopteri; order Clupeiformes; family Engraulidae; genus Engraulis; species Engraulis encrasicolus. The sequence goes on from NC_085868.1 coordinate 47,146,171, forward strand.
CACAGCGTAGCCAGCGGCTGCCGAAATTCCTGTGGAGGAGAGCGGAGAGTCAGGGCCTGTCCATACTTGCTCTATATTCAGTTGTTCCCTTTAGGAACACGTACACACACACGCGCGCACACACACGCACACACACACACACACACACACACACACACACACACACACACACACACACACACACACACACACACACACACACACACACACACACACACACACACACACACACACACACACAGAGGATCCATTGCCCCAAAGCCACATGATTACAGTACTCAGGGGTGGACTAATAAAATGGCCTCCTTAAGGCGAAGGCCCAGGGGATCATAGATCCCGCCAAATTAATTCCAAAAATGTATGCACACTTCAAGTCAAGTCAACTTGGTTGTCAATTTTTTTTTACATGCACTGGTCATACAAAGAATTGAAATTACGTTTCTTACTTTCCCGTGTAGACGTAGACATACTTTAAATACAGATATAGACAGATTTTAGACACGAAGAGCTCGTTTCCAAAACGCTATATCCACCATTTTTGACTTTTTGCATTTTAATATTGGAATTGACTGATAAGAAGTCCTATAATCTAAGCGTGAATTCTTGCCATTCAAATGTTTTCAGAACATACTTTTTAAACCTGTATAAAATGCATTTTGCAATGCAATTCAATGGAAAGCCCAATACAAAATCATCAATTTCCCAACATTCTATAAAATGGATATATCTCATTTTGGAAAAGAGCTCTTATAGACATAGACATAGACATAGACATAGACAATAAAGCATACTTTGTAAAGTAGGCATTTATTAATCCATTCCTGACAATAGAGTCACCTACCAGCAATAACATGGCAGATGCCACCAGAGAAGAGAGCCCTGTTCTTCTCCTTGTCTTTGCCCCCGATGTATGTGCACTCCATGCCCAGGAGGGACAGGATGAAGCCCAGCATGCCCAGGCTGAGGCCGCCCATCAGGAGGGCACGCACTATCTGCACATGATCTGGAGACACATGCAGAGAGAGCACTTTAGTGTTTATAATGAAGATAATATAAAATATTACTATTATTGTCATCAGCATGTTCAGACTCTCCATTCGGAGCGGTGCGCACACACACTGTCTGCGCATGATCTGAGCACGGAAAGGGAGGATTTAGTGTGCTAAAAATGCACTGTAAATGAAAACATGTATGTAAAGTTGTATACATGTATATGTATGAATGAACTACAACCTTGATTAGTTAATCAATCATTGCATTTCTTGAATTCTCGTTGTTATAATCAGCATTTGATCAGAGGGGGGGCATGCACTATCTGCACGGTAGTGTTTATTGAAGGAAAATAGAATAGCTGCAGCTATTCCTACTTTTGGTGAACACAGGGAAAAAAACATTGAAAACTATCCCCTGAGCAAAGAGAAAGACAGGTAGGCCTACTATAAAATGCTCTGTGCATGAAAACATACGTATAAATAACCCCCTGCCAGTTTCCTTCCTACAATGTATATTGTATATAGGGTTTCTCTATCGTCACAAATCTTCTCTCCCCCTATCCTGTAGGAAAAGGATCATTGAGTCAGTTATTTTACCTGTTCTGGACTATGGTGATATTATTTACAAAAATGCAACCATATCCTCACTCAGTATGCTTGACTCCATATATCATTCGGCCATCAGGTTTTCAACAGGCTCTGCTTATAATACTCACCACTGCATATTATATGACACAATAGGTTGGCCTTCACTTACAGAGAGGCGTTTTAGACATTGGATTCTTTTTATTTATAAAGCCATCCTAGGAAAACTTCCTTCTTACATTTCTTCACTTCTAAACTGGCACTCAAGTATGCATCACACACGTTCAAGCAGTCAGCTCCTACTTTCTGTTCCAAGTGTACGAACTGAACTGGGCAAATCAGCCTTTTGTTTTGATGCCCCCAGGTCATGGAACTTAATTCAGCGCACTTTTAACTTGGAATCTTTGATTTCTTTTAACCAATTTAAGATTTTAATTACAAACCTTCCCAATCCAGTTTGCAATTGCTATCGCTGAAAGCTTGTTTTTTTAGTGCTGACTATGCTTATTTATGTCTATAACATTTTCTTTTATGTTTATATACACTCTTTCTGTCTATGTTTGTGTTGTGATATTTGTGATGTCCGAGTATTTATTTTATTTTCTTTATTCTTTTTTTTATTCATATATTCTTTTAATGTGTTTTTATACTTTTAAATGCAGCTTATATGTCGTTATTGCCTGGATAACTTAATTATTTAATACATTTATACTTGTAAATTCTCGGCTGCATCGAAAAAGAGGGCCACCCTCAATGTATTTCCGAGAAGGAAAATAAAGGTTCAAATCAAATCAAATGTACCTTCACGGAGTAACTAGAATAATGATTCAGAGCTGGTTGGTTAAAAGCTGTGGCAAGATTTTCTGACCCTGGTATTGACACAGACCAAACCAGAACACAAGAAAGGCATAACTGTTTGCAACAGATAGATTGCAATTAACAATTGGGTATTGTGATGAGGCGCACTCCAACCCCTTTTCTCTCTCAGATGTATGATGAAATCCAAGGCACTCTTCGTCTTCATTAAAAAGCTTTTAATTAAATGTAGCTAGTTCATACTTGAACATTAAAATTTGCCAACATGTTTCGGCCAAACATTGGCCTTCATCAGGGCTTTAAAAGGCCCTTTTAGCCCTGATGAAGGCCAATGTTTGGCCGAAACATGTTGGCAAATTTTAATGTTCAAGTATGAACTAGCTACATTTAATTAAAAGCTTTTTAATGAAGACGAAGAGTGCCTTGGATTTCATCATACATCTCTAAGTTACGTCTAACCAAAGAGCACCTTCGCACTACAAAACAGAACGCCGAAGCCCTCTGACCTACGCCTTTGTTTAATGCCCCTTTTCTCTCTCTTCCAATAATTATTACCTCCCCCAAGAAGGTTATGTTTTTGGTCGTGCTGCATATTTTTTTGTCTGTTTGTTTGTTTGTTTGTTTGTTTGTTTGTTTGTTTGTTTGTTTGTCTGTCAGCAGGACAACTCAAAAAGTTATGCACAGATTATGATGAAATTTTGTGGAGTTGTTGGAAATGTCAAAAGGAACAAGTGATTACATTTTGTTGGTGATCCGCGTCACGGTCTGGATTCTTCACCATTGTTTTAGAGCATATTTGGCTTTGCAGTGTTACTTCAACACTCACACAATTGAGTTTCACACTACAATTGAACAGGACCATATATAGTATGCTCAGAATAGTGTTAAATCAATACTATTTCTTTATATTCAAAAAGCACAGCATGTGAGTGCCAGAGGTGGAAAGTAACTAATTACTTTACTCGCGCTACTGTAATTGAGTAGCTTTTTTGTGTACTTGTACTTTTTAAACTACTTTTTAAAATGTGTAATTTTACTTTTACTTGAGTACATTTTCTTTCGAGTAATGTACTTCGGTACATTTTACAGCACAAGCTTTACTGAGTAAAAAAAGCCTAGAATTCTAGCCTAGTTTATAAAGTTGGCGCGTGCGACCTCTCACTCAAATGCTGATGGCTGACATCGAGGCTGACGATGGAGATTCACTTAACTCAGAGGAGATCAACACAGCTGTTCTTCCTCTAACCCAGTGCACCCCTTGCACATCTAGAGGCAGAAGACGCTGATTGTTAAAAAGTAACTTTTTACTTTTACTCAAAGTACATTTTAAATTATTTACTTTTTACTTGAGTAGATTTTTTGACTGGTAAATTTACTCGTACTTGAGTACATTTTCAACAGATTAAGAGTACTTGAGTACAATATTTTAGTACTCTTTCCACCTCTGGTGAGTGCTAAGGCCTAACTCACCGTCCACAGACCAGAGCACGGGGAAGTCGTAGCAGTTGGTGACGGCGGTGGAGTCTGTGAAGCAGGACCTCCAGAGGCTGGACCAGTACCAGGCCACGGTGATGATGGAGTTGCCGCCCTGGCCCCCGATGGAGGTCACCTTCCAGCCCTCCATGGCCATGGAGCAGGCTATGAAGATCCAGCCTGTCACCGACAGCAGGAAGCCCCAGATCTGCAGCACGCGGATCTTCATCTTTTGGGAGAGGATCGCCTGTCTCTGGAGTTGTTAGAGATCAATTGTAAAGTCATTTTTTTTAAAAATGTTTTTTTTTTTTTTTAAATTGTGAAAATCCAGTGTCTAGTATGTGAGTTTTTGAAATTTGGGTGTAGAGTTTTGAGAATTTGAGACATGATTCCAGTAATTGTGTGTAAACAATCAAGAAAAGGTTAAATAACTATTTAAGAGTTGATGTTCACTATGTTTCAAATAATATTTGGTTCCACTCAAAAATTGTGTTAATTTCAGTGTATCCGTTTCAGAGTTAATTTTGCTCAAGCTTTTGTAAATATTGAGATCTCTGTGGCTGAAATTACACTGGCCAGTGTGGCCACCTGCAGAATTTTACTTCTGACTTCTGACTTTACTTCTGACTTTTGAGCCCACTGTCAAATTTGACTCTCCAGTATTATACAATAAAAAATACAGTGCACAACATGTTTTTATATAGCGCAGTATCACAACCATTAAGTTGACTCAAAGGGCTTTCAAAATACACACACACACATTCCCACATTCAAACACATTCAAACTGGATTTATATAAGTTTACTCTGAAACATTGACAGCCCATTTTAACTATGTACTGAAATCTCTACTTCTACAATTCTACATTACCTCAGTGCAAGTCTGTGGTCATCATTCCATCCACTGAGTCTCTGTGCCTCCTCTGTCTCCTGTTGCTGGTGTGACTGTGAAAGAGCTTGTCTCAATGGTGGGATCTTTCACCCATGATGTTGATTTCTATCTGTGTGTGTGTGTGTGTGTGTGTGTGTGTGTGTGTGTGTGTGTGTGTGTGTGTGTGTGTGTGCGTGTGCGTGTGCGTGTGTGTGTGTGTGTGTGTGTGTGTGTGTGTGTGTGCGTGTGCGTGTGCCTGTGCGTGTGCGTGTGTGTGTGTGTGTGCGCGCACGGGCGTGTGCCTGCGTGCATGTGTTTATGTTTATGAGATAAATAGCTTTAGGACAAGGGAGTGGGAGGGAGTGAGGGAGAGAAAACAGCAAAAGATGCTTGCTGGTGTGAAACTTCAACTTGTCAGGTTCCCATATTGCCTGTCACCATGGTTTTTGTTCTGGCTGTGAAAATGCTTACCTTAACACTTACCGAGTGGATCAAACACTGCTATCCCACAATATCCACACAACTTGTTTTGACACATGACAAATATCCAGTGTTTTATTCTGTTATTCTCATTTTTTTACCTGCTGAGTGGGAAAAGAGTTACCCCGAACCCAGACCTTTTGGGTGCCAAACTTGAGCTTTGCTTGCTGCTTCATCAAAGTGCCAGTCCATAAAAGATTTCGTGACAGGAGGCTGACTATTGCAAGAGTGGTTTTCAGCCCATAGACAGCAGAAGTGCTCTTCATTCGCCTACAATGGGGCACCTAAGTCACGCCCTCTACTTCCTGGTTCATGGGGCAGGGGAAGTCAAAAAATAATTACTGGGTTTGAAAATGAGTGTTTTTTTTTTGACACCAATCCAAACCTTGGACCTCCACCTGTGCACCACAAATCCAAAAATCACTCATTTTCAAGCCCAGTAATCATTTTTTGACTCCCTCTGCCCCTCTGTTAGCTTTGCATGCATACTGCAGTAACTATGGAGCAAAATAATCGAAACGCTACTCAAATGGGGTCTTATTATTTCTAGCTTCGAACTTAATATTAATATTTCTGGACAATTTTTTATTTTTAAATCACAAAAATGATAATGGTAGAAAACTCCATTGACACCCATTCATTTTGCACTGGCCCGTGGTTAGGGTTAGCCAGTTGTGGCTAGTAGCTAGTTCCGTGAGTGAACACCCTCTGCTCCTTGAGGTGATAGCATAGCAGCTTAATTTCTCACATCACCAACAAAGTTTGACTGGAATATCATAATATAGATTATTATTCAGATATTTGAATACATTTGCTGTAGCCTACTCCTACGACCCTTGTGTGGGGAACTAGGTAACTTGTGACTCATTTTTGGTCATTTTCCCCATTCTCGTGATTGTCATGTTTTTTCTCTACCAAATAAGTATTTAAGTTATAAGGCTGTTACAAGTGTGTTTGCAGAGGTCACTAGACTGTACTCTCTGGCCCTATTACACACAATAAGCTGCACTGGTGAATCAGTCCACACACACACACACACACACACACACACACACACACACACACACACACACACACACACACACACACACACACACACACACACACACACACACACACACACACACACACACACACACCTTGACATGACTCAACCGACGACCTCCAATTCCCCCAAAATGAATGCGGGTCATATGCGGAGCCAAGGTCACCCGTTTTTTTGAAACACAATACAAAGAGGCCTTATTTGTCTATGGCCCCAGGCGTCCCACGTTTATTAATAATTTCATAAAGATGGCGCCTCTCTCCTTTTGACTCTACTCTCTTTAGTCATCCTCTAATATTGGGATATTACAAGCTTTTTTTGTCACGTGCCACTGATGAGAACAAATGAGAGACTAATGTGATGAAAGACTTGCCTGCTTGATCTGACCTGCATTCTAGTTAGTGAGTGCGGAAAGAGTAGTGGACAAGCCTGTAGCCTATTCTGTCACAACTTTCATTAAATGAAGTAAGCTGCTCCATTGGCATAAAAGCAAAGAAGAGCCCAGAGACTGTCCAGTAAAGACTAGGCTAAAGGCTTCTTTAAAGGGACACTGTGCAGGAAATGGTCAAAAAAGATACTGCAACTATGCTGCTCGTTGACACTGTGCTGCCTATTACCAAATTTGATTTTTAAAAGTTTACTAAGTAATAAACACATATTTTCTAGTATGGTCCAAATACAGTCATTTTTGCAGCTAAAAATGGCTATTTTTGGAAATTCAAAATGCATGATGGTGCATGATGGTGACCATGGAGAAGATCCCCCATAATGAATACTTAGAATTTGATGGTGGTGGTCAGTATTCATGAAAAAGGTAACATTAGTGAATGGGCAGCATGAATTCTGGAAATGAATAACTAAAAATCTCACACAGTGTCCCTTTAACCCATTTCAGCCTGAGGCTGCATATGTTGTTTGACCTTTGGCACCTGGAGCGACATATACCCTACATTCAGACTCTTGAGATTGGATGTTTTTTTAAATGTGGGTATGTTGGAGCTGACTGAACACGTTTTAATACAAGATGAGGGTCTTAGCTATTAAATGCAACTTGTTTTTATGTGCTTCGGAGGCTGAGATATTGAGGTTTTAATAGGCAGAGGGCACCTTTTCCCAAAAAAGGCTTAGGCATTCAGCATGTGCAGCCTTAGGCTAAAATGGGTTAAGGCTTATGTTGAATTACTTTGCTCCTTCTGCAGTCGTCTGAGGACGAGTGTAGCCTAACTTAAAGTTCTTGCTGGCACTCAGTCTTGCCAGTGTATTTGGTTATAAATGACTTGCACTTACACATTTAAATAATGGCCAGGGGCGGCGCTATAGGGGGGCAAACAGGGCATTTGCCCCAGGGCATTTGCTTCAACAGTGTCTCTCAACTTTGTTCTGATATCTGTCCTACAAGGTTGGATAACATGGATCTTAGCAAGACTGCCATCTGGTGGTTGATATGGCTCAGTCCTTCAATATTTTAACTAATAGGCCTGAAGTGAGAAAGGGCGCTGTTATCGTGTCATAGCCAGATTGTTATCGAAATATCCTCGGAACAGCGATAGTGGGGCGCATAAAACAGTGTTTGCGGAAGCGTTGAGCAGGCGCACGGGCCTATCAGCCGGACGAAGTAAGAGGAAACGAAGATTGGGTTTCCACTGATCATAAGGTGGAGATGGACGGCTGCCCTTAAGACTCTAGTAATTTCCGAGTCTGTTTCCGAGTAGGCAATGGATTGGCTACAACAGCAACAGTCTTCAAAAGTGTGCTTTGGCGCTGATGTGGCTACATGTCTGTCACCAGTTTACCTTGACTTCTGGCCCTCACTAGACCTGTGTGACATTTCCCACACAGCATAATATGGCCTTGACCCGCTCCCGTTGGGATGTCGAAAGTCCCTATTGAATGAATAGAACCATGATAGAACTTGAAAATCGGATCTGATTTCAGGTGGTCGCTGTTGATGGGTCAAAGGCCACACTTAAACGGTGTTCTTCCTCCGGTGAGCTCAGGCTTTCCCCCTTTATTTGTCCGCTTCCCTGGCACTGACAAATACCCATTTCATGGCTGTTGTTTTGATGTGGTATCAAACACCAACCATGAAATGAGTCAGTACAAAGTAAAAAGTACAAAGTTAACTTGTGTTATCAAGTGTTAGCACTGATTTTATTCTCAGAAACACTGCTTTATTCACAAACAAATAGGCCTATAAAAAATACCCAACAGTCCATTGGGATTTCTAGTTCAATCACAGCAACAGTGTGAAGGTCCACTAACCTGACTATCAGATGACATTACATAACATACAACCGGAATGAGATCTGGTGCCCAGATTATCTGTTATCCAACCAACAGTAGTGAACAAGAGATTCTTATTGACATTAAAATAGTCCATTCTAATTTATTCTATATACATCTAGTCAACATTAAAATAGTCAACATAATGGTGCACCAGGCCACTGAACTCATTTTCATGAACACCTCTCAGGTTTTGTTGTTGGTGGTGGTGTTGTTTTTTTCTTTTCTTTTTCGTTGCTCTCTTCCCATTTAAAACACAGAGAATATGATCCCCATGCTAAGACATGGAACCACACGGCTGTAAGACACATTTTAATAATGCGAGACATTGATGTCTGTAAAAGCCCTAGATAACAGGGCATGATCAATGATCAGTCAGAATGTGGTGGTCCCACAGATTTTGGCACACATCCAATGTCTAACTGACTGTAGTGTAAAGATTGTAAGTGTAAAGATTATAAAGATTGTAAAAAAAAACAAAAAATCTGTTTGGTAACCAATGATTGACATAGTAGTGTATGGATATCAAACGTTCTTGACTTTTTGAGCACGGCACAAGTCGAAAAAATGTCCTTTTGTGTTCATGACTGACTCTAGAGGCCCTATGCATTGACTGACTCCATGGATATATGGTGAAGTTCATCTACTCAATATAAAGTCTTTATCACGTAGGTTGACACAAAAGGCATGAGGAGTCTTAACCCCACAGACAGTCCTTTGCTGCAGGAGTTGAAATATATGTTCTGCAAGTTTAGGTTTTTGCTGTACATCTCCCCCAGATGTAATATGGATTTACGGTCTTGTATACGGAAGGCTGCAGATTTGAATCCCATACTATCCGTGACTGCAGTGACCTTGGGCAAGGCATCTCATTGCAAGGACTGCAATGTGGTTGGTACGGATGAAAGTTGCTTTGGATAAGAGCAGCAACGTAAATGCAATGTAAAGTATTGTAATGTTCCATTTACACATCCCCTCAGACAAAAGGCTTTGGTACTTTGGTGGTGACCATATTTCTGCTGTTTCATGTAACGGAAGACCTCCAGCGGACAATGAAGGTTGTAGTGTCGTGTTTCTCAACGGGGGCGGTACAGCCCCCTAGGGGGCGTTGGGAAGCCCTATGGGGGCGTTGAGAAGGATACAGCTGAGAGGTGCTTAGTTGCCATTGGGGGGCATTAGTCCTTTTGGTTTTTTAATACTAAAGGGGACGTTGTCAGTCTTATGATGATGTCAAGGGGGAGTTGGGAGGTTTGTGATGACGCAAAGGGGGCGTTTGTTCAAAACAGGTTGAGAACCACTGTTGTAGTGTAATAACAGCTGTCTTCCTTCCTGTTTGCATTGCTTCTAGTGGCGTTTGCCAGCTCCACTCCATCAGACGTAGGCATTTCTCCCAAACTGCCTGGACGTGCCCGCTGGGTCCTGGCAGTCTTTCTGGAGGGTGGCGGGGGGGTTGTGCCGTGGCCGTGCAGAAGTGAAGGAGGTGGCTCTGTTGTAGGAGCACTCTGCCTCTCTGATGGGGAGGAAGAGAGGGAGGAGGAGAAGAATCATAGTGTGGTCTTTGCTGTTGCTTCAAGCAAGGGAGTCGGAGGCACTCAATATCGCAACATTTTTCATTTTTGGCCCATTGATTATTTATTTTTTTAGTTTTTTTAAAAGATATTTTTATGGGCTTTTTTGGGCCTTTATTTCAGATAGGACAGTGAAGGTGTGACAGGAAGTGAGTGTGGAGAGAGATGGGGTAGGGTTGGGAAATGACCCCGTCCGGACTCGAACCGGGGTCCCCATGGGCATGCAAGCCCAAGTGTGGGGGGCTTAGAGCGCTGAGCCACAGCACCCCGATTATTTATTTTTTTATTATATTTTAGTAGTCTCTTTGCACAAATGCTGGCGGGTCATTCGAGCATTGCTGAAAAGACTCAACTACATCATAACAACATTGCCATGACATTTAGACTTGGTCATTACAATTTTGGTGACAGTAAGCAGGGCCGTAACCAGACATGTTCAAATACAGGGGTCAAATACTGCATGCTGTACTGCATACTGTACATGCTTCAAGTTCAAACACTTCAGTCAAACTCTTAAGTTTGTTTTCATTAATCACTGCCCGGAGGATAATAAATGGGGCTATAGACTGAATTTATCATTGTTGATCATATATCTGTTTTCATTACATACATTGTACGATACTGGAAAAAAATACAGAGGACATGACCTCTATGTCCTCAATGGTAGTTACGGCCATGACAGTAAGGTCATAACAAAGGCTCTGCATAAAGGTGTTAAGATGTGATTACATTTTGAGAATGACACCAATGAGTACCAAGGAGAAAAGTTGAACACGCTGCAACACTCCAAATGCCAGTTTGATTTTGACACTATTTTCATTGCACAATGTTGAGATGTTTTAATTTTAAGTAATCAAACGGCAATCTCTTCATATCTGTCTGCCTGTAGTATATGACGTGTGTGTCCATGGAGATCAGCTTTAATCAAATTTAGTCATTCAGTTCTACGGAAGAAGAATCATATTGTGACATTAGACTTTTTAAATAACAAGATCAATAACAACACCCATTATAATGTAGTCATTAAAGTGAAGAATTGTGTGCATAGGGCTTTAATTCAGGTCAGCATTGAGTTGAAGGGTGATTCTTACTTTGTGTAAAGTCGAAGTAAAAGAAAAGTAAAGGTCCCCATTGAATACTGGCCTCGTTAACATGAGACATTTAATTCAGAATTAACTCACTTTAATTCTGAATAAAGCTTAATTCCGGTTTGAAAATGTCATGTAAACACTTCACAATTCGGAATTAAATGAAAGACCAAAGTAAACTCGACGGAACTATTTAATTCTGGATTATTAATTCGGAATTAGAACGTTATGTAAACATAGCCATTGTGGAATAACTGGTGTAACTATGCAATAGCATGTAGGCTAAAGGGCAGTCATGGGTGAGTGGTTAGGGCGTCAGACTTGCATCCCAGAGGTTGCCGGTTCGACTGGCCTGGTTCGCCTGACCCGCCAGGTTGGTGGGGGGAGTAATCAACCAGTGCTCTCCCCCATCCTCCTCCATGACTGAGGTACCCTGAGCATTGTACCGTCCCACCGCACTGCTCCCCATGGGGCGCCACTGAGGGCTGCCCCCTTGCACGGGTGAGGCATAAATGCAATTTCGTTGTGTGCAGTGTGCAGTGTTCACTTGTGTGCTGTGGAGTGCTGTGTTACAATGACAATGGGAGTTGGAGTTTCCCAATGGGCTTTCAGCTTTCACTTTACTAGTATTATAATTACATTATGAATTTACTTTGACTTCATACACGTCTTTAGAGGTTGTAAAAAAAATGCTGAGCTGGACATACCTCATAGTGCATCCTTCTGTCAGAGAGAGGCAGAAGATGAAGCCTCCTAACATACACAGGATGGAGCCTCCCCAGCCAATGAACAAGGAGCCACCCAGCTCAAATCTGGACGGATCATGAGACACACACACACGTTCGAAAACACAAGCATCTTCATCTATAAGTTGATGAATGTTAATATTTGAGGAATGGTGCATGTAACTAAGTGGTGTAGTCTACTTTTTTATGGTGGGTATACTGTATATTTGAGCATTTTTGAAGTGGGTATACTGTATATATTTGTGCTATTCAAAACAATGGATCAATCAATTTTAAGTGGGTATACTGAAATCCCTTAAATTTAGAAGTGGGTATACTCCGTATACCCGCGTTCTACGTAGACTACACCACTGATGTAACTGTACAGAACAGTACAGTGCAGTACAGTACACCACACTACAGATTGATGTATGTTAATATGGGAGGAAAATAACTCACTTTTGTGCTACAAACAGTGGATCGAAAAACTCAGAGGTTATTCTGTGTGCGTAGAAGGAACATGCCGTCAAGGAACAAAGACCTGTTAAACAGGAAGTAGGCCTATTACAAACATGACATGAGATTACGAACATGATCATGCTCATCCACTCTCATGATTATGATGACTTTAGGAAGTATCACTGTAGCATGCAAATAACTTGGTTTGTGAAATAATTAAAAAATACCATCAAGGATGAAATGGAAGCCTGCTAGACAGGTGAGGCGAGCTTTTGTCTTCTCAGATCCTCCGATCTTTGTACACTTCATCCCCACCAAGGACAGGACGAATCCAAAGAAGCCCAAACACACTGCTGATATCATTAAACCACGACACAGTTGGATGTATCCTGAAAGTAATCAGAGGGGAAAAGTCATGAATAAAAAAAACATAGATCATTTCATGAATGTCAATTTGTTCACCGAAATGGTCGTCGCTGTCGTTGTCATCATCATCATCAACTTAATTTTTCTCCTCTTCCTCCTCCACATGGGGAAATATCTATGCTGGAAGAGCAATGCTGAAAGCATACCAAACAGTGTTCATGTGTATGATTGATATATATATATATATATATATATATATATAGAGAGAGAGAGAGAGAGAGAGAGAGAGAGAGAGAGAGAGAGAGAGAGAGAGAGAGCATCTAGGTCAGTGACCATTAAAACTGAAGAGAAACTGAACGGACAAAACAGATCTGCCAACTTAATTCTGGTTCAGTTTGTACTTTTTATCCAAAGTTTTACACTGAAAAAATGAAATTGTGGTGCAAATACTAAATATTTATCAAGTTGCACAGTCCCCCACCCCCACCCCACCCCCATATTGGCTTCTGAGATTAGCCCGAGGTTTTCCTCACCTTTGACCCCCACAAAGATTAAAACAATTCTCATCTTACAGAAATACAAAAAAAATAAACGAATCAAAAGAACATCTGGTTCCACAATGACATTTCATGGCACAAATAAATAAATAATAAAGAAAATGAACACACCATCTAATGCCAGCATGGACGGGAAGTCTTTGCAGTTGGTGACACTGGTCGAATCGGTCACGCACGTCTTCCACAGATTTGACCAGAAGGTCGCCGTGGTGATAACAGTCCCATCCACTGAGGACACCTTCCAGTAATCCGTAGCGACGGTGGAGGCTGTGAGCACCCATCCACAGACGGTCAGAATAAAAGCAAAGATCTCCGTAATCATGTTACTCATGTTTCCTCTTTTACTGAACACACTGTCCTGTGGTGTGAGCACTCTTGGGTCTGGTAGCTTCTCTGGACTTGTTAGACTTTATGGACAGCGTTTCTGTGGCACTGCCGTGTGTAATATTTGATCACCCGGCTTATATCCGCAGAGGGAAAAGAAGGTGGGGTGGAAGAGGCCCTGAAAAATAAACTCCCTTAGCTGACCAATGGTCTTTCTTTCAAGCCCTTGGATTCATGCACACGCTGGAAAGGCATCACTTCTCTGCTTGCTTGGTTACACACATGCCCCACACACACACAAAGACTGACCCCATGTCACTCCACAGCGATTATAAAACGGGACCTCAAAGGGGGGTTTATCAGGAGGATCTGGCTTGTCAGAGCTGGGAGCGACGTGGCAATGAAGGGAGTCTGCAGCTAGGGGGCACTAGTTGACAAAGGACAAGAGCTTCAGGATCAGGGCAGGGGAGTCTAACTCATTTTGAGTCTGGGGCCACATACAGCCCCAGTGGCGTGCACAGACATTTTGAGGGCCAGGTGCTATAGGGGGCGCTGGAGGCATGGGAAATTTCCGGGTGCCTTAGTAAGCTTTATATTGTGGCATTAATGGTCACATACTTTTAATCATGAAGCATTTGTATATTATCATGTCAACATGGACCATCGTATAACAAAAATAGTTTCAGTGTTCAGTGTTTAAGCACCACCATGGCCCTATCTGTGCACACCGTGTCCAGCCCACTTTATCCCAAATGGGCCAGACCAGCTTTCCTGGTGAACCAGAAGCTATGTGTTGACGCCCAGGGGGCTGGCTGGTTCACCAGGATACAGACCAGCAGCATATTTACGAAATATTGTTAATCATATCATTGTTTAATATTGTTATTATATAATCATTCTTTTTTTACAGTAAGGTAGGCTATACGCTTCGTAGCCCGGTAGACAGGTCAGACTACCTTTCTGGTCTGATTACCTTTCTCTGGGGAGGGTTTTCAGCCCTCATGGGTCTATTCAAGGCACACACACAGTATTTTGCCAAGATACTGGTTTAGTTTTCTACTCACATCTATCTAATTTACCTATCTACATTCTTTTACTCTTATTTTTTATTTCTTAATGTCAATTTGTGATTGGGTGAGATGGGTAAAACACGTAAATAAATAAAAAATACGACAAGGCCTAATAATTATCTAAACTGCACTGCTCCAATCCATGGTAAATTTCAGTGTGAAATGGCTTGGCATGTTTTTTTTTTCCTTAAAGCCCCACTTTATAGCTTTTCAACCTTAAAAATAATGTTTCACAAACAATCTCATTAGGTTCATGTACAATTAGTAAGAGAATGAACTATCTGTAGTTCCCTATGTGATTAACTGCTGTTCCAATCTGTGGACATCATAGGATTAAAACCACTTCACTTCATACTGCTTTAAAGGTACACTGTGTGATATTTTTAGTTGTTTATTTCAAGAATTCATGCTGCCCGTTCACTAATGTTACCTTTTTCTAGAATACCTACCACCACCATCAAATTCTAAGTATTCATTATGACTGAAAAAATTGCACTTTTCATACATGAAAAGGGGGATCTTCTCCATGGTCCGCCATTTTGAATTTCCAAAAATAGCAATTTTAAGCTGCAAAAACGACTCTACTTGGACCAGATTAGAAAATATTTGTTTATTACTTAGTAAACTTTCATTTAAAGATCAAATTTGGCAATAGGCAGCCCAGTTTCAATGAGCAGCATAGTTGCAGTACCTTTTTTGACCATTTCCTGCACAGTGTCCCTTTAAGTAAACAGAGTCCTTTGAGTGAGCCATATTGTTGCCCTCTGCACTGAATATCGCATCGATACTGTGCTATTCATGCTAGCTTGCTTCCTACAGCCGCCAGTCCTATTTAATGCCTGTTAACAAGTGTGGCCTTGTTATATGCTCTGCTGTGTGTGTGTGTGTGTGTGTGTGTGTGTGTGTGTGTGTGTGTGTGTGTGTGTGTGTGTGTGTGTGTGTGTGTGTGTGTGTGTGTGTGTGTGTGTGTGTGTGCGCGCGCTGTGTGTGCGTGTGTGTACAGGGTAGGGAGGAAAACAGAGGGTCCTAATAAAATAAAATAAAACTTGCAAGATTATACTATGAGCATAACAGCATTACTACTGCAGCATTTATGATAAAAATTAACGGAAGAAAAGTTGGCACATTTTTCATTTACATTTTTAATAACTCGTGTATTAACGGTCATAAATTCAGATATTGGCTAAGTTTACATGAGACATTTAACTCACTTTAATTAACTCACTTTAATTCTGAATAAAGCTTAATTCCGCTTTGAAAACATCATTTAAACACTTCACAATTCAGAATTAAATGAAAGATCAAAGTAAACTCGACGGAACTATTTCAGTCTGAATTATCAATTCGGAATTAAAAACGTCATGTAAACGTAGCCAATGTGTTACAGTTAGACTATGCATGTTATAGGCAGAAAAGTTCATTTAGAAAATATCAGCACGTTTGCCATGAAGCAAAGGGGAGCTTACTAGTTCAGTAATGTGCCTGACATTTCAGACACATGCACCCTGTTGTAAACTTGAAAGGTCAATCTTGGAGGTTTGCTTCTAAGACACAGGCAAAGAATGCTTTTGCTTTAGGTTTAATGACCCTTCTCCCTTTATTTTGTCAACCCCTGCTCAACTTGGTGGGAGAAAATGAACAACGTGTGCCTTCCAGTTTTCCACCATGTAATTGTTTTACAAATGCAGAGGCCAGCCATTACATACAATATGTAATGTACTAAGCTGAAGAAGCTGCAGGTGGCATACAATGATGCGTTTAGGATTCTCCTTCAGTTCCCAAGATGGACGAGCGCAAGCACTTTATTTGTCAATTGTAGTGTATCCACTTTTCATGCACTGCTGAGAAATTTTATGCATAGATTTATGGGTAGACTTGCTGGATCAAGCAATGGTATAATATCTACTCTTTGTGATACCAGGCAGAGTGATACAAGGTACTTCTCTGAATTGTGGCAGCACTGGTATAGATGTTTATATGTTTTCAAATGAACTGGTGCTTTGTGATGTACCTGTCTGTTTTTGTATGTGTTTTTTATGTCTTTTTATGTATCTTATATGGAACTTTTTGAGTCTGTAATAAAGTTTTCAATTCAATACTCTATAGATGGGCACGCTAGCGTCATCTGAAAAGAGTCAACTACATCATAACAACATTGCTATGACATTACTGAGAGGCTTGAGTGACATGTTAAGACTTTTGGTTTTGGTGGTGGTAAGGTTATAACAAAGGCTCTGCACAAAGGGGTTAAAATCTGGTCCATTTTTTGTCTGATCCACACTGGTTTGTACCTGGCTGAGATTGTGACCCTGAAACAGACAAAGACCAATCCCATTAGCCCATCTTTGACTCATTACTCATTGGTGGTGGAAAGACATTCATTTTTATGGGGACTTTGAGATGCCCTGAAACAGCATGCCCATTTTTACTTTGTTACTCTTGTTGTGACACCAACCAGAATGGTGTTGCACGAAAAACTAAACTGCATGCTGTTACACATCTGAAGTAACTTGGAAGGGCTTGGGCAGGCGTGTCATCATTCTGTCAGCACTGTAACAATCGTTGGCTCAATTGTTGCTCAATTGCTACAAAGTCACGAAGATCAGAATCACAATGGCAACAAATATTGTTGATGTACCCCATTGTGTAAATGCGTATCTGAGACAGAGTAAACTATGTCCTTGGAGACTGAGTAACTTTCTATGAAGTCTGTGTCAGATCAACAGAATACTATGATTGTACGAACTGAGAGCCCACAGAAGCATTGACAATGATAACTCCACAGGAGGTCAATGCATCTGGCTCTTAGGCGTCACACAACCATATCTCGTGCCATTCATGAAATCCTTACACAGTACATTTTGTAGTGTTAAAATAACACTTAAAGAGTTCAAATTAACATTGTTCTAGTGTCTATTTGGTCCTGCTCCAGATCAGTGTTAAACACTGATGTTAGATTTATAGTGTTAAGCTAACACTATAAAGAGTAAAGCAGTTTCGGGGAGCATACAAAGGCGCAGACAAACTCCATCACCTCGAGGAGGCGGGGGCTCTCTGGAGTACTTCTAACTCCACACAATTTAACAACTTCATTTGTCACTGACACTGGAGAGCATCTCACTCCATTTGGTGTTGGAATTACTCCAATAGTGTTAATAAGTCTTAACACTGCAAAATTAACACTGGCAAATTTACTGTGTACGAAAAAAAACCCAACAGAACAAATCAATTAGCTTCGTGGTGCCGTCACGATATAGCCTCGTTTTTCGTGGTTGGGTGACGAAAGGGGGAATTGACAATTGGGGTAGTTTGATTCTGGGGGGAAGTATAATGGGGACGGACGTCAACAATCAAGCGTGAGTGAAGGGTAACTGGAAACGGGACTCACTAGTTTCACACCCTTTTGGTACATCATACGGTAATCAAACATTTGAAACAAGCGATTTAGGGTTAGGGTTAGGTTTAGGGTTAAGGTTAGGGTTAGGTTTAGGGTTAACGTTAGGGACAACGTTGGTGGAGGAAGGGAGAGATGACACAAAGCTGACACGACGAGAGGGCTCCCCTCCCGGAATGCACGCTGCTCGGGTGCTCTCTCTCTCTCACTCGCTCTCTCTCTCTCGCCCTCTCTCTCACCCATCTCTCACTCTCGTAGCCTACGGACGACAGCGAAACACCCAACAGAGATAGCGAGCGTTGCCCAACCACAAAAAACGACGCTATATCGTGACGGCACCACAAACCATATAGTTGGGTTTTTTTGTGAGACTGGGCTCCGTCACAAGGGTGACGGACAGGGATGTCGTTCAAGGGGTAAAATTTGACTGAGTTAGCAGGGCCAACACATAGGCCGAACTATGTAGGGTAGCATGTAATTTTTCCGACGCCTCTTTGGTCCAATGCGTCAATATTCCGAAAATTTCCCATTGATCCTACAGCCCATTAACTCGAAATAATTAAATTAAACCCTTTGCTCTGATCGCTCAATGTTCCGACCAATGGCTGTTTGGGGACGGTCATCATAATTCCTCAGGTCGTATAGGCCTAGGCTATGTCCTGCTCCTGTTTTCCTGGCAATCCAAAACCATTCATAACCATAACCTGTCAGTATTGCAATGTTTCTGAGTTTTAAATTTGTGCCTTGACCAAAACTTTCCCTAAACCTAACCTGTCACAGACAGCTGCATGACCACTGCGCATATCAGAGATGACGGTAATCTAAACTAAAGCAGCGTTTGGTCGGAACATTGGACTGTCGGGACAAAGGGTTTCATTTTATCGGGTAAAAGGTCTGTAAGACTAAGTGCTGATCAATGGGGAATTTTCGGAATATTGACACATCGGACCAAAGGGGCGTCGGAAAAACGAGCAGTCCCCACTATGTAGATGCAGTATATGGCTGGGTGAGTGTATTGGAGCTGATTGTACACATAGGGCTCACAATTTGCTCCTAGCCCCTGGTGACAAATCAAATGACCTCAACAAACAGATAAGGGCCGATAGAGTAAATGAGGACTATGAAAAATGATCTTCGTGGATCTGGTCATCATAACCTGCAAAAGAGATTGTTTAGGGAAAGACAGGCAGTTCTTGGTTTGGGTTACGTATGGTCAGTTGGGTCAAGTAAGTCAGAATTATAGAGCTCTGCTAATGATTTAATTATGAAAATATTCATTTCATAATCACTTAGTTTTCCATATTAGACAAATAAAAAATTCAAATTCAAGGATTGGACACTATGTGCTCTAACTCCTTTATTATGATTAAATGTGATTCCAATCTGTGGACAACAGAGGATTAAAACCACTTCATAGTGCTTCTACCTAACAACACATACTTACAGGCTAGTAAGTATCATAATATGTTTTTACAATGGTATAAACTGTGAGTTTGCAGTAAAATGGCTAGAAATCCAACAATGTAGACACCAAAACGTTCAAATGTCTAATGATCTGACAATCCTGTCAATGTCCACCTTGGTTGGGAACCGCTGCTCTTCAGACATCTTTACAGAGTCTGGTTTCTTTGAGCCACATGGATTTGCAGTGGCTACCAGAAGGGGGAAGTTTGCCTGCATGTGTGCGAGATGGGGTGAGGGTGATTGGGGATGATATCTATTTCCGTGCTTGCTGGGCCTTTCCCTTCACTCACATTTAAATGAAGCCATTGTCCATCTCCACTGTGGTGTTTGTGTGCCCTGTAGGGGTCTTGACGTTAATTCAGTAGCAGACAACAGAGGTCCCAGGCAACACCTGGTCATTGCTGAGGGCATTGGGGATGTGAGGTGTGAAAAGGAGCTCATCTCGACAGGGAGCCCATATCGACAGGACAGTGGAACAAATGGTCCTTGTCCTTGGTCCTCAGGGCCGTTCATGCAACCCATTTCGGAATCTTCACGTGCAGCAACTTCTGCATGTCTATTGACTGTCTGATTGCTTGTCTTTGGTTTAACACCCCCCTACCCACCCCGCATCCCCCGCTCTTGGGTCACACAAGGGTTTGTACATATGGGTTCTCTTATAAGAAAGAGAAATGGAGTCGTCACCACATCAATATTCCTCTACATCCGATTCTTGTTATGTTAAAAGCCCTTAAAAACACTGTTAATCTGTGAAGATAAGGCTACTGTCGCGAATGTGCTGTTACCAGAATGGTAATGAGCAAGTCCTAAAATATTATTAATTAAACTGGATTTTTCAGTGTGGGTGTTTTGAACATTCTATAAAAAGAATGGGTTCCATAACGATGCAAGATTGTAAAATTCCAAATTGTATTGTTGTATGACGCCCAGGATTCTATAGAACTTTCACTGCCCGAACATTCCAGACAAACCGGTGTGACCATAGATCTGTAGAAAAGTCTTCTATACAGATCTATGGGTGTGATGGTACACTCTTAAAGGTTCTGTGCAATGTTGTATTAGTGTAATACTATGGTAGAATTGTATTTTAAATGAGAATTACAGCGTTCCACTGGTGAAACAAGGCACATTATGAGGCTACAAAATGATTGTTCATGTCTCATATCATTACCTCCATTTTATAGGCTGTAAATGTCAGTTAGCAAGTCAAGACAGTTGTCGGTTACAGACCCTTGAGGTCCTCTCCAGGAGTTGTTGCCTGGAGACTCCCGAATTTAATGAGCACCCAGCATCCCTACAGGATGCCATGGTTGTGTCATGACAACAGACAACGTCCATGAGGAGATGTTGTTTGCAGTTTGAAAAAAAGAAGAAGACGCCTGCCCTAATGCCACTGGAGCCATCAGCAGGATTTGTCAGCAGCAAGTTAACTGATCTCTGGTTAGCCAGACTGCTTAGTGCTCACACAGGACTGGATATGTAGGACTGCAAATAAAAAGGCTACAGATATTTAATGGAAAGCTGCAACCATATGGTGCCAACTCGGTTGGGGACATATCTACTGTACAATGATTATGTTTGTTGAGCATGAGAATCGGGATGTAGGCCTATCTACAATGCTCAGAATAAAAATCATATGCCTCAGTTTATAAAATGGTTCAACTAGCCTATGGGTGTACTGTACAGTATATGCAAAGTAGGCCTAAGTGCAATATGTGCAGCACATGAGGACACAATGTACTTTGAGTTACTTACATACCTAACATCAACCTTATGAATAAGTTATGTGGAAGGAATAATTTTAACTGGATCTTATGTATGGCAAGGTCAGGCTAATACTGTAAGTAAATAATGTCATCATTGCTACACTGTACTAGTAATTAATGTGACAGGCAGGGTGATTATGAGAAACCTGTTCTGCTGATTAGTGATTAGGACAATCTACAGGAGTAGATGAAGTAGGCTAGGCAAGCTATAGAGGTAGTAAAAGTAGCATGTGATATTACATAGCTGTTACACCATATACTCAATTGTACCTAATAAGCTGGATAGACTGTGTTGTTACTGAAAAGCACTAAAAACCTAAGAAGAACCTACCTCAAATTTGATCCAACCAGCGCAGAGGTAGCTGAACACAAGACAAGTACAACTTAGCTGTGTTGGAAGGAAATTGTGTTTCTTTTTTTTACTATTACTTTTACTTTTAGCACCTCTGGCAAGTTGACACAAGAAGCTGTTCCAGCACTTTCGAACATCCTGTGAGTAATTGTTGGTTTTCACTGAGTCAACTCAACAGGAGAAGCCAGCCCACCTACCTGGATCTGTCTAGATCAGAAGAGCTCAACCCTTTTAGAAAAATCACCCTCTCTACCTCAAAAGCCTTCCAACAACCCCTTTACCTCGTCGTCTCTCCATCGTTGCTTCCAGTCATCCCGATTCTCCATACATCTTTTCAGTTCGCTGGTACTCTTGCGTCCTTCTTGAGTATGTCCACAAATGTCAGTGTGGGACGTCCTCTTAACCGGCCTTCCAATGTCCTCAAAACCCCTTATTATATTTAAAAAAAAAAGACATTGTCCATTTGCACATGAGTGCCACCCCTTTCAGTTGTCTCCTGAATCCCCAAAAAGTGCTCCATAACAACTGACCGTTATTTACAGGGCATTGGTTACAGTCCCTGGAGCAATGTGGGGTCAAGTGCCTTGCTCAAAAGCATGTCAGCCATAGCCTGAGTATCATCCTCCGTAGTGACCGCGCTGGCTCAATACTTTCGCTTCCGTGGTCAGCAAGCGAAAGTATTGAGCCAGTGCGGTCACTACGGAGGATGATACTCAGGCTATGTCAGCCATGGGTGGAGATATTTGCCCTGGGGCCCGGGCCCGGGCCCTGGACCAGGGCCCTCCCACATTGGTGGTGTGGGCCTTACTATGAACTTGGCAGACCATATGGGGCCCTATGACTGGTTGTTTTTCCTAGGTCTTGAGTGCAATAGTTTCGCCACTGCCTTTTAACCTTCATGGAACATGTGTTCTCACTAAACCTGGACAGGGGGCCACCAATCTAATTGTAAGACTATTGGTCCCATGACCTCTCATGCATTTTGTAAAGAAATTGTAGTCCAGCCTCGATTTGATGCAACCCCCCCCCCGACACAGGTAGAGTGGAACTAGATTGATTGTGGCACTTCCTTTCTCTTATTCGCCACTCGCCTCCTACACAAACTCAATTTATCCATCCACTCAAATTGTTCAACGTTCTGCGTAGGCTTTAATGTAAAGTACAAAGGGGCTACAGAAACAGACCCAGCACACTTTCCTGGTCAGTTCTGTTAGCCAATTGTGTTCCAGTAACACTCAATCAAAGACTAAATGGGCGGTACCAAACGACAAGCAGAAACTTCGGCCTCATGTCTTATTACCTCAGCCGATGCGAACCGCTCGCTTGGTGAACATGTGCAGCAGGAGACGACGTTACACAACGGAGCAAAATATATCCGCTTGAGCTGTGGAAGGTAGCTCTATCTATGTGGAGACAGCTTACCAAAGAGTTTTCGGCGGACACCCCCTAATACCCTTCAGACACCATGGAGCCATTAAGTACAGATGTTAAGAGCAACCCGTCTGCCAACGCCAATCTTTTATCTCAAATATTCTTTTGGTAAGTGACTGCTTTGTTATGACCTGTGGAAGCCTCTTAAACAGTTCAATGAGAACAAACAGAAAGTCACAAGACACGGGGGTGCTGTAAACTTGAAGTTATTGTTCATATCTGTAAAAAATGAAACTGTCGCCACTGGCACGGCCACCACTTCCTCAAAATGTAGCGTCAAGCGAACCGACTTATCATAATGACAGGAGAATGAAACAATGAAAATAGCCCACTAGCCATAGAATTGTGTTGATCAAATACATTACCAGCGTTGTAAGTTGGCTGGTGGCTCTATAGGTGACGAATTATGTTCACTTGAACGCTTAGCGCAAACGCTGGGAATGCTACTTCAAAGGACAGGAACATTACGCACACGCACTCAAAAGTATGTGTTCTAGGGCTAGGAATAGATTGGTCACATCTCCATGGTCTTGTCAGAGGTGACATCTCAACGACAGTGTCCGACAAGTAGCCCCAGGTTATACATTTTAACCTCCCTGAGCACAAAAATGTCAAAACTTTTCCCATGTAAGTAAAGGATTCAGTCACGCAAGCCGGTTTTAGTGCTATGTAAGTGTGTTAAAATTGCGTGGGAAAGGCTAACAAAGAACGCATGGTTTTGGTTCAAATTTGAGTAGCTCAGTTCATTGCCTGTGTCCAGCTGTGCTAGGTTGAACTAACCTGTCCACCCCTGCTGTCCGCTGTGTAGGAAGCTGTAGGCTGTGCATGTTAACCTGCCTGCATGTTTCCGTGGGTGGTCTTTAGAAAATATCTAACATGGCTAGTTTACAGCATTTAGGGGACATCCTGTGCTCCGCCAACCCCTGTACAGAAAGGTGTCAGACATGTTACATAAGCAGTGTTTGTTTCCCGGAGTACTTTCATTTGTCTAAGAACTTTCAAAGTTACATTCACAAAAAATGTCTCAAAGTGGCAGGTGTTTCTCGTCAAGGTGACCACATTAACGGCAAAGTGTTGGGGGAAACCCTGGTGTGTGTGTGTCTGTGTGTCTGTCTGTCTACTTCAGGCTTAAAGTGAAGAATTGGTTTATGTCCAGGGTCTTCCTTCTCATTGAAAGTGCTGTTCTAAAGGCTGATTATTTGTCAGCTGCACTGTGTTGGAGGGGAAATCATATTATACTTTGCTGATTAAAGTACATCTCACCCACAGTCTGGCTAAGCCTATTTCACACCAACCAGAGTTCTCTCTTGTGAATACGCCCTTAGACAACAAAGACTGATCATCTTACCATTGTTTCCAAGTCTACTTCTGTATCTGTGCCAGGCTTAACCTTTATTTGTCTTAAGTATTATTTTGTATTTTTTTGTCTCGTCAGGGG
This sequence comes from Engraulis encrasicolus, assembly GCF_034702125.1. Taxonomy (NCBI): domain Eukaryota; kingdom Metazoa; phylum Chordata; class Actinopteri; order Clupeiformes; family Engraulidae; genus Engraulis; species Engraulis encrasicolus. The sequence continues at coordinate 47,170,717 of NC_085868.1, forward strand.
GGTGTTGGGTTCACTGGTCCTGACCTATATTATTGTTTTTCTCTCGACAGGTGGCTCAATCCTCTCTTTTCTATTGGCTACAAGCGGAGACTGGAAGAGAATGACATGTACCGTGTTCTCCCGGAGGATGGTTCCCAGAGGCTGGGAGACGAGCTACAGAGGTGAGTCGGCTGAAAGATTTTCATTATGGTAGACCATTATGAGTTGAGGTACGCGTCTCTAATGCAGCAAAGTGGAATCAAGTGAAGAGTTCAGATGCAAAACCCCCTAACTCCATTTCTGAAGACCTGCACTTCTATATTTTTAGAGAACCCCATTGTTGGTTTGGTTTACATTCATGTACTTGATAATACATATAAATAGTTATATTACATAAATAATAAAACAAAATCAATTTTGATAGATTTGTATTAAATAAAAAAATAATTAAGATTATTTTCTGAAAAGGCACTTAGGGGGTTTTGCATCTGAACTCTTCAAGTCCAGCCTCCTAAATGGGAGTGACATTCCATTGAACTCCATTGATTCTCATAGTCTCCTACAGGGTTTCCACACCTGGCCCCCTTTAAGTGAACCAAACTCTGTCCTCTTTAAGTGGACCAAATAACGAAACGACGGCAAAAGGACTCAGTTCTGTTTTTGTTCATATTGTGAGTGTATTGCAAGAAGAACTGGCTGATTTTTCTGGTCCTGGTAGGCTTTTATTGTGAGTCACTCTTCTTTTTTTATCACACCCGGTCCTCTAGAGGCCTCCTTAAGTGATTACACCTTGTCACAAGCATGACTTGTGAGGACTAATAAGAGAACCGCACTGAGACCATGTCAATAAAGGTCTCAGTACGTTTCACTTCCAAGGGGTCTGGCATGACAGTAAATGGAGGTACAGTAATTTGAAGATACTGAGTAGCTTACCTATGAGAGCTATTGGGTTGGTCACTGAGCTCCTCGTTGTGATTTGGCTGTGAATATCCATCCATCCATCCATCCATCCATCCATCCATCCATCCATCCATCCATCCATCCATCCATCCATCCATCCATCCATCCATCCATCCATCCATCCATCCATCCATCCATCCATCCATCCATCCATCCATCCATGTTACAACTTCTGCTTTCAATGTACTACAGTAGTAGACTGCAAAGCAGTTTGATGTAATGGCGCCATTCTAATGTCACCTCTGTCATGAAGCTAGTGACGAGAGCCTCCTACATGGCCGGGGTGACATCGGTATATGTACATCAGTAACTAGAATCTTAACAAAAAAATAATTTAAAAAATTGACTAGAATCTAGTCATTAACACCCCTTAGTCACACACACACACACACACACACACACACACACACACACACACACACACACACACACACACACACACACACACACACACACACACACACACACACACACATTGACTGATTATGATAATAATCAGAAGTGTCCATGCCAGATTCAGGAAGCTGGAAAAATGGCCTTTGCTGGTCCACCTGGCTAACGCAGGTGTTTCCTGTAATGAGCTGATCTACAGTACCGTACCGTACCGCAGGCTGCTGTACCTATAATGGGGCACCTAAGTCACGCCCTCTACTTCCTGGTTCATGGGGCAGAGAGAGTCAAAAAATATTTACTGGGCTTGAAATTAGGGGTTTTTCGACAACAATCCAAACCTTGGACCTCCACTTATGCACCACAAGTCCACCACGACTCGCCTCGTTCACTTCCATTCAATATTTTGCAACTGTCTGCCCCATGAACCAGGAAGTAGAGGGCGTGACTTAGGTGCCCCATGCCAGCTAATTGGTGTGTTTGGGAGAATGATGATTAAAGTGAAAGCCCATTGGGAAACTCCAACTCCCATTGTCATTGTGACACAGCACTCCACAGCACACAATTGAACACTGCACACAACAAAATTGCATTCATGCCTCACCCGTGCAAGGGGGCAGCCCTCAATGTCGCCCCTAGGGAGCAGTGCGCGGGACAGTACCATGCTCAGGGTACCTCAGTCATGGAGGAGGATGGGGGAGAGTACTGGTTGATTATTCCCCCCACCAACCTGGCGGGTCGGGAGTTGAACTGGCAACCTTCCAGTCAGGAAAAGGCTGGGTGAGAGATGTGGAAGCACCTTGCCTTTTTTTTAACAAACCTCCATCATGAATGGCAAGGGGATCATATAATGTTGATATAATAGATCTATAATGTGTGTATCATTGCGGTTATTACCTCCGCTAAGGAGGTTATGTTTTCGGTCGCGTTTGTTTGTTTGTTTGTTTGTTTGTCTGTCTGTCAGCAGGATAACTCAAAAAATATGAACGGATTTTGATTACATTTTGTGAAGGAACAAGTGATTACATTTTGGTGGTGATCCAGATCTCGGTCCGGGTCCAGGATTTTTTTTTGTAAGTTACATAGGCATAAGGATTCCACAGCATGTAGATGTCACACCAAGGATGTCACACCGCAATCCACATTTTCCCAAAAATGGCAAAAATTAGGCGAAATTCCACGGACCGCTATGAGCTTTATTTTTTTCTGTTTTTATCTTTTTTTTCAGGAATTGGAAAAACTTTTTTTTTTTTTCATTACGCACTTAAACGTCAACCACCCAGATGTTATGCCATCAGTGACCCCATGACCTTGGTGGAGGTTTGCACTCCGATTGCTTCTAGTTCATAATAATTCTGGTGCTACCAGGCCATGTGCTCAGATTGTGGAGGGGAGCCTCTGTTTTGTTGATGTAGTAAGGATCGCATACACTAGTTATGATGCGATGCTATATGATCCAATATATTTGGTATGATGTGATCTTTATTGTCAGTTTTCACTGAAATTAATTTTGGAATTCTGAGCTGGCATTTTTGTTGGTCTTGTTCTGGTTTCTGATAAGGCAGAAATGTCTGTCTACAGCAGTGTTTCCCAACCTTTTTTGTCTTGTGTACCCCCTAAGCCTTTTTGTCCTAAGATGAGTACCCCTCACTCATGCTCTATATGCCAATGTGACTATTCCCCATGCATTTGTTAATTTTTTCCACGTACCCCCTGCAGTGTGGTACCCGTACCCCTGGTTGGGAAACACTGGTCTACAGGTTTAACTTATTTATTCACCCACAAGCCCTACCATGCCACTGTTTTGATTTTATCATTCACTGCTGGATTTTATCAACAAGTTTGTTAGTACAGAAGAATTTGTATGGATGTGAAACTGCACAAACAGTTTCTCCTTCTACTGTAATGTGGAAGAGAAAGTGGAAGTGATTCTGTCTTGTCATCGTGATCAAGACATTAACTGACTGTACATGACGACCACCAACTTCCTGTTTCAACGCGTGACAGACAGCAGATAGCAAAGGAGCATTGTGTTGTAATGGTGCCATACTCTGATATGATGTCACCTTGGGGCATATTGGAAGGTCTTGTGACACACACACACACACACACACACACACACACACACACACGCAAACGCACACACGTGCATGTACGCTTACTCATCTTCAAAACAGAGACAGAATGAATGGAAATATAAAGTCAGTGCTTTCATTTCCTCCTGTTCTCAGAGAGAGGTAGTACACACACACACACACACACACACACACACACACACACACACACACACACACACACGCACTCACACACACACACACACTCAGCGCAAGCTCTGGGGTTGAACCCATGACCTGGCTGCCAGTGTGTAACTCCTTAAACCGCTTGTTGTCCATGACTACCCCAGTGTTGTAGAGGGCAAGAACTAGGAACTTACCCAAAAAGGCTGTCACTATTACAAGCTCTTTCATTGTTTTGTTATAAAGGCATCATTCCAAAGGCATTATAGCAAACTGTATTTTATACTATATAGTTTCAAAGGGGAATCCCAACAAGCAATATTAGTATTACTCTCTCTCTCTGGCTGTTCTTACTGGGGTCAATAAGGTTATTCAAAAGGAGTTTAGTCACTTACAGCAACTCTATATGCTGCTATGTCCCATATGTCCATCAGAAACGTGTTTGCCTTTTCAAGGGTTTGCACACGGCATGCATATAATTCTAGTCAAAAGGTAAAAGTCTCAAGTGCACTTAAAGGGGTATGCCACTATTTTGGGGCTTAATACAGTTAAAATCGTTGGCTGGGGTTTCTAAAGGTGGTTAAGTGTCTTATTTTTCATATTAAGCGTTGTCTTGCTTTAAGACAAGTTAAAAGAGGGAGTATGTCGCTAAGCTACTGAAAGTCAATGCATCCGTGTAGCATGCTACAATGCTACACAGATCCATTGACTTTCACTAGTTTAGAGACATATTCCCTCTTTTAACTTGTCTTAAAGCAAGACCACGCTTAACATGAAAATAAGACACTTTACCACCTTTATAAACCCCGGCCAACGATTTTAACTGTATTAAGCCCCAAAATAGTGGCATACCCCTTTAATTGTCAAAAATCTAGTTAACAAATGTTTGCACAGAAGATTGACGAGACTCCAATGTGCAGTGAACAATGTGCTAAAATATTAATATAGACCAGTGGTCTCCAAATATTTTTCCCCAAGGGCCAAATTATGAAGCGCAGATGTCTCATTTGGAGGGCTAAACAAATAGCCGGACTGTATGATTACGATAGGACATACATTATATGTCTTCATTTGAAGAGTTCAGATGCAAAACCCTCTAACTCCATTTCTGAAGACCTGCACTTCTATATTTTTAGAGAACCCCGTTGTTGATTTGGTTTACATTTATGTACTTGATAATACATATAAATAGTTATATTACATAAATAAAATTAAAAAATATGCAACTTTGATAAGCTTTTTATTAAATAAAAATTAATTAAGATTATTTTCTGAAAAGGCACTTAGGGGGTTTTGCATCTGAACTCTTCATTTGGCTCTTCTTTATGACGTGCCAAGCGTTTGCCATGTCCGGGCCGGCGTTTGCAGATCACTGATGTAGACATTAACAGTAATTACACACAAACACACCCGCGCAAGCACACAAGCTCATGTGCTGTAAAAACTAACATACTGATACATGCGTTTACACACTCACTCTCTCATACACTCACACACACTACAGACCTCTGGTTAAGCTTTACATTTTAGTGATAAGGGGAAACTAAACGACAGTGAAACTCTTGTAGCTTTGCTCACTGTTCTTACTGGGGTCATGGGGGTCAGTCTAAAGGGTTTTTAGTGGCGACTGCAATTGTTTCACCAAGCACAAAATGTACAGTAAAGACACACACACACACACACACACACACACACACACAACCTCATAGAGAAGAAGTTCACAGACATCAACTGTAAGCTACATATAGATAAAGGAGATAAAAACTTCCAACATGAAGCGGAGTCAGTGGAGAGTTTTTTTGTGGTGTCCGCTGCAACTGCCATGTCACTGTTACACTGTTGCTCTGTCTGCAAACTACTTTGGTTTTTTGAAGTGTTTGCGAGGTCTGTTGACCTTGTAGAATTCTATGGATCTCTGGTTACACTTCATGTGACATGGGACATGAATAAGGTACAGTTAGGCACAGCGTGTCACAGTGTGTAACATCGTACTTTTACACTGTAACTGGTGTCAAACCCCTTTTTCAGAGAGAAAACACCCTTCCATGTTTTCTTTTTTAAACACTGGTGACTTCATTGAGTCACTGAAGCTACCTGTCTTGAGTCAATTGGTTATTATTTTTTTAAACAAAGTTTTGTTTTACTTACTATCATCACAGAAGTGACACCTCTGTTGTTATACGTACAATGTTCATGGAAACTGTATCACTAAAATATAGTACTAATGTATCTCTTTCATTGCAGTTACTGGGACCAGGAGGTGCGGAAAGCAGCCAAGGAGATGAGGGATCCAAGCCTGACCAAAGCCATCATCAGATGTTACTGGAGGCCCTATGCAGTCCTGGGCATATTCAACTTTGTGGAGGTACTCTTAATAAGTTCATTCTTTGAAAATAGAGCTGTTCTACTTTGATGTTCTGCTGTTCTCCTCAAGCTCAATTAAGCCTAATGGAAAAATGCAGTCTCAAAACAAGATGCTCCAAATGCCCATATTTACTTAGACTTGAACATACTGCAACAGCAGATCATTTACTCCAGTGTTTCTCTACCTTTTTTTAGACGAGGCACCCTTTCAATTCATGAAAAAGTTCAAGGCACCCCAAACCAACAAGCCGTAACATGGCATCGCATCCGATACCACACAAGCTTAGAAAAGTAACACATTTGGAAACGTCACACGACCTACGTTTGAAGTTGCAGCTGACCATGGGGCGACCTATATTTACTTTATTGTGCGTAAATGGCAGATAAAAGATTCCACTGACTAGCATTAACTTATCAATTTAGACAAATATGTATTATATTACATAATTTTATTTATCAGCCACATTTCCGTGGCACCCCTGAAGGGCACCCCCGGCACCCCTGTTGAGAAACACTGATTTACTCCACATGCTGCTGTCACCAAACCACAGCCCACTCACTCACAACAAAGCCACACAATTTTGGCGGAGACGGAAAAAAGCCGTCATTTGTAAACTTGCGAACATTCTCTTGTCCTCCGATTGTGTGCAGTGTCAACCACAGCAGGGAATACTGGGCTCTGCCAAATTGTTCTGTGGTGAGCCAGGGCAGGGTGATAACTCTACACAGAGTTAGTGTTAACGCTACAGAGTTCAACAAGAACGTGTTTCCCACAGTCAAGGTGGTGATTGGTCAGCCTGTATCAAAGACATGTGACTACCATCATCATTGGAGGGCTATGTTCTCCTGATTCATATGAAGTATTTTATGTTTGGTACACTGGACTAGTGCCGGGTTGGACCCCCCCTTTGCCTTCAGAACTGTCCTAATTCAGCCTGCAACAATACTCGGGTAGGCTGTGGCATTCCAACAAAGATCAATTGGTCCTAGGGGCCCAAATTTTGGCAAGGAAAAAACCCCTGCGCCAAGTGCGCCGTTATACCACTTGCGTGAACGGTTGATGCAAGGCAGGGTGGATCCATGTTTTCATGTTGTTGACGCCAAATTGTGACCATTCGAGCTGAGTGTGGCAGTATAAATCAAGACTCATCAGACAAGGTCAATTTTTTCTCATCTTCTAGTGTCCAATTATGGTGAGGCTGTGCAATTTTTAGCCCCAATTTCCTTTTCCAAGCTGACAGGAATGGCACCCGATGTAGTCCTCTGCTGCAGTTGCAAACTACCTCAAAGTTCATGGTGCTCTGCGCTTAGAGATGCTCTTATGCATTCCTCGGTTGTAAGAGCTAATTATTAAAGCTAATGTTGCCTCTGTATCAGCTCAAACCTGCCCGATCGTTCTTCTCTGACTTCTGGCATCAATAAAACATCGTTGACCACAGAACTGCCACTCACTGTATATTTTTTTCTTTTTCAGACCATTTTCTGTAAATCCTAGCGATAGTTGCATGTGAATATCCCAAAAGATCAGTGGTTTCTGAAATTCTCAAACCAAGCCCATCTGGCACCAACAGCCATGCCATGTTCAAAGTGAATTAAATTACCTCTCCCTCTCTTCCCCATTTTGATGTTCAGTTTGAACTGCATCAGATCATCTTGACAATCCAGGTGTCTCATACCTTGCACTTGTGCAGTTTGGGCACTTTTTTCAGTGCGTAGGTCACTCACGCTGAAAATTTTGGTAATTTCAGTGCACTGAAAGTGCCTGGATGATGCCCTAACAATAACAATGGCCAAAAATGCAGTGCTTTAAAGGGACACTGTGCAGGAAATGGTCAAAAAAGGTACTGCAACTATGCTGCTCATTGAAATTGGGCTGCCTATTGCCAGTTTGATCTTTACATGAAAGTTTACTGAGTAATTAGCAAATATTTTCTAGTATGGTCCAAGTAGAGTAATTTTTGCAGCTAAAAATGGCTATTTTTGGAAATTCAAAATGGCGGACCATGGAGAAGATCCCCCTTTTCATGTATGAAAAGTGCAATTTTTCCAGTCATAATGAATACTTAGAATTTGATGCTGGTGGTCAGTTTCATGAAAAAGGTAACATTAGTGAATGGGCAGCATGAATTCTGGAAATAAACAACTAAAAATCTCACACAGTGTCCCTTTAATGATGGACACTGTGCCCGCTAAACGGCGGCCAGCTTGTAAATGAAATGGAAGAAATGTGGCGTTAAGTTCCGAGTACAAGAGTATGGTCAAGTCAACAGTCTCATAATTCTGTAAGTAATGTGGCAGAGGCACCAACCTTTTTATGCCAAGCCAAGTATTGTATGCCAGAGTTGCCAGTTGGGGTGATGGAAACACAAGCACGAGACACTGCAGTGTAAACAGTAGCCAACCAATATTTTGGCGAGCTAATGCTATGCTCACTCGTCACTTCCACTGAGGGCACAGTTGATAGTGCTCAAACTTTTCCACAACACACTATGCACTAAAGACCTCAGTGCACTGTGCACTATGCACTAACCGTCGGTGCACTGACACAAGTGCACAATATGAGACACAGCACATAACTCCATGCCTAAATGCATTAAGTTGTTGCCATGTGATTGGCTGACTAGAAATTTGCATCCATGAGTGTGTACACTACCCTTTTGTTTGAAAACCAGCTAATAATTTGAAGTTACATTCACAATGCAAAATCACAATATTTCCAGGGAACCCAGTCAAGGTGGGCGGTGTCTGTTATCAAAGTGGCCGCCTTAACTATAAAATGCTGGGGGATGTGGCATTATACTAGACCTGTCAAAGATTGTCGTATACTGCAATAGTGAAGCCCTGTGCTTGTTTACATGTTTGTGGCAAACTGATCGAGCAAAATAATTTAAAGAACCAAACAAAAAGTAAAGAATACCCCAATTTATTTATTTGTTTGTTTGTGTATTTTACTTTCTTACTCCTCACCAGGAAGCCATCAAGGTGATCCAGCCAGTGTTGCTGGGCCAGCTGATCGAGTTCTTCGAGCGGGTGGGGACGGCGGAGGCGATGGCGCTGTCGGAGGCGTACGGCTATGCGGCTGGCCTGTCCCTGTGCACCCTCGGCCTGGCAATACTCCATCACCTCTACTTCTACCACGTCCAGAGGGCCGGCATGAAGATACGGGTCGCCATGTGTCACATGATCTACAAAAAGGTGTGTTTGTCTGTGTGTGTGTCTCTTGTGTGTGTGTGTGTGTTTGTGTGTGTTTGTGTGTATGGCTGCTGACAGCTTTGGCTGGGCCTGGGACAAATGTCACCTGAAGGTCCCCCTCACTAAATTTATGCAATATAATAAGAAACCAAAAATTGCCTGCTAACTACTCAGTAAACACAGGTGGTTTAATATCACAGTACAAAGTTTCATTCTAAATATTTCATTTGTTTGTTGATTTTAATTATTTCTTTTAATTAATTTCTATTTGTTTTGCTTTCTTTTCTTTTTTTCCCCCAACAGGCTCTGTGTTTAAGCAGCAGTGCCATGGGCCAGACGACCACAGGGCAAATAGTCAACCTGCTGTCAAACGACGTCAACAAGTTTGATCAGGTAATGTCTGAATCTATGGAAACAGGATGCTGAATGCTGTTAAATATTAACTGGGGGCATTTCACAAGGCCCGTGGCCTGTCTCTCGGTCTCTGTGCTTTCGGAAGCATGACTAAGCGAAAAAACAGAAGATTAGACAGTGGTATAAAAAAGTGTTGCAGTAGTAAAGGCAATGTGTTGCACATATTGCAGTAGTGAAGGCAATGTGAGTGTTCAAAGTTCAGCCAATCTATTTTATGTCCAATTGAAAAAGGTAATGCTTTTTCATCTTCTCCTGGTGTGGACACAGATGATTTTTCTAATCATTTTCTAATTATATTCTTTAGAAAAAGAAAAAAAAACCCAATATATTTTCCTCAATCTGTCAAGACTGATATAACCCCTTATTGATTCAGAGTTTGCCATCTGTTCTGGTTTGGAAATCAACTGAGCATAAATATTACCTCTGATTTTATGCAAAAAGCTGATTACAACATCAAAAATGTACATGGAAATGTAATGCACATTTGACTAGTTTTATGGTCATGCACATATCTTGAGAGGCTTTCAAGGGCCAAGACGGCCCCACTATTTCTTTAATCTTTCGAGAAAGCTGATTAAAGCAAAGTGCTCAACAATGTATGCACACACTTGCCCTGCTCAAGTCTTGAAGTGTCTTGTACTAAAGTAAGAAGCCCAGTTGACGGTTTAGGACTTCAGAAACCCAGTACTTGAAGGTGGAGGCAACAGAAACGTGCCACCATGCTGTGAGCTTGTAAGCACTGGGAACAATTGGGCATTGTCATCTGACCAGAACTTGCGTAAAAGCTTGTACCGCATTAAAAATAACTCACTTGGCAGACAAACACTCAAAATGTTTGGTCGCACTCGCAGGTACCTCAAAAGCTCCCAGCCGGGGGGCTCTATCCTGTTTGATCCAAGGTGAATTAGCTAAACATGTTGAGAAATAAAGGTTAGAGAACCCAGAACCCCGTTTCCCGAAAGCATAGTAGCTAACCAGTGAGCAACTTACTAGGTTTCCAATGGGAAATTGCATTGCAACCAAGTAAGTTGGTTAGCAACAGCATTGTCGAGAAACACACTCCAGTACTGTACCTATGTTCATTCCACACTCGCCAGTCATGACTCAAAAACAAGAATTGTCTGAAATGCGAGCAAGGTCAACACCTACAGTGTGCTGTGTAAACCCTCCAGAAAGTTGGCCTAACCCTCTGGACAACTGACAGACATAGCAATACAATACAAAACAATACAATACAATACAATACAATACAATACAATACAATACAATACAATACAATACAACACAACTATGGAGTTGACTCAAAGCACTTTCAAATACACATATACTTTCCCACATTCACACACCAGCTCTGGAGGCTGCTGTGCAGTGCCAGTTGTCTGGGGTTCATTTGAGAAAGTGCACAGTAATAATAATAATCGTTAAAAAATATTACTCTGGAAGCGATCGTAATATAGTCTGAATTTGAAACATCAGGCTTTTCCAGAAATCTTGGAGTGAGATTTTTGCAGCTGGGTATACAAAATACACAGAAGGCAGTATTTTGTATTTTGTGATTTGTACTATCATGTCAACATTTTCTTTTATCTCTTCACAAATGAGTACAGACTGATTTGATTCACAGAAAAAATGTGATTGAAATGATTGCACGAGTGAACAACTTACGGCACAGTCAGAAAAACAGCAGCATGTAGAGTCGCGGACCCCGTCTGATATCAGAATTCCTTGAAATGAACACGCACACTTGGGACATGGAGATTGTGTCAGTTTCACGGATTTTGGCATTCTATGTAGGAGGTCACAGAATTGTTTTCTGTGATGGACTCACAGAAGTGCTTTCTATATGTTCCCACAATATGTGTTAAAGTTGCACTGTGTAGAATAGTGTTTCTCAACCGGGGTGGTACAGCCCCCCAGGGGGCGTTGGGGAGCTCTACGGAGAGGTTGAGAATGATACAGCTGAGAGGGGGTGGTGCTTAGTTGCCTTTGCAAATTGCTCTGGTCTTGTGAATGTTCAAATATTTTTAATGTTTTACATGTCAGTGTTTTCCACAGAACATTTGTTAGTCAAGGTGGTGCTTGCTTATACAATGTTTTTTTTTGGTAAAGCGACTTAGAGAAATGACACTCACAATACAAAATCTTTATCTCTATCCTCATAGGATTTTGTCAAGGTGGTAGGTGGCTGTTGTCAAGGTGACGGCCGCCTTAACTGTAAAGTGCTAGGGGGAAAACCCAGTAGGCCATATGATGACTCACCAATGTGTAGATGTGGTAAGCAAGCCTGAGCTAATGTTACGCACAATAGCTGTGTGTGATTTGTTTGAACGTGTGTGACACGCAGACAAAATGGCGGATGTATGAGTGAACGGCGGCGGGTTATAAATAGCAAGTGTAAACGGCAGGGCGGGCAGGTGAGTGAGCAGCAGGTTGACTGGTCATACTGTAGTGATGATGGGAGAGAGCAGGTGGTGGTGTGTGTTGTGTTGAGCACATGGCCAGGCAAATATACACTACACCACAAGGTGAGCAGAATGCATTGGGAATAGGGATTCAAATGATTAATCGATTAATCGACTTTAATCGAGCAATGCATTAATCGATTAAAAAACATTAATCGCAATTCATCGAAAATTCAACTGACAAGAGACCCAAGAGAAATGGGCATATGAAGAGTGTGTGTGAAGAGGGGTGTGAATAGTGGGAATATTTAAATCACCTTTAGATTAAAGAATTGAAATAGAATTAATTTAAATGTAGTATTTTATGTACATTTTTTATTACATTTTTTAGATTTAGTAGCTTATTTCCGAGAAACTTTGAGATTTTTTCGGGGGGAAACGCCGCTTATCAATTAATCGTAAGTCGATCGATAAGACTATCAGCTAATGATTAATGAATTAATCGATAATTTGCATCCCTAATTGGGAAACAGAACCATGTGGACCGCAGTGAAGTGTTACAAGAACACACAGACCTCTGTTGTAACATAAAAACATTTCAATTTTAATGATTCATCAAATTGTAACAGGCCGCACAAAAGTGTTGGGGACAAAAAATGACATGGATCCCAGTTTTTTGTTACAGGAACACTAAGGCTTTACTCCTAGTGTAAAAAATATATAAGTTTCAGTGATTCATTCATTGGGATGAAGTAAGCTTAGAAGTGTGTGATGTCTCTCTGTTCAAGTAAGAGCCCATTTCTGTTCCTGTACCTGTGAAGATTGTCCTTGACCCCCCCTGTTGTTACTTTTCAGTTTTGAAGTAAAACTCAAAACTTATTCAGATGTAAAAAAAAAAAACTTCAGTTGCTGAAATCTTTTGACTATGTGTTTTGTTTTAACGTTTTCTGAATTTTCATCTTGTCAGGTCTTATTGCTGGACCATGAACCATAACATGTAAAATAACTAATCACTAAAACGGTGGGGTAAAATGCATAAATTCATTGAAATTTGGATTTGAATTGTAATGTTTTAATATGTTCTCTTTGTTGCCATGCCACAGGTTACCATCTTCCTGCACTTCTTGTGGGTGGGGCCTCTTCAGGCGGCCGCTGTGATTGGTCTACTGTGGCAGGAGATCGGACCATCATGCCTTGCAGGAATGGCCGTGCTCGTCTTTCTCATGCCTCTGCAGACTGTTTTTGGTCGTCTGTTTTCGAAGTTTAGGTACAATGAATGGGTTTATATGTGTGTAGTGATAAATGCAATAATTATGTGTGAATGGGAAAACATTATTTCATAATGAATACTTATCATCATTACGGTACTTTCATAATGAACCAACCATTGATCTCTCTCTCTCTTTCTCTCTCTCTCTCTCTCTCTCTCTCTCTGGCCCCTTTCTTAGGAGTAAAACTGCCACCCTGACTGATAGCAGGATCCGTATTATGAACGAGGTTGTGTCTGGTATTCGCATCATCAAAATGTACGCCTGGGAAAAGCCTTTTTCAGCCCTTGTCAACGATGTGAGGGGGTAAGTGTGTATGTGTGTGTGAAGGAGAGGGAGGTCTAGTGTTAAATGTCTTATTACTTCTGTAATGAAGATGGATAGTGACTTAATTTGATATTTTGAAAGATAGCATGCTGATGTCATCCTGTGAATTGTTCTTAAGAGTTAAATTCAGGATAAAGCCAAAGGCTCATTTCCTGTATGCATGTGTGCCTGCTGCCGGTGGGGAACAGAGCAGTTGTGTCACGGTAATAAATGGCACCATTATGCCGTGTACAGACCAGGAGCGAACGGAGCGAATGAAGCGACGGAAGTCATTATTTCTCTATGGAGGGCACGCGACCTGCGCTACCAAAGCGAATTCGCCAGGAGCGAAGCTTCTTGCGCTACCAGAGCGAATTATGACGATTTAACTAAATCTAATCGTAGGCGAATTCTCTCTGACGCTGTTCGGCGAAAGCCAATCGGAACGTTCATATCTCCGAATGTCCCAGGCTGTCAAGCAAGAGCCGTTATGTGATTAGCTGAATCAAACATGTCAATGCTGCGTCTCGAGCGAATACAGCGACTTCAAGGCGAAACTTCTTCTGCTACCCACGCTACCAGGCTGCGTAGTTCGCTCTTGGTCTGGACACGGCATAAGTACTAGAGACCACTGATAAGGTGGAGATGGATCACAAGGAGGTTCTGCCATGAGGACCTTCCAGAAGGTTTTAAGCTGCAGTCCTATGGCAGCTTATAGCCCCTTTGGACACTAAGAGAATGAATGGGCTCCAATGGAAAGTCGCACCCATTTATGAGCCCGCACTTGTCTTGATCACGCTTTGTTGAAATGGTGACGTATGGTGTGATTTTATCTTGGTTACCATTGACCATCTTTGTTAGTACAATACATTAATACCAAAGTGACAGGCATGGCAATAAATTATCTCTATACATCACTCCTCAACAAATAGAAATGGTTTCAAGTGTCTACATACCTTTAGCGTTTTTTTATACTGTATCTGTTCGTCACAAGATAAATTTGTACTTAAGGTCTGTGGTACCTGGGGTGGGTTAGGTATATGCATGGGGTACTTTCCAGCCAAATAATCTTTCTTTTATCAAAAACAAACTTGCACTATAACAAAACTGTCCAGCTTGTGTATTTAGGACACCATTATGCATGTCATTCTGCCTTGTGCCAACATGTGTGTGTTATGGTCACATTGAGTGAGACAATTTGGAGAGACGTTTGCAAGTGAGATTTGCCAAGCGTGACAGTCTGTGCGTGTATGTGTGTGAGAGAGCATGTGTGTATGAGAGCCTGCATGTGTGTGTGAGAGTCTGTTAGAATGTGCGTGTGTGTGTGTTTGTGTTTATCTTCGGCTGTTCTTCGACATCCCGTGTTTGTTATTAACTTTTTATTGAACTCTGCTCTGCTGAAGGCCAGAGGTGGCCAACCTCAGGCCCGGGGTCCACATGCGGCCTGTGCTGAGTCATTTCATCTGGCCCACAGAGCCTTACAAGAAAGGTCTTTAACCTTTAAATTCAAAGAGCTACTGTCACACAACATTTTATAAAATCGCTAATGGTTTCAGATTATCATCCTTTACTGTATAGACTATTCATCTACGTGTATTTCATTACAATTTGTAGGACTTGAATAGCCAACAAATTATGTCAGCGCACATTATTTCTTATTAATAACATAGGCAAGTTGCCTGCGATATCTGTCTGGCTCTTCTGTCAATAATCAAAACCCAATGTGGCCCTTTGCCCAAAATAATTGCCCACCCCTGGTCTAGGCTCACGAGGCACACAACACCAGCGTCATCCTCTGTGATTTGGCCAGGACAATAACTCAAAGCCTTTTCATGACGCCTTAACCTCTCAACTAGTGTCACATGACTCACTCACTCACTCACTCACTCTCTCACACACACTCTCTCTCTCTCTCTCTCTCTCTCTCTCTCTCTCTCTCTCTCTCTCTCTCTCTCTCTCTCTCTCTCTCTCTCTCTCTCTCTCGCGCTCTCTCTCTCTCTCTTTCTTTCTTTCTTTCTTTCTCTCTCTTTCTGTATCTGTATCTGTATCTGTATCTGTATCTGTCTTTTCCTGTCTCTGTTACACAACTGGGCTTGTGTCACCTTCTCCTGTTGTGAACTCGATTGGTCACCCTGTGATCAACTCCTGTGCTGTGGCTGTCGGGTCCCTTGTTAAGTTACACTGTGTTGCATAACCGCAGAGATACACCAGCGGCGATCTGAGCGAGTCGAGCGACGGAAGTAATTGACTTTGTATTGAGTCGAGAGACAAAAGCGATTCTGGAGACTAGAGCGATTTGCGCGACCAGCGCGACAATTTGAAGTTGAAATCTTTTCAACTTTTTATGACGCGGTTCGGCGACAAGCCGCGACAGCCAATGACTGTATAGAGGTCAGTGACCACAGCCAATGGGAATGCTTGAATGCTTTGCCTTCTGCCTGTACGGACATACTCTAGTCTCCTCAGTCTCTCGTATCGCTTGCTGCTACACTCTGTCGCTTGAGTCGCGTCGCCGCTGGTGTATCTCTGCGGTAATGCTCTACTGCAGATAGCCAGTTGTCTCAATCACAAGCACATAAGCAAGTTTATTTCACACACTGACACTAATGTCTTGTACTTTTGTAGGCCTACTATTGAATTCAACTAATTTCCGGAGCCTCCCCTGTCTCTCTCTCCCATTGCTTTCCTGTCTCCTCTCAAAACCTTTTTTTAACAAACACCCCCTTGAACCCATCATAAGCCTCCCAACGCCCCCTTGACCTCATCATAAGCCTGGACAGAATTGACTTAAATGGACTAATGTGCCCCCCAATGGCAACTAAGCACCGCTCCTTTCAGCCGTTTCCTTTTCAACGCCCCCTAGGGCTCCCCAACTCCCCCTGGGGGGCTATAAAGCCCCTGTTGAGAGAAACACTATCCTTTTCAATGAAGGCAAGAAAACCCCCCAAAAATGAAAGAAAATGGTGGTCCCTAAATAATGTACAGTAAGTACCGGTAGTTGGCAGTTGAGAAGAGGAGAAGTTTGCTCGGCATCTGGACGTTTGCATGCACACTTTTATGTTATGATTGCCATCATCTACATGATATACATAATGACTGTACCATACTAGAAAATATTTGTTTATTACTTAGTAAACTTTCATGTAAAGATCAAATTTGGCAATAGGCAGCCCAATTTCAATAAGCAGCATAGTTGCAGTACCTTTTTTGACCATTTCCTGCACAGTGTCCCTTTAAGTACAGAGGTTCTTAAAGGTCATTGAACTCAAAGAACTTTGAATACACACTTTTATGTTATGATTGCCATCATCTACATGTACAACATGCTGGAGGTAGTGAAGTAAAAATTTAACCAGTTATACAAGTAGATTGAAGAGATATAATCTAAGTACGGAGGTTCTTAAAGGTCATTGAACTCAAAGAACTTTGGATTAACTATTCAATTTGTCATGCCTATAACGTCTTTTCACATAATGCCACAAGCACAGTTCATTCATCATTAGCATAGTTTGCATAGTTGTTTATCTTTTTATGTTATATTTTATAGAAGAGTCGTTACAAATGATCCATTAACGTAATGAAGGTTGAATGGTAGCCTCAGTCTTGGTTAAAAATGTAGAATCAACCATCAGACATATCTGAAGCGTTCAAACAGAATAGTTAAGTAATAAGTAAGAGGAACATTTTTAAAAAGTGCCTAGCACAGGAGTTCTTTGTCAGTTCACTTAAATTGTGAAATAGTGGCTTGCACAGCAAAAAAAGTATGGCATTTTCCATGGATGCAGATTTTTACCTCGGCCAAGGAGGTTATGTTTTCGGTTGCGTTTGTCTGTCTTTCTGTATATCCAGCATTCATTCCAGCTTCTAACTCCACAAAACAAGGCAAAAAGGCTTGAAAAAAATGGGTTTAACATAGAACATTTGACTATCAAACAACTTCCTTGGCGGAGGTCTGCACTCTCTGAGTGCATTTCTATTTAATTTGTGTTACCTTGTTTGTTTATTTCTTTTCTTTTCTTCTCGCCCGTTTCTTTTCAGGAAGGAGATCTCCAAGGTGATGTCGAGCTCCTACCTGCGAGGCCTGAACATGGCCTCCTTCTTCGCCGCCAGCAAGGTCATTGTCTTCGTGACCTTCACCACGCACGTGTTGCTAGGCAACATCATTACGGCCAGCCGCGTGTTTGTGGCGGTGTCTCTGTACGGAGCTGTGCGCCTCACTGTCACCCTCTTCTTCCCTGCTGCCATCGAGACGCTCTCAGAGTCCCTCGTCAGCGTTCGCAGGATTAAGGTACATCTAGCAATTATATATATATACCGGTCCATACAGTATAACCTTTTTACGTCTTTATTATTAAATTATATTGCTTTTGATGGATGCTGCCATCTGCTATACAAACCTACTTCCAGGGCATAGTGATTTCATCGTTTCTCTAGCCTATAGAGCAGTGGTTCTCAACCTTTTTTGAAAAAAACGCCCCCTGAACCGCATCATAAGCCTGCCAACGCCCCCCTTGGCCTCATCATAAGCCTGCCCTGTAGAGCAGTGTTTCCCAACCTTTTTCGTCTCGCGTACCCCCTGAGCCTTTTTGTTGTACCACGAGTACCCCCTAACCCATGTTCTACATCTCTTCCTCTATCTCAGTGTGACTATGCTCCATGCATTTGTTGCTATTACTTTTTTCCAAGTACCCCCTGCAGAGTGCTCAAGTACCCCTAGTGGTACACGTACCCGTGGTTGGGAAACACTGCTGTAGAGGGTTGACATTGAGCGACCAGAGTCAATTCACCAGCAGGAAAGGAAATTGGGTGACCAGTAAAGTTTCATAGTCAGTTAACTCTATTTTAACAAGCTATGATGCTGTGTGGCGAAAAAAAAAGACATGGAATTTTCATTTTGGAATGCAGCAGGTCGACAAGTCAGGTCCACTCAGTGATAAGCTAAATCAGCCCAATATCAGGAATGAAGCAAATACATGCCAAAGCCTCTTAGCTGACCTCTGTGACCTATTCCCTTTGATCACTTTTGATCTAAACGCACGATTTATGCAATTGTTTAGGTCCTGTGCATAAACGCACACGCATACAAACATGCACACAGTTTAGTGCATAGACTGAAAAATGTGGGTTCTGTGCTGTATGAGACAGGATCTCTTCTGTGTAGGAATCAGACCAATAAAATGTAAACATTGGAAGAGCAGGGAAAGAGAGTAGGCGGGTGCAAGGCAACAAATTGCGTAGATGCATATGTTATCAGAGTTCTGGACTATATCACATGTTCCTGAGATTGCAAAAGCACAGAAACCTCATGCCCGCTTGGATTACGTGTTGATTTATAAATCACTTTACAGACAGCATACTTATTTATGGGGAAATGTAGTTGTAGGCAGGGAGTTTAGGAGTTTAGGGGTGTTAAGTTGTAGGAATAGGAAACGAGACTTATTTTGTGGCTTGAAAGTTTAACTTTCTGTTTAACTATTAGATTTACATCAGTTCTATTTCTAAGTAGGAATCAGATCTATTCAAATGTATTGACGACTTGCTGAGGGACCAGCCCCTTTTCCATCATAAGCCTCCCAACGCCGCTTTCCACATGACGAGGCCAGAGAAGTAGAACGGACTAATCAGAATTAGAACCAAGTCTGACAGTTGGGCAGACTAAATGGTTTACAAAACGTCCAGTTGCCTACAACTAAAGTCTCTTGACTAAGATGAATTGGATGAATGACCGTAGTCACTGACTGTGGGTCCTTGCAATTGTTGAGGTAATGTATTGTGTGACTCGCTGTATGAGCAAGCGTAGGCTTGTATGAAACCTGGTTGGCACAAAGCAGTGCATTCCATTCTGAAGTGTATAGCGGTACGCACCGCTGTGTCTTGGCCGGATTGAGTAGCCTATGTGCCAGGAGTGGACCTTTAGTTTCTTAATCAAGGATACCTGTCACTGGTAGTTGTTCATTTATTTCAGGGAGTACATTGATGGGAGCATTGTTAATGATATACTTCTGTTAATGTTGTAGTTCTTTACCTGCTGCCATGCTGTTATGCTACATCTTGCTGCCCACACTTGAAAGAACAGGAATTCTTGAGGACAACAGTGCATTTCAAAACAGACGAGGAGTGAAGGATTTACATGCAAATTTGGCACGGGAAAAAGCTCATGTCGAGTTTGTATGTGTACAGTAATGATGAATCTTAAGCTATGTCGTTGTGTTTTGAAGTTGACCAATTTTAAACATTTTGGTTAAAGCAAAAACACGACACACAATCACATTTCCAAAAGTGTGGAATGTGCTTTTAGGGATCCAAGGGGGATTTCACTAGTTTGCCCTCGAGTGCTTGGTGTTGTACAGTACGCATGTGAAGCATGTGATAGCTGGCCTCGGTCCCAGGATGCTTTGAGAGCAGATCCTGCGGGATGAGATCCCCTCAATTCGAGGGCCTTTCTCACAAGACCAAGGTGGATGGTCGGAGGTTTTAAAACTCAATGAAGTAATGACCGTTGCCAATCACTCTGCGGGCTCCTCCTGAACCACGTTTATATACAGTACAGTTTAAATATCATTTAGCAACTCAAAACTTAACTCTGCTGAATGCTTTGTCCATTCACAGACTTTCTTAATGGGAAAAGGATGTTTTCCACATCTCACATGTTTGTTCTTAAGGGTCCTGCACTTTGCTCAGACAATATACTCCGCTCCAAAAAATAACACCCAACACACAAACCTGAATTTGTCAAAATGTGCAGGTGACCAAAAAATCTACCAGAAAGGAAGAAAAAAGAGATGGTCTGTGCACAGCACTTGCACAATAGCTTGTATTTTGGTTATAACCTCTAAAATCGACACATTGCTTGTTACATTTCCACAACAGTAGGCAAAATGGATTTTCTAACTGGACAGAGTGATCTCACGGAAGATTGACTTGGAGTTGCATTTCATTCTTTTGGTGTTCCCTTTATTTTTGGGGGGCAGTGTATGACTTTAAAGGAGCTTTAAAAAGGCACCCCACAGCTTAACTGTTCTGTTTGCTTTGACCAATTACAGACCTTCCTGCTGCTGGATGAGATTGAGAAGCACCCAGTGCTGCCTCAGAAGGAGAAACAGGAAAGCTTTGTGGAGGCACAGGATCTCATGTGCTACTGGGACAAGGTGTGCTGCTCTCTCTCTCTCTCTCTCCCCCTCTCTCTCGGTCTCTCTCTCTCTCGCGCTCTCTCTCTCTCGCGCTCTCTCTCTCGCGCTCTCTCTCTCTCTCTCTCTCTCTCTCTCTCGGTCTCTCTCTCTCTCTCTCTCTCTCTCTCTCTCTCTCTCTCTCTCTCTCTTCCGCGCGCTCTCGCTCTCTGTCATCTGCATGCAGTGCACACACAATCTCATATACACACATAGGCAAGCACACATACACCAACAAATACAAATGCACATATCACACACGCACAAACACACATACACTCACAAACATGTACACCACACATACTGGTACAAACCTGTATGAACACCAAAACCATAAACACTTCTTGCCTCAGTAATGTAGGGTATGACTGTGGAAAGTTCAGTTGTTTCAGTTATACACAGTACTGCAGCGCCGGGTGGCCACAACAAATGCCTAATGTGGCAGAGTAATCTTGTTTTTTAACTGAGTCTGACTGTTTCTTTCTTTGTGTATTTGCAATCAGACACTGGATGCACCAACCCTGCAGCGCGTCTCTTTCACTGTCAAACCGGGTGAACTCCTGGCTGTAATTGGACCAGTTGGAGCTGGAAAGGTGACATTCATTCATTCATTCATTCATTCATTCATTGAATTATTTGTATTATTTGTTCCTTGTAATTATCTTACTCATTCACAGTTTCCTGGCACAACTAGGGAGTATACAGAACATTCAGGGAAAAAAAAAGGAATTTGAATGTTAAGTGAGAAATGGGGATGTTCCAAAAAGGAATTTGCGGTCAGTCCTTCACATGGTTCACATTGCAGCGACTCCACTCATCCCTTGTTAAGTTTATTTTTGTCCCCCGCTGGCCTGACTGATTTAACGGCACGGCAATGATTTTCACTTCACTGATAGAATGGAATGAGAGAAGACAGGGAAACATAGTGCCTTATTTATGTTATGATTGGGGTATTGTAAGTAAATGAGTTAAAGAAAAGTTTTTATTATAGTAATCCACGTTGTGATTGAAATGTGGAAAAAAATGAAATGAACAAAAACTTTTGCTCATAATAAATTGTTTCGAATGCGTGTCTGACAAGGTATAAAGTATATACTGCATACATAGGGCATATATGTACACATGCATATCTTCCATATCGAAAACGTGACATATGGTGCTAATGAAAACTACGAAGTGTTGTTGCTCCACACATAACTTTGTTGACTTGTATGACAATGCCATGACAATGACAATAAACCTCTTGAACTGGAACTTAAATGAAAACCTCCATTCTCCCTGTGTATTCCACAGTCCTCGCTCCTGAGTGCCGTGCTGCGAGAGCTGTCCCCCAGCAAGGGCACCATCAAGGTGAGCGGTGACCTGACCTACGCGTCACAGCAGCCCTGGGTCTTCCCCGGAACCATCCGCAGCAACATCCTGTTCGGCAAAGAGATGCAGACGCAGAAGTACGAGCGAGTCCTGAAGGCCTGCGCTTTGACCAGGGTACGGGTTTGGCTCCATTTTTTTTACAGTACGGTAGACCTGTGTGCTAGCCTGGGCGAAAGCCGACTGTTGACTCCGTCAAGCAGTCTGGCGAAAGCTAAGAGGAATCCATCTCCATGCAGGGTGGGGGATGGTCTGAGCTTACTCTGCCATTTAAATTCATTAGAGTTCCGAATTCAAATTGTGCTTTATTAGCATGACTGTTACGATACATCATATTGTCGCAAAAGTGTACAAATAACAAGACAAACGTGTGAATAGTGTTACCTTAACCAAACAGTAACGGACTCTGCGGGTGAGTTCTGCGTCACCACTCTCAACAGTAAGCGAACCGAGCTTGGAGGCTTTCGCAAGACTATGTGCGGAGTCAAAATCTTTGGGTTGAAGTACATAGGATGGCATCGCCAAGCTACCTGTGTGCAACTTGATGCATACAAATACCTTGAATAAGATATGTACTGTAGCATGTTGTTTTGCTGTATTCTTAAGTTAATTGAGTGTTAGACTATCCTTAATGTGTGGTACCATTTAGATACAGTGTGTTGGTAAATAAGTTTAAACACGCACCAGTAAATTATAAGATCATCGTAACAAAAATCAATTTCGCAGCTCTCCTTAACATATACATTCATTGCACTTAGTGTGTACATGGAATAAATTGGGAAGGTTGTTATAAATACACACAGTGAGTATTTCCCTTCTACATAGACAACTCTATAACAGCGGTTACCACTTATAACCTGTTAACCAAACAACAGAACCATTTAAATGGAATTACCCCAGTGTGTGTTCCATTACCCCAGTGTGTGTTCCATTACCCCAGTGTGTTCCATTGTCTGTTCTTATCTAAAGTCTGGTGGTGTGTGTGATTTCCCAGGACATGGAGCTGCTACCGCAAGGTGACCTGACTGTCATTGGGGACAGGGGAGCTACGCTCAGTGGAGGACAGAAGGCCCGGGTCAACCTGGCCAGGTACAGTACTAGCTTGTGGGGAAACATTAGGATTATGTTGTAACAACAATGACGGGCAGCCTTCATTAGATTCTAATCCAGGGCAACATATTCCAAATGGCCTGTTTTTACCTGTCCAGTTCAATCAGGTGATTGACAGACTTGTAGCAATCTGGCTAGCTCGATATACAGGGGGTGTTTTTGGTCTGAACTCTTCTTCAACCCAAGATTATCTGATGTCAATTGTTGAATAAATGGTAAATAAATGGCTTGTGGTAACCTTAAGTGAAATGAAGGACACAAGAGAAGTTGCAAACAAAGTGTACAATAGGTACAGTAAGTGTCATGCATTGGGATGATTTTATCCTTGAAAGAAAGTACTTAGCCTTAAGTCATGAATAGGTTGTTGACCTGACTGAAATTGTGTGTGTGCGTGTGTGTGTGTGCGTGCGTGTGTGCGTGTGTGTGTGTGTGTGTGCGTGTGCGTGCGTGTGCGTGCGTGCGTGCGTGCGTGCGTGTGTGTGTGTGCGTGCGTGTGTGCGTGTGTGTGTGTGTGTAGGGCTGTGTACCAGGATGCAGATATCTACCTGCTAGATGACCCTCTGAGTGCCGTGGATACAGAGGTTAGCAGACACCTGTTTGAACAGTAAGTGAACCTCATCTACAGGAAGTCACATCACCTCACTGAACAATAGGGTCAATAAAAGCCGTTCTGTTCTACTAGACTTCAAGTCAAGTAGGTTTTATTGTCAATTTCTTTACATGCACTGGTCATACAAAGAATTCACTTTCACTTCACATTAACTCTCTTCTATTCCATCATGTCCTTTTTAACAACAGTATAGGGACAATATCCTCATTTGTGTTGTAAATCAATATGTCTGTCTGAATATACCAAACACAAATCTTCTGAAGTGATTTGCATATTTAAAACCATTGATGCCACCATTATTGAATGGGGTTAACTGTGTGCTTTTGTCTGTTCTGACCAGGTGCATCTGTGGTTATCTGAGAAAGAAGCCTCGTATCCTGGTCACACATCAGCTGCAGTATCTCAAAGCCGCAGATCAGATCCTGGTTCTGAAAGAGGTACAACTGTTTTTGCCTTGTTAATATCCTCATATCGGTGTATGGTCTAGATTAGAACAAAAAAACCAGTATATTGAGTATTTATTTAGTTTTGACATACGAGATCTTTAGCGGTCATAAATCTGACAATAGCCAGGAGCGTACTATTAATTAAGGATAGTAGCGAAAGGATGGCTTACTTACGTCATCAGAGCGTAGTACAGCATGGACGCGACAGGAGTCACTTTCTTCTTCGGACAGATTTTTTTTCAGCTGTCCTTAATTATCCCTCACAATTAATGCTGACCAACAGCTGCACTTAATTTGGCCACTGACTGAACATTGACAACCGGGGACATCCTTTTGCGGAGAGAGTTTACGGAGTCACAATTTTTATCCATCATGGCGTCACACCTACTGACCATGTGCACCATGTACTTAAAGGGTAACTTCTGCCAATTTCAACATGCAGTTGTAATGCTCACACTACCCTGGACTTGTCAGTACCTGAGAATATTTGTTTTTCTTCAGCCTTTGCCGAGATCCTGGTGATTGTTAACATTTCAAAAAAACATCTTGATTTATTCCCAGTAACATCCAAAAGGTTATGCAACATCAGCAGACAACTAAACAGCAATACCTTTTGGGATAATATTTGTGGTAGGCCTATGTTAAGAAAAAAATGAATGTAAACAAAATCTGCCCCCCATTAGAATAGCTCAGATCTTGAAAAGGGCTGACTCGAAAAATCACAGGGTACTGACAAGTCAAGGGTAGCGTGAGCAATGCGACAGCATATTGAAATTGGCAGAAGTTATCCTTTAAGCTACTACCCCGTACTACCATGGCCAATGCATTTTCCAGCGAGTGGTAGTACTTATTCGCGCTACGTTCTTTGCTATTAATTTTCCATTTTGGTGTCCCGATGTTGTACCACAGATCAGACCTTATCATTTATGCGATACGAACAAAAATACAGTATGTTAAGTATTTATTTAGTTTTGCTAATTTGGTACCTCAATATCTTTTCGTTCTCACTAGTACACAAAACATACATAGCTGGCACACATGTAAGCACCCTGGAGCATACTATTAATTTCCCATTTTGGTGGCCTGATGTTGGTGTACCTTAGGGGCAGATGGTGGCGAAGGGGACCTTCATGGAGCTGCAGACGTCTGGTGTGGACTTCACCACCCTGCTGAAGACCGAGGAGGAGGAAGTGACCTCATCCTCTCTGGATCTCACCCAGGGCTCCTCCACCCTCAAGTCCGCCCGCAGCCGCACGCTCTCCCAGAACTCTGTGCGATCGCAGGCCTCCTCGGTGCAGTCTTCTGTTCAGGACATATCAGACCTGCCGGTAAGGCCTTACTCATTTTCTGATTACCTTTTTCGGTAACACTTTATTGTAGGGATACATCTATTAGCACTAATACATACAATGTGCCTGTATAAGTAACTTGTAAGGCATGTACAAAGCAAAGTCAAACATTTTTAGGCGTGTATTCGCAAATGTCTTGTTCGTGCGCAATAAGGGATTTATTACCAATTTAACCTTAGTAAGGACCTAGTAGGCCTTAGCGTTTGCTTAGTACATGCCTTACAAGTTACTTATGCAGGCATTGACACTGTATGTATTAGTGCTTATTGATGTATCCCTAAAAGAAAGTGTTAACAATGTTTCTTTTATTTGGAGTTATCGAGTACAATAATTCCAATGCATATATCATTATATACGTAAATGACCATTCAAGTGATATCCTTGCACTCATATCAAAGTCAAGTCAATGTATACTTTATTGTCAAAAATCTTTGCAACAGGTGTTAGCACAGAAGATTGAAATTGCGTTTGACCATGCTTCCATAATCTTAATAATAATAATAATAATACTTTATTTTTATATAGCGCTTTTCAAAATACCCAAAGACGCTTTACAAACCATTTAACACAAAATAAAGACATACAAAGACTCAACAAGACAACACAAGTAAACTTCAGTGGAAGAGCAATGTCCATGTCGATATGGAGCTGTAGGTGTAAAAGTTATGAAAACCCACGTCGGGGGCAGCAGTGGAAATGGGGATAGGAAAATCCCGAGCCTCCT
The DNA here is from genome assembly GCF_034702125.1 of Engraulis encrasicolus. Lineage (NCBI taxonomy): Eukaryota > Metazoa > Chordata > Actinopteri > Clupeiformes > Engraulidae > Engraulis > Engraulis encrasicolus. The sequence goes on from NC_085868.1 coordinate 47,197,002, forward strand.
AACGTGGCAGCAAGTTCGGTTTGGGGAAAGAAGCCGAACGAGCAGGTGAAGTTCTTTGAGTGGTGGACGGAGTCGCGTAGAACACGTAGGCTACTGTAAAACGCCATAGCCGAGAGACGCCGGGGCTGAAGGGAGGAGACGGCAAATGTTGTGGAGGCCGGTGAAACCAACAGGCATGCAGGCTCAACAGCCCTGCGCTCGTAGACCTCCCGAAGCGTCGATGTAATTGGCGTCGGAGAATATTCCTCGACCGGCAGGTGTTCTGGAAAGCAGCCATGGCAGAGGGGCAGTGCCAGTACAGCTGGAAAGCCGTCATGGTTCGCCCAGCCAGGCAGCGGCGACGAGTTGTAATCCGTCCAAGAAAGTTGGTAAATAATCCAAAGTTTTTAGTGAAGTTGAGTGAGAGAGAGTATTGAATGAATTAAAGTGGAAGAGAGCGAGCAGCGGCAACCAAAATGCGCCAGCGTCCACACACCCTCATTCCGGAAACGGAATCTTAGCATCACTCGAACATTTTTATTGTACTTTCTTGTCTCAATGTTCACGTTCTATAATTTAGTTTTTTGCACATTAAACCATTAGAATTAGACTTGATTGCACTGTTGTTTGTGTATTGTAAAGTTACTATACCCACGTGTGAAGTAATGGCTACCTTTTACTCTCTAATACTGCCATTGTGGGCAGTCATCTATCTGTCATGTGTGCTGTCTGCCGTACATTTTCTCACTGCATGACATTATGCAGACTCTATCTATCTATCTATCTATCTATCTATCTATCTATCTATCTATCTATCTATCTATCTATCTATCTATCTATCTATCTATCTATCTATCTATCTATCTATCTATCTATCTATCTATCTATCTATCTGCTCATTCATATGCATATCTACTCATTCATGCATGCATTCATTCGTTTATGCATTTATTCATCCATTCATCTATTCATCTGTTCATCCATCCATCCCTCCCTCCCTCCATGGTGGCAGGCGGAGCAGGTCCAGACGATAGCAGAGGAGACCCGCTCTGAGGGCACCATAGGCTTCTCTCTCTACTACAAGTACCTGACCGCAGGTGCTAACGTGGTGGTGGTGTTTGGCCTGATGATGCTCAACCTCCTCGCCCAGGTACAGTGCGCAGCACCAAGCCACCTGGAGCTTAGATCACCAACGAACTCTGGTAGTATTCTAGAATGCGTTGATGATTCCCTGATGGAATCAATAAAAGGTTTACCTGTGAGGCAGTTTACGTGTAATACACAGACATTGTTGTTAATTTGCTGGGTATGGGTAAAAAACTGTTTGCATGCAGGCAAGCAATGTGCACTCTACTATGAATATGCTTAACGAAAATAGACCAAACTATACTGTACTTTACTTAAATTACATCCGCATGTAGATTATAATGCAATATAACGTGTCTGTAGCGGGTAGCATTCAGGTGCTTAAGGGCAGGAAGGAAGAGAAATTGAAACATGTTTTTGTCTTCTGAAGGCTGCTTACATCCTCCAGGATTGGTGGTTGGCATACTGGTAAGCAAACAAAAGTTAACAATAATTATGTAAATATACTACATATAATGGTCACACTTTATTTTAAGATTCATGTTAGCCACTATTACATGCCTTAATGTGTTTATACGTGATTTATAAGACACAGATTAAGCGAAATCAGTCATTTGTTGGTCATGTATTGACATTGAGATAATCATAATAAGGACCTAATAGGGCTTCTTCACATGTCCTATAGTCAGAGTTGTATAAAGCGCAAGTAGAAGTACAAGTTACAGATGTAAATACCGCATTAATGCTTTTAAAGGGACAGTTTGGTCAATTTCAACATGCAGTTGTAATGCTCACACTACCCTGGACTTGTCAGTGCCTGAGATTTTTTTTTCTTCTTCTTCAGCCGTTTCTGAGATCCTGGTCATTGTAATGGGGGCAGCTCAAAAAGACATTTTTATTTATTCCCAAAAACATTCAAAAGGTTATAAAACATCAGCAGACAACTAGCAAACAGCAATACCTTTTGGGAAAATATTTGGAGTTGGCCTATGTTTCATTTTTTAAAAATGTAAACAAACGCTGCCCCCATTAGAATTGCTCATATCTCGGAAAGGGCTGAGCCGAAAAAAGTGGCATCACCAGGTACTGACAAGTCAAGGGTAGCGTGAGCAATACAACTGCATGTTGAAATTGACCAAACTGTCCCTTTAAGCATGTAATACCATTGTAATTTCATCGGTAAGAGTACTTCTACTTCTACTTTACATAACGCTACATATAACTCACTCATACATACAATAATTAGGCATGTATTGTGAACATGTGAACCTTAAAATAAAATGTTATTAATATAATACATTTAAATTCACCAATAGATTTGTAAAGTATAGATGCCGTATATACGTAAATACCATTCATTGTTGTTCCATCATTATTAGGGCTGGCAAGCAGGCGGAGCTGAACGTGACTGACGTTAAGGATCTAAACCCATTCCTCAACCACACACAGGAACTGGACTTGGACTTCTACCTAGGCATCTACGCAGGTGACTCCCCGTGGTCTTTTTTTACTAGCCTAGAAATCTAGACGCCCCTAGCGACCGCAAATTTAATTTGCTCCCTGGGCAGTCTAGCGGACCTCGGTCGTTTTGCGAGGCTGAAAGTTATCCAATGATAGGGCCAATGAAATCGCGAGGGGGGCCGGGCTACCTAGTAAACACAGGAAAATTTCTAAGAAGAAACATGGTGGCCGTCCGTGCTACGTACAGCATGAAAGTGTTTACTTAATTTAAAAAGCCTGGATGATAATACATTTCGTGGCTGACATGGATTGATGTAAAAATACACCATGAACTTATCGGACACAAATAGATCACAACACATTACCATTTGATCATTCAATGTTTTAAGCTAGCTCGGTAAGCTAATTTGAGCATTTTGCAGAACCAGATAGTCACACGCTATTATCAGACCACTTCTGTAGGTGTAGAATGAAATTGCTGCCCCAATTTCTAATAAGACACATGCCATTAAAAACGAGACATTTGGGAGCTTTGAAAGTCTTTGAGTAGCTTACTAAATAGATGGGAATGACACCTAGGGACCATTCCATCAATGCCGGTAACCCCAAATCCGAGCTCAAGTCTGTAAACTACGCTATATTTTTAGACAGAGATCCGTTCCATCAGCCTTGCTAACCTGAAACTCAGCTGAGTTGCCACGGTAATTTATGCTCCAACTCTAACCTGGTAGCTCCCAGGTTAAACACCAGGCTAAATGAATCGGTGTTGCAAAAAAAATGAACCTGTAGGAAACAATGTCACAGTGGGCACGTTCCGCTTAATTCCCGCCATCATTTTACGAGATCAAAGCGAACCAGTCACTCGATTTTAATAGTCTATGATGTGATAATGCCAGTAAAAACTACAATAGTTAGCATTGTCTTTCATGGCGGGGGATTTCTGATAATTAGCACATTTTTAAAAACTTTTATAGTGTTGATTTACTACTATGATGCTGAACAATTACTTCTACATAGCCGAAGACGTGAGTGGCCCAGTGGACAGGTGCGCTGCTTAATATGTGGTCGCCCCGGGTTCAAGTCTTGTATGGCGACAGGTTATGGAAACTTCAAAACATTGGCTATTTTTGCCTATTCTCTCCTTTGATGTCGCTTTGTGGCTGCCTTCATTTGCTATCAAGCAATAGGCCTACTGTTAAATGTAGGCCTAGACCTTAACATTTTACAGCATAGGCAATAAAAAAACGTCTTCACAACCACCTTGCAAACTCTAAATGAACATCAGTTATTTCTCACTGCTACGTAACGCGCACGTTTTTCGTTTTGTTTTGTCGTTTGACATTTTGTCAAGAGTGAGAATGAATGCAGAGGCTGAAATCGAGCATGCTTTCTGCTTATGCAGGCGGTAATTTTACAATATAGCCTAACATTAATGTGGGAAGAAATAATGCTGCCTAATATCCTGCCTATCGACCTCAACGTTCGTTCGATTTCAGGCAACTCCCTATTCCAGGCTGGTTTATAGGCAGGCGGAGCATCTCGTGCGCGCGCGCGCGCTCTCTCTCTCTCTCTCTCCGCTCCAACATCAAACTCCACTCGCAATACATCGCGCATGCATGAATACAAAAAATCACATGTTTATAAAAGCCTTCTTGGTCTGTTGTTCATTTGTCCTTAACCTTCCGATGTTTTTCGTCTCATGGAGGTTGCTCAGGCAATGGATAACAACAACGTGCTGGTTGGAAGGAGCATTTTATATGAGAAAGGGGTGAATGGAACTGTTACTCGAACGTGTGCGCCCTTTTTCTACTGGTCTTTTTAAGCGCATATGCAAACTCTTGCCTGTATGTTGCCTGTTGTGTTCTACACTGAGGGGTAACAACTTCAAAAGGGCACATCGCGATTCTGTGAGGAAGCTTCGTGATAGGGGTTCGTGGGTCTGTGTACCGCGATCCCTCGGTTCGATGCAATATCGTTACAGCCTTAGTATACAGCTACCTAGCTAACACCGAACATGCCATGTTGACAACAATCATAAATATAACCATTTAACAAGCCCCAAATTGCTCAACATTTCGCTGGTTGATCAAGGAGGGCCATGTGGTTGAAAACGAGGCATTTTATGTAAGTGAAAACACGATTTATTAGGAAACTTGTTTGTGGCTGTGGTGATCACACGCATTCACTGCTACGACGGCTCGAAGTTGCCGCTTCACCTACAAAGGGGCGTGTCGCGTGTACGTTCTGAAAGACAGCTGTGACGTTACACAGAAGTGTGTGGGGATTGGTTGTTCCACCATGGCGTTAAGTGCCAAGGCATTTTGATGGACAACCGTTTATCCCGCCCACACTCTCTCCGAGCTCACCCAGACCCTTGTACAGCTTTTTGCTGTACGGGTCTGGCTCGCCAGGCTACTTTTTTACTTCAGACGTCTCTCTGTATCTCTTTCTCTTATATTTTCACTGTTCATTTGTCATGGTTTCTCTCAACACTAGGAGACATTTTTAAGTTACCCACCTTGAACATCCACCACCTTCACCAGGTCTCCTGAAAAGATGAAGATTTTGCCTAGCACTAACTCTTTGGGAAACGTGGTCATTCACAATACTCAGCATAATCAGTACATTTTAAACGGTGTAAGGAATTGTGTAAGAATTAGGTTACGGAGGAAGGAAATCGCATCAGCATTGTGAAAAGGATTGATGTTGTGGACTTGTTAGACCACAGTTTTTTTGAGAGTTAATGCATTTGCATTTTGCTTGGTAACACAGCAAAATAGTGAATGGAATGTAGGCGTCTCAACTGTCAACTGACAACACCTGTCAACAGCAAACAATGAATACAAAAAAACCTGATGTGGTTGTTTCTTGGTAACCCATGTCTGTGTTTCTCTCTCTCTCTCTCTCTCTCTCTCTTCCCCTATTGAGGTCAGGTTTGACTGGTGCTACTCTGCTCTTTGGCTTCATGCGCAGCCTGCTGATGTTTAACGTGCTGGTGCACTCTGCCCAGATGCTCCACAACCGCATGTTCAACTGCATCCTCCGAACGCCCGTACGCTTCTTTGATGTCAACCCCATCGGTAAGTGTGTGAAATATGGTTAGGTTTTAAAAATATATTTTTGGACGCATGGATGTGCATGTATTTGGGTAGGACAATGTGTGACAGGAGGTAAGTGGGAGAAAGATGGGGAAGGATTAGGAAATTACCTCGGGCCCCTGGGCAGATGGTACGGCCAAAAATACTGAATCAAACCAAGATAACGCAAAACACGCCCACTCAATGCAAAAGCGTGTGCTCAAGTTGGGTCTCCTAAGGGGCCGTTGTCCCCTACTTCTTCTTCTCTTTTTGAGATGTTTGTGCAAGACTTGCACTACCGCCATCTACAGCGCTATGGGGACTTCATTGATTCTCAACCTCAGGACTCCGAAGGTCTCCTAACCAAGGTCTCCTATAGGGGCGTTCACCCGACATAAAGTGGATACCAGAAAGGAAACAAAATGACGCTTCTTGTTAGATCCACCTTCTTTGGTACGGCGCCTTGCCCAACTGAGCTATGACACACACGCAAAATATGTGTGTTTTTTAAAGTATCCGATTCATCCAGATGGGTATCAGACTTTTTCATGTGACGTGACGTCTTCGATTCAATGCTTTTCAAGCAGCAAAAGAAACATGCGCTGGCATAGACATTAGCTTACACCCCACCAGGGCTGTACTGGATTGAAAAAGCAGGCTGGGCATTTTATGTCAAGACCAGTCCACCAGGCATTGAGAGAGACAATAAAGCCTGTCTCAACAGTTGTGGCGACATGAGGACTGATACCACAGAGTGCGTTTTAATATGCAACCTTGCCTCCTCCACTTGCTTCTCGTCATGATGACATCACTGACAACAGCATTATATTTCAATATCTTGCAAAAGCTCAATTGTAAAGTCTTTTTCTCATTTGCAATTGGGATGGTGAATGAAAAACAATCCCTCAAAAGTTGTTGTGGCGAGGCTGACAGCTGGGAAACTTTATTGTTTTCTCCACGGAGGAGGGGTCAGGAGGCGGGAAGAGGAGACGAGCACAAGTGGAGGAGGCAAGGTCACATATTGGGATGCACCCACAGTGTCGAGAGGAGGAACAGGCCAAAATCATCAGTAGCCCACCTGGCAAATGCCCTGTATGAAAGCCCATTGGGAAACTCAAACTCCCATTGTCATTGTGACACAGCACACAAGTGAACACTGCACACTGCACACAACGGAATTGCACTTATGCCTCACCCGTGCAAGGGGGCAGCCCTCAGTGGCGCCCCATGGGGAGCAGTGCAGTGGGACGGTACCATGCTCAGGGTACCTCAGTCATGGAGGAGGATGGGGGAGAGCACTGGTTGATTACTCCCCCCACCAACCTGGCGGGTCGGGAGTCGAACCGGCAACCTCTGGGATGCAAGTCTGACGCCCTAACCGCTCACCCATGACTGCCCATGACTTAGTCCTCTATAGGTGCAAAAGATAATGGTCCCCCGTACGCCTGTGCCAAGTCAAATGTTTCACAGCATAACATTTCCTTGACATGATACTCCAGAATGTCAGTATGTTACATATACTGCGTAACATATTATGGTAAATTCTAATCACCTTGAATCAGACAAGTAGCTTTGTAGCTCTTAAATTCTGAAATGTGTGTGTGTGTGTGTGTGTGTGTGTGTGTGTGTGTGTGTGTGTGTGTGTGTGTGTGTGTGTGTGTGTGTGTGTGTGTGTGTGTGTGTGTGTGTGTGTGTGTGTGTGTGTGTGTGTGTGTGTGTGTGTGTGTGTGTGTGTGTGTGTGTGTGTGTGTGTGTGTGTGTGTGAGAGAGAGAAAAAATGCCCTGTGTGCCCTATGGCCAATCCAGCCGTGCCCCCCACTGTCTTCCAACTGGCAGTCATTTCTCCTGCTTCGCTTCAAAAACGCCACTCGTCTGATAGTGTTGTAAAAGGCTAATTGTGTTGATGACCCTGGCTAAGTTAACCTGCACGAAGTGGTAAACCTGTTAAGTTTATAGCCTGCAGGCGTCGTTTAGATAAGATCGTAATGGCCTCAGGCTTTTTACAGGGTGTCCGCGGTGTCTAAAAAAAGTCTAAAAAAGTCTAAAATGACACATTATCCATTTTAGGCCTAAAAAAGTCTAAAATATAGGGATTTTTTGCACTTTAGTCTAAAATTGAGATTGAGTAATTTAAGACTTACGTTTCAATGCAAAATATCGTCAAAGGATTATTGTTTATTTGTTCTGTCTTGCTTTGATTTTACGTCCTTTTACACGCCGCTTTTTTCTGGTATTGTGGCAGTTATGGTCTGTGTAGTTCTACATGACATGTTGCTGTTTGCAACGTACAATAATAAAACTACAGATGTGATACGGAAATGTACTGTAGCTCCTCCTCCCCTTCCATCGCGCAGTCTGACCAAAGATTCTCTATTCTGACTATAGCCCACGTTAGTAGTGTTATATCTAGACATTGTTTATATCTAGACGTTGTAAAAACGATATTGGCGTTGTGGTGGCCATACATTTGATAACTAGGCTACTTGACTGTGTTAAACACCTGGAAGAAGTTAACTAATGAGGGAAGTCAGTCACCACCTCATTCAAAAAGAACGGATTTCTATTTGGAAGGAAAGGTGTCGATTTAAAACAGAAGACAAATGTGACAGTGCAAGCCAAGGGAATATGTCAGCACCAGTGTGCATCGTTGCAGGTAAGAAGTGATTTTTAGTCCTTGCGGTGGTGATGGAATAGTCAGGTGTTGGCCGTGGCTTAACAGTCGAGTGTAGCTATTAGTTGTTAGCCTCAAAGTTGGCGAAGCTTGATTGTGTCTGTGCGAGCGAAAGAGAGTAGCGACGGTGTGTGTGTGGCTAATCTGAAATTATGAGCGAGTTAACAGTCGAATTCCCATGGCAGTGCCTTTGTTGTAGGCCTATTCTGTTTGATGCCTTGGTATTTTGTACTGGTTCTGTGGTAGCAATTTGCAAACTGGTGGGCATTTGAGTCATGTCCACGCACAAACGTTTCGTGTGTGCTGTCACATGCACTTCTCATTAGCTCTAGGTCCGTAAATGTTTGAAAGACCTCAGGAGTCAAAGCACATGAAACATATTGTGCAATGGATAAGATATATGCTATGTCGATGGATGATTTAGTTGTTATAACACCGTTTTGCGTTTTCTTTGCCTGCTGCTTCTGAATTGATCACCATTTAGCTTCACGTTATTCTGCTTGAAAATAAATATAGATCAAACGAGCGCTAGATTTTGAATACTGTAGCCAGCTGCGCATTACACCGACTCTCGCGCCGTGGCAGAATCTTTCTCGCGTCGCGCTCTCTTGAGCTGTCATTCAGGTTACACTCTCGCTTGGGTGAGACCTCTGGTACAACCCCACTGAAACGAATAAGGCATGAATCTTTGGATTGAGTGGCAAGGGCTGAGTTGGTCAAAATTTCAAACTATTTTGTTATTAGTATTAACTGCCATAATACGTTCTTTTGGACACCTCCAATAGATTAAACAAATAAACGTAATTTTATGACAGCATTTTATGGCAGTAGTGGTGTTAGCTCATGTTCTGTTCTTCTATCTTGGTTAGGTCCTCTTGATATAGGCTTGCACATATGGCATTCTTATTCACATTTAAAAACCCAAGTCAGTGCAATGTAAAGACAGGCTGTTCACAATTGCTGGCTTTGATCACTTGAAATTGTGAAAGCGAACATTGCACCTTCTCACTTGTCATTTGTGATCAGATCTCTTTATGCTTATAATATGCACTATTGCATTCATTCAGATGCACAGGTGTGTGTGCGTGTGTGCGTGTGTGTGTGTGTGGTGTGTGCAGGGCCACTGACGGCTTTTACCGGGCCCGGGACTAAATCATCTGAAAGGGCCCCCCTCTCAATATACAATACAATTGGGTCCCAATTCTGGGGGCCCTCTTTCTCAGGGCCCGGGTCAACTGTCCCCTTTGTCCCCCCCTGTCGGCTTCTGTGTGTGTGTGTGTGTGTGTGTGTGTGTGTGTGTGTGTGTGTGTGTGTGTGTGTGTGTGTGTGTGTTTTGTGTGTGCGCACGCGTGTGTCAATTGACCACAATCTGGCTTTATTTCATTTTTTAATACTCCGCAAAGGTCTAAAAGTTTGCCCATGATGGTCTAAAAAAGGTCTAAAAAAGTCTAAAATTTCACTTGTTAAAACCTGCAGACACCCTGTTTTTAGTAACTTGCTGATTTACAGCAACCTTCAGGTTGACTTATCTTGGATTTTCTATTAAACCATTGTCTTACAATACACCACCTGGTGTGTCAGGATATGTGTTGTGTGAGATATTTGTTTGTGCAGCTGGGCACCTTTACTTTGGGAGTAATAAAGATTACTGCTACTATTTGTTTTACTTTGTATCTAGAACTAAAGGGTTTGTAGATCAGTGTTTCTCAACTGGTGGGCCGCGACCCAAAAGTGGGTCGCGGAGGGGTCATGGGTGGGTCGCGGAGCCTTGGTGTAAAAAAAATTCTAAAAAAAAAAAAAAAAACTTTTCCTGCAACAATTTACAACTTTTATTTTGATAGGCTAGAGAACTCATCTGTCATCTGTCGTCATAGATACAATCTGAATGTTTATGCGAGATAGATAGCGTGCAACCAGTCATTCGAGTCTTGGTTACATTTTGAGAATTGCATTGAATTTGACTTAAACGCAAAAAAAATTGGGTCGCAACCGAATGAGGGTGGAAAATGGTGGGTCCCAAGACTGTTCCAGTTGAGAACCACTGTTGTAGATGTATTTCTCGCTATTTTCTCTGATTAGTTGTGTCGTTAACACTCATTAATTAAAGAGTCATGAGTGATGATGTGAATTAAAGTGCATGGAATAGAAAGGTAGTAGTAGGCTGTATAGGTTGTTGCACTGAAAAACTGTTGTATGCATTTTTCTAAATGTGTTTATAAATGTGTACACCTCTGTCTCATTTTGCAGGAAGAATCCTGAATCGGTTTTCCAAAGACATTGGCCAGGTGGACTCAATGCTGGCCTTAACCTTTGTAGATTTCCTCCAGGTAACCTGCAATATTGATATGCTTAGCCTCGTTTGTTTGTGTTTTATTTTCAAAATGCACTTCTGCTCTGACAACATAAGTTTAAAGCAAATTGATGGTTTAAAAGTGCAACAGGCTGTTTTTATTTTATTGGCCCGAAGTAATGTCATATTGTGCTTTGTTTAAGTGTCTCGGCAAATCATTGGTGTGATCACAGTGGCATATGTTATGTAATGTAATGTAATGCTATTTAGTGTAATGTAATATAATTTAGTGTAATGTAATGTAATGTTATTTAGTGTAATGCAATGCCCGGTGGTATGGTGTGTTCTTCAGGTGTTTCTGCTGATGGTTGGCGTGATCGCGGTGGTGATGCAATGTTATGGAGTGTAGTGTAATGCACAGTATTGTATGTTATAAAGTGTAATGTCTGGTCATGTTGGGTTTTCTTCAGGTGTTTCCGCAGATTGTTGTTTTTTGAGATGGTGAGATGGTGATGCAATTAACTCAGTGTAATGTAATGCAGCATAATGTAATATCTGGTAGTGTGGTGGGTTCTTTAGGTGTTTCGGCAGATTGTTGGCGTGATTGTAGCGTAGTGTAGTGAAATGCAACGTCTGGTAGTGTGTAATGCCTGGGGGTGTGCACAGGTGATCAGATCTTTGGCGTGATTTTGGAGTCTGTGTAGTGTAGTGTAATGTCTATTACTGTGTAATGTAATGTCATGTGTGGGGGTGTGGTGCAGGTGTTTCTGCAGATCGTCGGCGTGATCGCGGTGTCGGTGTAGTGTAGTGGAGTGTAGTGTAATGTAATGTCTTGTAGTGTGTAATGTAATGGCATGTGTGGTGCAGGTGTTTCTGCAGATCGTCGGCGTGATCGTAGTGTCAGTGGAGTGTAGTGTAGTGTAATGTCTTGTAGTGTGTAATGTAATGTCATGTGTGGGGGTGTGGTGCAGGTGTTTCTGCAGATCGTGGGCGTGATCGTGGTGGCGGCGTCGGTGATTCCCTGGATCCTGATCCCCGTGTTTCCTCTGCTCATCGCCTTCCTCTTCCTGCGACGCTACTTCCTTCAGACCTCCAGGGACGTCAAGCGACTCGAGGGCACGAGTGAGTTATTCAGTAGAATTGAATTGCTTTTAGTCTGTTGAAATATGTTTGTAGATTTGAATTGAAACCATTTTAATTGAAATTCATTTTAAATGGCTATGTACATGAGCGCGTAGAAATGGAATATTCACAACACGCTATCATTATTAAAAGTGTTTTAAGCCATAGACTTCCATAGGAATGACTGCTCTTGTGCATGTCATGGTTGTAGTCTTTATTGGGGAACCAACTGTGTGTGTGTCTGTCTGTGTCTGTGTGTGTGTCCATCCTTTCCAGCTCGGAGCCCGGTCTTCTCTCACCTGTCGTCATCGCTGCAGGGCCTGTGCACCATCCGAGCCTTCAGGGCCGAGGAGCGTTTCCAGCAGGCCTTCGACGCCCACCAGGACCTGCACTCAGGTACTGTGTTACCTTTAGTCAAGTGGTTCACTTTTTCTGGTAGGACCCGCCTTTGGATCTATGAATATTTTCACGACCCCCCTCTCACCTATTCCAAACACAAAACATTTTTTGTGTTGCTACATGTTGCCTTCATAGACATGTTTATGTGTGACCCCCCCGCGAGCCCTCTGCAGGACCTCTGTGACCCCCTTTTTCTAAACCCTAACCCTAACCCTAAACCTAAACCCTAACCCTAACCTTAACCCTAAACCTAACCCTAACCCTTACCTTAAACCTAACCCTAACCTTAACCCTAAACCTAACCTTAAATTGCTTGTTTGAAATGTTTGATCACCATGTGAAGTACCGAGAGGGCGTCAAACTAGCGGGTCCCCTGTTAATTTTGGGAGATAAGTAGCACTTCCTGCTGTTAGGGCAGTCATGGGTGAGCGGTTAGGGCGTCAGACTTGCATCCCAGAGGTTGCCGGTTCAACTCCCGATCCGCCAGGTTGGTGGGGGGATTTATCAACCAGTGCTCTCCCCCATCCTCCTCCATGACTGAGGTACCCTGAGCATGGTACCGTCCCACCGCACTGCTCCCCATGGGGCGCCACTGAGGGCTGCCCCCTTGCACGGGTGAGGCATAAATGCAATTGCGTTGTGTGCAGTGTGCAGTGTTCACTTGTGTGCTGTGGAGTGCTGTGTCACAATGACAATGAGAGTTGGAGTTTCCCAATGGGCTTTCACTTTATTTTTTTCACTTTTCACTTAACTCAGGTACTGCTTCATTACCTGGCCAAAACCTTTATGGAACTCTTAATTACTTAGTGAAAAATCACTCAGATACAGATTTATTTAGTGGTCAAAACCCTCAGTTGTTGCCTTTATTACACGGTCAAAAAACTCACGTGCTGCGTTATCACCTGGTCAAAACACTCATCATTACCTGATCATTACTTTCATTACCTGTGAAAAACACTCAGTTGCTGCCTCTATTACATTATGTTACATAGTCAACACACTCAGATCCTGATTTATGACGTGGTCAACACTTCAGGTGCTGCATTATTTATTGCCTGGTGAAAAACATTCCAGTGCTGGGATACATTTCTGGAAACCATAGTTGCTAAGTTTGTTAGCTACTTTGTTGTTTGCAATGCAATTTCCCATTGACAACTACCCAAGTTGCTAACTGCTAACAACTACGCTTTTGAGAAACGCACCCCTGATTTATTGCCATGTCAAAAAACACTTGTATTGACTTTTGTGACCTAGTCAAAACAGGCAGGTGCTGTGTCATTATTACCATGTCAAAAACGCTGGTGCTGTCCTCATTAGCTGGTCAAAACACTTGTACAGCACGTATACATGGGTTTTCCGTTTGTAAACACCCCTGGCTGTGCACCCTTCAGCCTCTGATTGTTGGAATCTGCTGTCACTCAAAAAAAATGTGCTCATGTCGTTGGCTGCTTCGTATCTTGCCCCTCCTCACAGCGCGAATGTTTGTAAACAGGAAGCGTATATTTATACACTTATGTATACACTTAAATCCTGCGGTCTGCGGTCTCTGTAATACACTTCCAGCTAATTCGCTGTTTAAAAAGATTAGTGCAACAGTAATTTGACAACAAGTTTATCAAGTTTAAGCGTGCCCAGTCTGCATGTTTGTCAAGTTTCCAAGCCCTCAGGTACTGCGGTAGGTGCCCCACTGTGACACGGCACCTCTCTGAATCTGGAGTATAACCTCCTCCTAATTCTGCTTTCCATGAGTTCAATTGACTGAATGTTTATTCAATGACATGGACAAATCCTGCCAAAATGTAGTTGTATTTTTAGGTCTCCACCCACCCAAGGTGGTGCTAGTTACCATGATTATCATCGACTTTCAAATCTCTTCGAGACTTGGTCTGACCAAGACCATAACAATTAACATTTCACAAACGCCATTTCCCAAATGGCCTCCCTTGGTTTGCTAATGATTGTTTGCTTCCCAACAAAGTGGGAAGAGTTCCCTTATTTGCGGGACCTCAGAAAGTACTTGCATTGCTCTTTACCTGACTGGTATCAACGCTGAAGCTGTTGCGTCAGTAGGAGGGCACGGCCTGGCTAGGTGCTAGTTCCTTCTGCAGTGTGTTGGCACTGTATGAGGCGTTAGGTGGGAGGTTTACAAATGCTTTACTAAGCTACCTGTAAGTGTTGGAGACCAACCTTTTCAAAATGACAAGCTTCCTGTCCGTCATGGAATATGTTGTTAAAGGTGCACTGAATTTAGACTGTCCATTCACACATTTTTCACAAACTCTTACCGCCACCATCAAATTCTAAGTATTCATTATGACAGAAAAGTTTGGTTATACTTGTACGTTAATTACCTAGTAAATATTCATGAAAAGAACAAATTTGTCGATAGGCAGCACAGTTTCAACGAACAGCATGGTTGTAATACCTACTCTGGCCACAATCCTACACCGTGCACCTTTTAAAGTCTATCCTCTTCAGGGCTTTTTCTGAACGGGGAAATAGGGGCGCTCCACCCTCATACCTCCGCGGGTGCACCCTCATACTTTTATTTTTATATATATTTGAGTACCCCCAGTAAATTTCTCATTCACGGGGGGAACACCCCCCTTCACCCCCCCGCAACCTGCCATGATGCTCCCTCATGCCAAAAAATCCTAGAAAAAGCCCTGCTCTTCTTACCAGTGCTATGTGCTCTGTTCCCCCCCTTGCAGAGGCCTGGTTCCTGTTCCTGACGACGTCTCGCTGGTTTGCTGTGCGGCTGGACGGCATGTGCTCCATATTCGTGGCCATCACAGCCTTCGCCAGCCTCCTGCTCCACAACAGTAAGGACACCTCAGTTTGGTTTGCCAATTTACTCGCCACTGTTTGTTTTTATGCATCCTGGTATGTTTAACCCATTTTGTCCTAAGCCCTTTTTGGGAAAGAGTGTCCTCTTCCTATTAAATCCTAAATATCTCAGCCTCCGAAGCACATACAAACATGAAATGACTCACATTTAAAAGCCAAGACCATCCTCTTGCATTATAATGTGTTCATTTAGCTCTAACATATCCACATATTTAATAAAACAGCTCAAATGTCAAAGTCCCGAATGCAGCGTATATGTGTCTCCAGGACACAATGGGTTAAACGTCACTAGGTACATTTAGGTGAAATTTATCATATACACTAGATCTAGACTGAATCGTACAGTAATTTGCCGTAATATCAGGCTGTGTTCTATGACCATGTACAGTGAAGAACTTGCTTTCAACTGATTTCAACACCATTCATAAATGTAATGAGAGTAGTAAATGTACAGTATATAGTGAGTTCTTTGATGTCCTAAAACAAAGGGCAAGTGAATGTGCAGCTTGCGAGTTTTCAGCCTTGTGCTTGGTCTTGAAACAAGTGTTCCTGGAAAGTCCTTCTCCCTTTTCCCACTTTTGTCTTATATAATCACATTCTTTAGTTTCAGAGCCTGGTGTACAGAGGCTGACTCTCCATTCTTGTTGGAGAGAATGGGGGATGAGTTGGGGGTGGGTGGGCGTGGTTGTGTACTCTGGGAGCTGATGTGTAATTTTCATTCCGTGCATTTTTTACTGGATCTTATCAGCCAACCAAAAAAAATGACGATGCTTTGTGTCCAAAAATCTGCTTTCTCGCTCGGGACAAGCTTCTTAATAAGCCAACAATGCTTGTAATATTGTGTGCTTACATACTGTAGGTTAGTATACTGTAGTTAACAGTGACCCTAGCTAACACATTTTCAGTACACAATGTTACATGGAGTTACATATTTGTGTTACACAGTATGTAAATTATATAACGGGGACAGTAAAATAAAATAAAAACAATTATATTAAATTAGACATACAATATTACCTGCATAAGGTTATTTTAAAATTATGAGGTTCATACTTTAAAAATAGGGTGTATAAATACTGTATTAAAATGGAATATTGAGTCAATGGTTCAAATGTTTTTTTGTTGATTTTTTTATCAGAAAGGCTTGAATCTATTCTCCCAAAGGTAGCCTACTCAACACAAACATACAGTATTTCTTTAGAACTTGATTGTAGTTCCTGTTGTTGACTGGTTTGAATGCTGGATTGTCACGCAACTACTGACATAGCTGAAATTCTTTTCCCTGTTCTCGTATTTCCTACGTTTGTCCACCAATGCAAGAGGTGCCGTTTCAATTTAGTATTCATTCTCAGTCTCACTCAATCTCAAAATAGTTTAGTTGTAAGCAACTGGACTGCCCTGCTTTGAAGCTCCCAAAATAAGGCTGTTTTTTAAGAAATCATTTAGAAGGGAGGGAGGGAGAGAGGGAGAGAGGGAGACGTGGCCTAGGCCATGCCCATGGGTAGTGTAATCCCATTTTTGGACGGGTGCCTGCCTGCCACATCATGCTGCCCTCCCCACTCAACTCTTTTGACCAACATAACCTGGCTTAATGAGAATCACAGACTCGCAGAAAATAAAATGGCAACAGTTTGGTGGTCACCCAGGGAGTGCTGCCTCACTTTTTTCTCTAAAGCAGGTGCCCTTTGGCTCAAGGAAATAAGTCCCAGAACTGGATCACATTGGCTACGTTTACAGGACGTTTTTAAGATATTTACCACATCTTATTCAGTCTCATGTAAATGGGAATGCTTTGGTATAGTATATGCTGTATCTTTTGTATATGTGTGTGTGTGTGTGTGTGTGTGTGTGTGTGTGTGTGTGTGTGTGTGTGTGTGTGTGTGTGTGTGTGTGTGTGTGTGTGTGTGTGTGTGTGTGTGTGTGTGTGTGTGTGTGTGTGTGTGTATGTATATGTGTATGTATGTATGTATATGTGTATGTATGTATGTATGTATTTTTTTGGGGGGGGGGTTGCCTTTATTATTAGGATTGTACTGTGAAGATATGAATGAGTGAGGGAGAGAGATGGGGGAGGTTTGGGAAATGCCCCAGGGCGGACTCGCACCCAGGTCACCAGGGTAGCAGTGCAGTGCTCTACCCTTAGAGCCACAGCAGGCCTGGGGAATGGCTTTTGTGTGTTTGTGTTCAGTTAAAGTTTACCCCTTTATGAGGTGCTGCAGTATGCTCCAGCTTTTCCCCTTATCTGAAATGTGTCGTATCCTGTGATGCACCTGAAAGCAGAGGGATGACTCAGCCCAACTTGTCACTCATTTGGATGCTGTTTGTTTGTTTGTGAACAGGTTTGGAGGCTGGATCTGTTGGCCTGGCCTTGTCCTACGCGGTGACCCTCATGGGCATGTTCCAGTGGGGGGTCAGGCAGAGTGCAGAAGTGGAGAACCTGGTAAGCCTGACCCCATTATTTACCTCACCTTATGATGTGCGCTGCTCCATTTGTGAAGTAGTAGTTGCAAAGACTTGACTTAGTATATTATACTAGTTTTTTAAGGCATTTTGTACACTATGCATTTTATTTTCCATCTTATTTTATGTCCATCTCATGTCTTTTTTTAAAATCTTGTGTGTGTGCGTGCGTGTGTGTGTGCGCGCATGTGTGTGTGCGCGCGTGATGCAAACCAATTGCCCATACTAGGACAAACAAAAGCTACTATTACTATGGTATTACACCGTTTTTTAGTAATGCATTACGACTTGGTCATTGTCATGCTGGTAACAGCAAATTTATAACAGTGGTAAAAACTTAACAAATTACAGTACGGCCTATTTGTTATCCAGAATAAGAAATTGAACAGGTTTGTGTAGGCAAGCTCATCCATGTCGTCAGAATGCACAAAACAATTAAGCCAAATGGAACATTTTCATTTGCTTTTTTAGGAGTTAATAATCCAGGCAACAAGTATAGAGATGTCAGTCACACACACAGAAATGATCACCACTTTGCTATCACAGACATAATCGACCCCAAAGTGTCTAAACGTATCCATCTACTCTCTTTGAAGAATGCTTGCTTGCTGAAGGTCATTTCAGGGCTGTTATCTGCGCAAGAGTAGATTGACGACGTAGTCTGTTCCTCGTGGTCCGTCCGTGGCACGAGGGACTGATATTTTGGCATATCTGCCATGCTTGATGTTTGTTCTTGGTAATTATATCCACCTGAAGCATTCTTTCACAACGTCATGGGCTAATGAAGAACACATGATGATGTGATGAAGGCGGCACTCCCTCTTGTGGTGAAGGTTGGGAAGTGCGACTGCCGTGTCTATGCTGCTGAGCAATACTGCATTCTGGTAATAAGTCCAATGCGGAGGACAAAATTGAATCTGGCTACATTCATTTAACAAAAAATAAATTCTAAGGAAATCTCATCTGATCAATTTTCTATAAACTACTTTGCTTCTTAGAAATATGACAAATAATTACACTTTTCATGAATGCACTTTTGTTTTCCTGAACTGTGGGGGTTTCCTCAATGAGTGTGTTAATTGACACTCATTTGCAGTATCTCGAGATCCTGTGTCATGTTGCTGTGATATTAACCTTGACATTTTGTGCGTCGACTTTGTTTTCCATGAAATCAGATGACGTCAGTGGAGAGAGTTGTGGAATATACAGAGCTGGAGAATGAGGCACCATGGGAAACCGAGAAGCGCCCTCCCCCCTCCTGGCCCAACAAAGGCCAGATCACCTTCGACCGTGTCAACTTCTCGTACTACCCCGACGGACCCATCGTTCTGAAGAACATGTCTGCCACATTCAAACCAAAAGAAAAGGTACATGCAGAGCCGCTGACAGTTTTGGCCGGGTCCAGGCCGAAGCCATTTGAGAGGTTCCCCCACTCCATGAATACAATGTAACCGCACGAATACACCGGCCGCGACCTGAGCGAGGCGAGCGACGGAAGGAATTGACGTTGTAATGAGTCGCGTGACAAAAGCGATTCGGGAGATTAGAGGCGATTGAGCGACAGTTTGTAGTTGAACTCCTGGGAATATTATGCAAATTAGCTATGACGCGGTTTGGTGACAGCCGCCACATCCAATGGGATTGTGGGAATGCTTGCATTCTGCTTTTAACGGACATACAGTACTCTAGTCGCTTCAAGCAGTCGTATCGCTCTTGGTGCACAGAAGCGATTCTTTGTGGCTTGAATCTCGTGGTGGCCAGTGTATTTGCCCGGTAATGTGTACCCAATACTAGGCCCGAGACAGCTGTCTCCCTCTGGTGGCTTCCCTGGGTTCAAGTACTGTATGAGTCATACAACTGAACTCGTACACTTGTGCAACTTGTGAACATTGTGTGACTATACGGTACCTCTCAGCTCAGAAAGGGTTCAACAAAAATGCTGCGTTGTTGGGTAGTGACAATGCAAGGGTAGCGTGAGCAGTACCACCACCAAATGCAATGCAGCGATACATGACAGAATTCTCCTTTAATATCCCGGCCTTTTCATCGCAGGTGGGCATCGTGGGCAGGACAGGCGCGGGGAAGAGCTCTCTAATATCCGCCTTGTTCCGTCTGGCGGAGCCGGAGGGTAAGATCGTGGTGGACGGTGTGGCGATCTCAGAGCTGGGCCTGCACGACCTGAGGACCAAGATGTCCATCATCCCCCAGGACCCCGTGCTCTTCGCCGGCACCATGAGGAAGAACCTCGACCCCTTCAGCGAGCACTCGGACCAGGACCTGTGGAACGCACTGGAGGAGGTACCTACTGTTTTAATATATTAGTTACTAGTGATTGTTGATGATTATCATACGCATATTCAGGTCTCTAAACTAAACACCAGCCAACCAGCTAAATCCTGTTGAAAATTTCTGTTTGACTGGTGGAAAAGACCAACTTACCAGCCACTTTGACCCTTTAGTGAGTGTGTGTTTGCCATTTTGGCTGGTGATGAATAAGATAATTTCGAGCCCTGCACATATTGTACTGTATATACAGTATAATAGCCTACCAAATGTACTTGGTAGCATGTAGCGAAGTGTGTTATCCCACCTCACTGGTTGTTGTCCTTACTTTCTGACTATTAATCTATAATCAGTATGTTATTTGACTCGTGTGTCAACCTGTGAAACAATGAGTGCCGATCTGCGCTCCCCCCTGCTATTACTTACTTAGAAACTCACGTTGTGATCAATGTCGTGTTTGACTTGCCTGGTGCAGTTGAAGTCTGTACTCTGTAGTGGAAGAGTTGCTGGAGAGGCCATTAGTCCTCCTTAATACTACTTTGTGCTTTATCACACATACTATTGTAATCCGATGTCAATGTCATGTTTGCCTGCCAGCTCCAGCTGAGGTCTGTATTAGAAGTGTTCCCTGAGCGTTTGGAGAATGTTGGCAGAGCGGGGAACTGAACCTACTAACTTGATCTGTTATAGTAACCTTCTACGTGTCTCTTTGACTTGCCAGGTCCAGCTGAAGTCTGCAGAGCGAGGAACTGAACCTACTAACTTGATCTGTTATAGTAACTTTCTACGTGTCTCTTTGACTTGCCAGGTCCAGCTGAAGTCTGTGGTAGAGGAGCTTCCTGAGCGTCTGGAGAGCGTGCTGGCGGAGTCGGGCTCCAACTTCAGCCTTGGCCAGAGGCAACTGGTGTGCCTGGCACGCGCCGTCCTCCGCAGGAACCGCATACTCATCATCGACGAGGCCACCGCCAACGTAGACCCCAAGTAAGTGCTGACATTCACGGCCCATTTGTTACCCCAAGTACGCAAGTGCTGAGATCAAAATTGCCTGTGATTTGTAATCACGCCACCACAGATTTGAAGTAGAGCTGAGTATTGTGATGTATTTCTGGGACTTTTGGGCTATTCGTTGCTCTTCAATGACGATGAAATTTACAATCACATCTCTATGGTAGTTGAGTGATGACTAATGCAACATTGAGGGTTTTGTGTTGTTAAAAAAGGATGATCACCATGGTTGCTTTGGTTTGATCATGCACATCACCACAGATTTGGAATAAAAAGGATATTTTGATATCCTCTATTCGTATGTACTATGGATGGTATTTTCTCTGTACAGTTTTTCTCTGTTCATTAACATTAACACTGAAAACCATTAACACTGAACATGTTGATCCACAGGACAGATGAGCTAATCCAGCGGACCATCCGAGAGAAGTTTAGGGAGTGCACAGTGCTCACCATCGCCCACAGACTCAACACCATCATAGACAGCGACCGCATTCTGGTGAGAATAAGCCTTTTTTAATTACGTTTTTTTCCCCCTGCCTTTTTGACTTTATTGATGACAGTAGGAGACGTTTTGTTGTTTCTACATTTCGTTTCAGACTCTGAAGAAGGTGCAGCAACACCAAAACGTTATTCTGATGTTTGCACAAAACAAAAACTTAAAAAATGAAACGGTACTCCTAAATATTTAACCCTTTCCTGTGTGTCCTGTCAGGTTCTGGACGCGGGCCACATCCAGGAGTATGCTGAGCCCCATATCCTCCTGCAGAACCCAGACAGCTTACTGCTCAAGATGGTGCAGCAGACTGGAAAGGCAGAGGCAGCCTTCCTCATCAACACCGCCAAACAGGTATGTACACACTGACAGGCAGCCTACCTCATGCACACATCCAGACAGGTACGTACCCTGACAGGCAGCCTACCTCATGCAGACAGCCAAGCAGGTACATACCCATGTACAGTACTTCAGAAGAGGAAAAGTATGCACATCAAACAGAACATAAATCCATTCCATCATATTAGCTCGCATCGAAAACCTGGAACATGCAGTGTGATTACAATAACCAATTTGGACTTGGAATGGCTAACTTGTACTGGGCATAAGGATACCGGTACTTATTGTGAATGCTGTCCTCTTTCCAACAGGCATACCTAAACAAGAGTCAGACCAGCCTGAACAGCTCACAAGCACAGAATGGGGACGGCACTTTAATCATCTTTGAGACGGCATTGTAACCGACCAGCACGAGTAATGAATGACGGCAGACATTCGCTCTCAGCAGGAACTGCAGCTGCCTTACCATCCTGGAATGGGTGCTCCGTATCCTCCTCCCTCTCAAAGATTCTAGAACGCACAGAAATTCTAGAGTCTTATGTGTCTGGCTCCTGGAGTCATGGACAGTCAAGGAGGGTTAGGCCGAGGACATGCTTGCTGTGAGCCTTCGATTACGCACGGAACCACGTGCGACCAAGAACGATTAAGAACGATCAGAGCACAACGCACGATACTAGAGGTATCATGTAGGGGGCAGATGGCCAACGGGGCTCTCATCAATATTTTTCATCATTGCTTGACTCTACAGGGACTTCAACATGGAAGTTTGGGAGATTGACCCTCACGGTTCTGGCAATATTTCACCATATGCATCTTCTGCGTATATTGTGTCTGGTGCTTTACTGCATGCAAAATTGACATACAATTCTCATCGCAATGCTTTCGTGCACAGAAAGTGCTCGCACACGCATATCCTGCAGCAATCATGTCCACGGCCTTAATATCCCTTTTTATACTATTCATGTGTATTTGATTATGTGTATTTTTATTTGATTCTGTATATTTTTATGTAATCAGCTGCTGTTTTGTAGTCGTATATACAGTATGTTTTGTATCATCACTGATGGTTCTTTGTTTTATTTATTTTAATTACTTTTTTTAATTTTTTTTTACCAAGACCAAGGATTTAAAATCATTTGAAATAACTTGGAAGTCACCATCTTCATTTCACTCCTGCTGAGGATTATAGTTATTTCAAGAAGCTGTGTTTACTGAAGCAAAGAGGAGCCATCTTTTTTGTTGTGAAAGATATCAAATTAAGTTATTTTCAAGGAAGTGAATAAGGAAGTGAATACAACACAGCTAGTGTGCGATTCTCTTAGTTTTGCAGTCATGATTAGAATTCATGTGCATCGCCTACCCCTCTCTTATCTGGAGATCAATGTTTTATTTGGGGCAACATTGGTCAGCTGTTATTGTTTAGTGCTCTTACAGAAATCCTGAACACGTGTTTCACAGAATGTTATTTCTGTGTTATTTCTCATGTTAAGCTAAAAGGATGTGCGATCGGAATTGACGCCTCCAGTGCCTACACTACAAGCTAAGGTGGTGGTTGAATATGAGCATGTGCCTTGGTGTCAATGGTGCCTTACTTGAATATTGAATATTGAATATTTTTACTCCGAATGAAACCAAAATGGGGATGGAGAATCACTCCCTGAAAAGTTTTTGTTTTGTTTGTTCAGTTCGTTTTTATTCATGTTCTGCATTTAGGAGTTTTTTTTTATCCATGTTCTGCATTTAGGAAGAGAGAAATAAAATGACGCACAAACTGTTTCAGCTGCTCACAAATAATGTAGATGTACACACATTGTATTATATCATACTTGTATCTATTATTATTATTATTATTATTATTTCTTCTTTGTCTTAAATTGTTCTGACCACTCGAAGACAAGTTTTTTTTTTTTACCAGCAGTTGGTTTTTGGTAAACATGATTATCTATTGTATTCGATGTAAAATAACCATACACTGTAGCAAATGTTTGTGCCAGTACTGTAAACTTCATTGTTTATAATGGATGGTAGATTGATGATTAATGTTTACCTTACATCGAATCATTATATACAAAAATGTATAGCACTGAATGTCATAACTGGATAAAGTGTTCATAACCAGATTTCACACCTTTTTTTCCCAAATGCCACTTTATTAAAGAAAAAGATTTTTCTATGTGAAGTGGTTTCATTTTGACCTTTATCCATCCACTGTGTCACAATGCTAACCTGACTTTACACACACACACACACACACCGACCAAGAAAACTAATTCCATTCGTACATAATAGGGCTGTAAAGATATTGTATCGAATCGAGAAATCGTGATACACAGAGTCACGATACAGTATCGTGATACAAGAAGGCAGTATCGTGACATGTCCTTTCAAAGTTCTGTTACCCTTCGGTCCAGAAAACAACCATATGACATGATGTGATGGTGATTCAAGTCAATAATTTATATAAATTGTGGGTATGTATCGAACCGTAGGTCAAAAATCGTGATACGAACCGAATCATGAGTTGAGTGTATCGTTACAGCCCTAGTACATAATGTGTGCGTTCCAATATGTGGACTCCCTTCCTCCATTTGTGCTTGTGGCCTCACGTTTTGCTGACGCCCCACCTCCATGGAGAAAACAGTTAAAAGTTTCCCAGCTGTCAGCCTAGCCACAACAATTTTTGGGGGACTATTCTTCATTCACCATCCAGTTTGCAAATGAGAAAATGTCTTTACTTTTGAGCTTTTGCGAGATATTGAAATACAATGCTGTTGTTAGTGATGTTAACACAACGTATTACTTCCTGGTTTGAGGCCACAAGCACAAGTGGAGGACGCAAGTCTGCATATTGGAATGTAAGGGTCTGCGCACATTTCAAACGTCAACTGATCTCACCCTCTCCACCAGTTATTTTTCAATGTCATGAACAAAGGTCAGCGATTGGATAAAATAGGCTGTATCATATGGTTCAAATTTCAACAGGGTTCAGCCCTCCCACTTCTCAGCGTTCGTAAATATCACTGTAGAAAGATACTAGTGCAGTTAGCCTACAAGGTAATGGTCAAACCAGGCCGACCCATTCCTCCTGCATGAGATCACATTTATTTCAAAAGCTTGAATTGTTGTGGATCGTTACAGTTACCACAATGAGAGACATGCATGTTGAAAGTACGCTGTGTGTATAAAAAAAACCCATCAGATAAATATGACAGACAAAACAAAACAGTGATCATACATTATTGTGCATATCTTTCCCATTGCCCTCGTTCAGCTGGACAGCCTGGAAAGTTACCTGGCCTAGTTCAACGTCAGACGAGATCAGACAAGACTTGACAGTAAGCACGATGATGAAGCAGTGCTGCTTTTGCTAGGCAGTGGGCATGCACACTTTGCCAGTTTGATGCATTGTGGTTAGAAAATTCTAACCAGAATATATAAAACTGGCAAAGCACGCATGCCCACTGCCTAGCAAAAGCAGCACTGCTTCATCACGATCATCACAATGTCATAAAACTACTGGTTTCTCCAACAACTGGTTACACAGATGTCCGAACCCACAGTGGTTGGTCAGAAATAAATTACAAAATAACATTCAAGCTCTGATCAATCACTGTGGTTGTCACATCCATGTAACCAGTTGTTTGTGGGTAACCAGATACCTTTTCCCACTGGCAGACAAGCAGAAAACAGCTGTCTTATGTGACCTCTCTACGATCTTATTTCAGTACTGAGATTTTGACGATATCTTGCACGTCTGTCCACTTTGACCACTGCTTGTCGGCAAATCTCCTTAAATCTCGTTTTGACATACAGTATACTTGAGTCAGACAGCTGCAACACACCTGGAGTGGAAAGCCATACCCCCCCCCCCCCCCCCCAATTCACTAAAGTTCATCAATGACACGATTTGTGCAGTGTGATAGGAAGTCTCTGCTTCACAATAAGAATAAAGTAGTCTCTCTTGTACCAGGCTACCAGCATTCATCGTCATTAAATCCAAAGGCTTGCATTGATTTCACCAGCATCAGACATATTCACAGTTTCACATTGGACAATCCAGTATGCTGTTCATCCTTTTTGGTTTCCTGCTTTGCGTGTGCATACAACCAGGTTGTGATAGTCTTTCCGTCTTCACCAGAGTTACACTCTCTAGTTCTTCTCCATCCGCCATCTTGTCTGGCGGAAATTTCTAGTTTGTACTGTATGAAGTACTTTACTACCACAGCAGTTGGAGTTTAAAAACGTCCCCGTTGGGTTCGGGACATACTGAAGGGGAGTGTGACAGAGGACAGCGAGGACACTTCCCAGTAAAGACTCCTCGACAGAAACAGCTGGTAGAGGACTATCACAGCTATCGACTGACATAGGATGACTCCGATGGCGACCACCTAGGGTGGGGGAAGAAAAAGAGATGAAGATTGAATTTATGTGACTTATGAAGAGCTGTGTGTGCGTGTGCGTGTGCGTGTGTGCTATGTTTGATTAGTTACTGATGTTTAGGCCAACTATTGACTTATAAGCTAGGCAGGAAATGAAAATGAAAAAGTACATGGTTGATCTGTATGTAATAGAATAGTAGATATTGACTGATAGAAAAACTCAGTGAGAATGCTGAGGACCTACGGCATCCAATAATCAGCAGATAGTTATGTATGGATGTCCAGCCCCGAGCTGTCTCCTCACCTTTTCCTGCTGGTGCTCATTAAAAATCCCTGAGAAAAGAACGAGCGCTGGATGGCACAGAAACCATAAACAGCATCCCTGCCAAATCATAAATAAAGAATAGCCCTGATTAGTGAACACATATTTCAGATCATTTATTTTTTTCAGAATTTCGAGTATTTTCAAAGTCCATTTTTTTTTTGAATTGTTGAAAACAATTTAGTAGTGAGTGAGTGATATATGCATTTTTAACTACAATTTGTTGTGTTTTGGTACTAGATGTAGTGGTAGTGATAATACAATAGTGCAAACACATATTTCAGATCATTTATTTTTCAAAGAATGACAAAAGACAAACAAAGGTCGGCGTCTGCGCCTTGAACTTAATACTCGTGTATTGCTTGGTGCGTGCACTCCCAAAAAGTAGTAATCACTCAAGATAATGGAAAAAAGGAGGCGCACACAAGACTTGTGTGAAAAAGAGTGAACAGAAGTCTTTTGAATGTTTTGAATTGTTGAAAACAATTTAGTAGTGAGTGAGTGATATATGCATTTTTAACTACAATTTGTTGTGTTTTGGTACTAGATGTAGTGGTAGTGATAATACAATAGTGCAAACATTTCTTTGGGCTTTTGTAGGACTAGAGGAAGGAAGTACTATGAGGCAAGAAGAGACAGAGTTGAAGAGACGGAAGGAAGAAGTTGGGGAAACGAGTGGACCCAGGTATACAAAGGACAAAGAGAAACTCCTGGACTTTTCTGCATGATCACCTTTTTTTATTTTTATCTACTTTTTTATTTTTATATTATTTTTACTTCTCTTTTTAATCTACAGAGCAAACTGGAAAAAGAATTTCCCCTTGGGGATAAATAAAGTTTAATCTAATCTAATCTAATATAAACATTACATTACATTTCACTTAGTTGACGCTTTCATTTGTTCAAAGCGACTTGCAACTATTATTTTTCAGGGTATACTGACGATGTGTCCAAGTAGCACCTAGTGGTGTATCCAAGAACTGAACAGTCCCTGGAGCAATGTGGGGTTAGGTACCTTGCTCAAGGGTAGTTCAGCCATGGATGGAGATGTAGGGAGAGGTCAGGGGGGATTGGAACCGGCAACCTCTAGATTGAAAGACCAACTCTCTAACCACTTGGCCATGGCTGCCCTATACCTTTGCAAAGTGCAGGTAGAAGTCCCTCTTGAGCGCGCTCCTCTCTGCGGAGGTGATGTAGTAGAGCACGGAGGCCAGGAGCACGGCCAGCGCCACCCGAAACAGCATCAGGAGCAGCCCCGGCACACTGCGCTGCCAGTGGAAACTGTGGTGCTCCGTATCCTCAAACTGCTCCCAGATCAGCAAGATACCCTAAAGGAGACGTGTTAAGAAATGCTCTGCATGTATTATTGAAAATATAAGCTTTCTGTGTTTCTGGTTATACTGAGTTATTCTCTCTCTCTCTCTCTCTGTCTTTGAGGTATGTGACAACAAGGGACAGACAGACCATATATGGTTCTACATATGCATGATAGGAAAGATGACGTTAGTATTTACTTTTTAGGAGACAATAAAGGCTTGGCCCCGCTGTTGGCATACTCGGGCTTGTTCACTCTGTAAGACCTTTGTGATGGGCAAGATCCCCGAGCTTCTTCAGTTTTAAATGCTACGTCTGTTTCTTGTGTGGGTTATTCTTTCAGATCAATTTGATAAGGTAATACAGTGAAATTGTTAAGGTGATATAGTGAATTTATTCACAAGACGACAAGAAAACCAGCAGAGGTCTCAAAAGTAAAATTAGAAGTAAATTGATGGCGCAAGTACAATGCTAGCACATGGTATTCATACAAAGCTTTTACACCAGTTACTCCACTACACTCCCAGATCAGCAAGATACCCTAAAGGAGACGACAAGACAACCAGCAGAGGTCTCTCAAATGTAAAAGTAGAAGTAAATTGATGGCGCAAGTACAATGCTAGCACATGGTATTCATACAAAGCTTTTACACCAGTTACTCCACCACACCTAATGAGGTAGATTGTGTTGTTACTACTAATCGGTGTGTGTGAATGTGGGAGTGTGTGTGTGTGTGTGTGTGTGTGTGTGTGTGTGTGTGTGTGTGTGTGTGTGTGTGTGTGTGTGTGTGTGTGTGTGTGTACCCTCTCACATGAACCCCCGGACAATTGGCGCTATGCGACAGCCTCCAGAGCTGGTGTGTGAATGTGGGTAAGGGCATATGTGTGTATGTGTATTTTGAAAGCGCTTTGAGACAACTTTAGCTGTGATATTGCGCTATATAAATACAGGTTGTATTGTATTTTATTGTATTGGGTAACCGGGTCCTGTCAAGGTAGGGGGGATAAAACTATTTTAATATAACTGTACAACATGGTCTCATACTGAATTGTGTTAAGCAAATTATGGGCTGGTCTCTAAAGGGGACTGTCGGTGCACTGGGAAAATGCCCTCCATGTCAGATTAGCAGTCCAGAATATATATAGCGTATATTTAGAGATGAAATGAACCTGTGTCACGACGGCTCCGATAGCCAGAGAGGTAGACTTGGGGGAGGAGTCCCACTGGAGGGGTTTGGTCTGAGTCTTCTTGCTGCGACTCAGAGTCCAGCCCATGCAGAGACTCAGCAGCATATACAGCATCTGCACCTGGGCCACCATATCACAGACTACAGACACACACACACACACACACACACAGACACATGCACACAGCATATACAGTACACACATACCGCATTCACAGGCAGGTGCGGACACACAGACGTGCACAAACAGACACAGACAAACACACTCACACACACACACACACACACACACACACACACACACACACACACACACACACACACACACACACACACACACACACACACACACACACACACACACACAGTTAGAGGACTGCAACAGTCTTATGGCTGACTGAATCCCAGTTATTAGGATTACACCTGTATAAAAAGTGAGCTGATCTCTTAAAAAATACCTACAGGGGTAGTGACTTACACTCTGCTAGACTGCCCATCAGAGGGGTTCCCACTCCATCTCTTGCATAACTGATAGAAAATAATAAGTAAAAAGTAAATACATCATTACATGATCTGCGCACATTTAAAAAAAGCAACAAAAAAAAAGTAAAATCACACTGGGATCACTCAGTCACCTGGCCATGTGGATGTAGTTGAAGAGCACCGACACTCCCTGCAGCAGGAGGGCGATAGTGAGCACCTTCAGCACAGTGTGCATGGGGCCGCCCTTGTACAGGGCCTGCCACAGCGGCTGCATGTAGATGCAGGATGCGATGAAGTACGCCAAAATAAGCAGGAAGTAGAAACTGTGAAGACCTGATGGGACGAGACCAATACATGTATTCATTTTAAGCACCGCAACGGATCCAAGATAGATCCAGTCCTCATATCTCAACAAGGCCCCCCGTCATAAATGTGCTGTTGCTGTACCAGAATGGCAATGACCTAGTCATAATGTAGTACTAAAGACTGTGTAATGTCATAGTAGTATAGTATTATAGCAATCAAGTCTTTTAAGTGGCTTGTACAAAGTTCCACTGGCAGAACAGGCCAAATTACATAAAACATGTTTAAAATACGATCTACAGTTAAGCTGGACTGAAAGCTGGTTTCAGCCTCCTTGCCCATTCTGTACAAGGACAGCCAATAAAAATTCAGCGTGGCTTTCCATGCTGTCCTTCAGATCAGAATGAGCGCACAAGGCAGACTGGGAATTCCCAACGAGATAGCAAATTATGAGGCAACAGTATAGTTGAAAAGTTGGTTAAAGGGACAGCTTGGTCAATTTCAACATGCAGTTGTATTGCTCACGCTACCCTTGACTTGTCAGTACCTGGTGATGCCACATTTTTTGACTCAGCCCTTTCCGAGATATGAGCAATTCTTTTTTTTTCCAGATGAGGTTTTTTATTAGATATGAGCAATTCTAATGGGGGCAGCGTTTGTTTACATTTTTAAAAAATGAAACATAGGCCAAGTCCAAATATTTTCCCAAAAGGTACTGCTGTTTGCTAGTTGTCTGCTGATGTTTTATAACCTTTTGGATGTTTTTGGGAATAAATAAAAATGTTTTTTTGAAATGTAAACAAAGAGCTGCCCCCATTACAATGACCAGGATCTCGGAAACGGCTGAAGAAGAAAAAAAAATCTCAGGCACTGACAAGTCCAGGGTAGTGTGAGCATTACAACTGCATGTTGAAATTGACCAAACTGTCCCTTTAACATTGAGTGCAACATTAGAGATGCCGTGCAGTCCCAGTGCCTGTATCGTTGCACTACTAGACTACTGCTGTGTCTCAGATGGTGCACTTGTGCACTGCGGGCACTATGTTTTAGTGCATAATTAACCCATTGATGCCTGATGTTGCCTTGCGCAACATTGGCCCTGGCGCCTGGAGCTGCATTACGTAACATTCAGGCTCATGAGATTTGAGACAACTTCATGAAAAATCTCAGTTTGTTTGAGATGAATGAACACATTCTAATGAAATATGAGGGTCTTAGCGTTTAAATGCAACTTAGTGCATATTTGTATGTGCTTCAGAAGCTGAGATATTTAGGTTTTTATAGGCTGAGGGAAGCTTTACCTAAAAAGGGCTCAGGCATTCAGCACCCTTTTTTGCAGGTGCCTTAGGCGTCAATGGGTTAAAGTGCGATACGCACTAAAACATGAACACTGAAGTGGCACAAGTGCACCATTTCAGATCCGGCATACATGACTAACCAGCTTCCTCTGCGCTAAAGTGGTCCAGGGGGTTCCCGGCAGAGTCGGGGTTCATCAGAATGATCTGGAAGTTGAGGTCTTCGGAGGGGGCCGCCTGGGTGTCCGACTCCTGGCACGTGTAGCGGTCCACATACAGGATGTGCCATGCCTGGGGGTACACCTGCTGTGGCACTGTCTGATTGTGCTGCTCCGCACTCAGGCTTACTGGTGGAGGAGAGGAGAGGAGAGGAGAGGAGAGGAGAGGAGAGGAGAGGAGAGGTCAGGGAAGAGGAGAGGAGAGGTGAGGTCAGAGGAGAGGAGAGGAGAGGAGAGGAGAGGAGAAGTCAGAGAAGAGGAGAGGAGAGGTCAGAGAGGAGAGGAGAGGAGAGGAGAGGTCAGAGAAGAGGAGAGGAGAGGAGAGGTCAGAGAAGAGGAGAGGAGAGGTCAGAGAAGAGGAGAGGAGAGGAGAGGAGAGGAGAGGAGAGGAGAGGAGAGGAGAGGAGAGGAGAGGAGAGGAGAGGTCATAGAAGAGGAGAGGAGAGGAGAGGAGAGGTCAGAAAAGAGGAGAGGAGAGAAGAGGAGAGGAGAGGTCAGAGAAGAGGAGAGGAGAGGAGAGGTCAGAGGAGAGGAGAGGAGAGGAGAGGTCATAGAAGAGTACATACTGTATAAATCCTGAACGCACAGATTTTGATGCTCCACACTCGACACTAATTGGTGGAGTAGAGGGGAAGACAAAAGAGAAGAGGAGAGGAGAAAAAAGGAGGGGAGAGAGCAGAGGAGAGTAGAAATACTCTATAAATCCCAAAGTCACTGATTTTGCTGCTCTGCACTCATACTAGGAGAGTGGAAGAGGAGAACGCTGTGGCGTGGAAAAGAGGGGAGGAGAACAGAGCAGAGCACAAAGAGGAGAGGAGAGGAGAGAAGAGGAGATGAGCAGAGCACACAGAGGAGAGGAGAGGAGAGGAGAGGAGAGAAGAGGAGACGAGCAGACTAGGACAACAGAGTGGAGCACATAGAGGAGAGGAGGGAAGAGTTGGGTAGGGTAGAGTAGAGTATAGTTCAGTATATTTCACAAATTCCGCGAGAGAATTGGCTGAGTCAGAAACACTTGTGTGTGCTCTTCTGCTTTCAGGGTTTGAGGAAGGGTAGAGCAAAGTAGAGTCAAGTGAAGTAGAGAGTAGAGTAGAGCAGAGTAGAGATGCTCTAATAATCTGATGGAAATGAAGGTGTCCAGCAGGACTTTCCTTCGCATCATGACTTGCTGTGTCAGTATCATTTGTGTGTGCTGCTCTATTGCCATGGTTGGATGTGTTTGAAGAACAAACATTGTCAGCATCACTTGCTGTGTCAGTAACATGCACGCACGTGTGTGTGTGTGTGTGTGTGGTTTCGAGGCAAATAATTAACCACTTGACACTTCAACATTGGTATAGGCTACTGTAAAAAAAAAAAAAAAAAACATTTGGAATACACCCAACGGAAAGCATACAATCAAAGAAAGTCAACAGGCTGCATGGATCTTGGTTGTGTCTTAGAAAACAGCATGTTTATATCTTACTTCCTTATGGTTATATTATGTTTATGACTATCAACACCATTGTGGTTTTTTTCATTGTTGGTTCTATGCTCCCATTCATTTGTCAGTCAGGCTTATAACAGGTGCTGACAACAATTATGTAATAATTAGCCTATAACAGCACGCTTACTTGACAGTTGGGCATGGGAAAGTCTGTCCAGACAGCTCAGATTGTCGAAACCCTGCACGTCATTGAACATCAGCAGTTTTGCCTCCTTCTGAATGGCCACTGGCACATTTTCCAATCTGTAGACCATCAGTCCATCTCCAGCTATAAATAAAATACAACGGGTTGTTACACGTACAGCTTATTTAGTTAGCGAATCACTCCTTCATATGACAATTTTCTTGACTAAGCTACAATAAATTGTAGGCCGATTTTTAATATACTTGTTTTCTTATACAGGAATAACAACTCACGGCTGTGAGATAATTTGCCGTATTCTGAGTATCAATATGCAGCTACCTTGATAGAAGAATTTGGTGATGTATTGCCCATTCGTCTCTCTCGCCAAGTCGCTTCTAAAAACACCGGATACAGTCTTGCCGTTCACAAAGAAAACACATTGTAGCAAGAATGTAACTGTTGCAGTCGCGAACGTATACATTGTAGCGCGGCCGCCTGTTTCTTAAATGTTTTCAATCTCTTAAATTGCGACAATGAATGGAAAATGCTCCACAGACAGCTCCCTTTCGCAGACGATTTGATGGAGCCACGTTCCAACCAATCACCAATGAAGAGGTCATGTATTTCACTGCGATGTAGCCAATGAGCGCTCAAAGTAACGGGGGACAGAAAACCAAGCAACGCAGGCATCTGACATGAAACGTGTCAACATTGCCGTAAAGCGCTTAAGCCGTCGTGAAAAGGACCAAGCCGCTTGCCATTCGCTTGTGGATACTCCACTGACTTGTGTTGAAGCGCTCGGAGGAACATGGCTTTTCTATCCTTTATGGCTTTCGGGACAGGCTAATCTAACAGGTCAAGATTACCGTATACGAAACGTGTAACGAGGACAGCTGTCTGTTGGTCTTCTCGGTTTTGGGTGTTAAGATGTGTTATGAAACAGCACTTGCCTAGGTTGGGTTGGCTTTTGTAAGGAGAAAGAGTAATTACTGAGTAGACTACACAGCTGTCGGTATCTCAGTCTAGTCTCTGAGGAGGGGAACCTGAGCTTTAAATTGCCTACAACTACAGCTGTCAGGACAAAGCTACTACCAGCATTTTTGTTGTCCCACGCCAGCTATTACCTGACCTGGGATGGGACAACAGCGATGTTGTTTAACAGGACAACTTTTGAGAAGGTTAGGCCTACCTTCCTAAGAGGTTTACCTACCTAAGAGGTAGGTAAATTGTAAAAATTTGTGTTTTTTGCTATTTGGGCTGTGCTTTTTCTGACGCCAGATGACCCTACTTCAGTGAATGTGCTTTCTGTCTGTCAACTTCCTAGTTGCAGAGTGGCCACAGCACAGAAGTTTACTGAGCAAGCCAAGTGAGATTGCTTGGACCAGGGGGAAATGGAGTCTAAGACTGTCCTGGTGACTGGAGGTGCGGGCTTCATGTGAGTAAACCACTGCAGTATACTATGTATTAAGAAGATAAAAGATACTGTAGTATACAGTAGCCTATGTCTTAATTGCATTATAAATAATGTTCCTTCCCTGTAGTGGGTCTCACCTAATCCTGTCTTTAAGAACGAAGTACCCCAACTGGAAGATCATCAACCTGGATAAAGTGAGTCATTGGTGTTGACTGTGTAACCAGTTTTGATCTGGGGAGTTGTTTTTTCATGTTACTTTTTTCCAAACTCCAGAATTCCGAGTGTTAACTTTACTTGTTGCTTTGTTTGTATTCCCACTCTGATCGCAGCTGGAATACCCTTCGAGTCTATGCAATCTGAAGCTGACTAACCTGGTCAGGAACTACAGGTTTATTGAGGTACATTAACATATTGCTACCTTCTCACATGCATATATTGGTACTTCGATGCCCTGACAGTTGAGATGTAAGTGGGACAATGTAAGCTTCAGCAAACTTACAGACTATCCTGATCAGTATCCAGTTGTGTAGTTGGGATTTTTAAAGTGGGGGTATGCGATTTGGGAAGTCATCAATTAATTAGACAACTTATCATGTCAACGGAGGTGCTGTCAAATGGCATTGGCCAATGACAAACAACACAACACAGCATTTGGAGAAAATGGTGGAAGAAACGATTGATGTCTGCGGTGGAGATTGGGCCACTATTTAGTGCCGCAGCACGTGACATCACTCAATGTGAAGTGAATGGGAAAGCAGCAAATGCAGCTGACAGATGCATGTGTGTGATCTTCGCGTTATCGGTCAGACAGAGGCAGAGGTTGAGGAATGGAAGGCAAGTTGAGTCAGGGGCAGACAAACTGGATTGAGAAAGTAAAAGTCTTGCCAGACATTGCATCTGTCTTTGCTGCCTGTGGTGATTTCAATAATTAGCTCATCGACACAGTGACCCCATGAAGGGATGTAGTGATTAG
This sequence comes from Engraulis encrasicolus, assembly GCF_034702125.1. Classification (NCBI taxonomy): domain Eukaryota; kingdom Metazoa; phylum Chordata; class Actinopteri; order Clupeiformes; family Engraulidae; genus Engraulis; species Engraulis encrasicolus. The sequence goes on from NC_085868.1 coordinate 47,232,011, forward strand.
CATCAGCTAGTACAGGGTTTCCCAAACTGTGGTGCGTGCACCCCTGGGGGTGCGCAGCCTGCCGTAAGTGGGTGCGCGAGCTGAATAGAGCAATGGTGGATATGTGAGTTTTCATCCAGCATTGATGTACATTAAGTAGTTGTATGGTGAGTTGTATGCTGGAAGGGTCCATCTGAAGTGTAGTTTAACTCCTAGACAAAAAAGAGGTTTCCCCAAAACAACTGTGCATAATGTGCAGTGAATGCGCAGTGAATTATACTTGCGTGGCCATCAGCACACCAAAATATTCACTTAGGGGGTGCGCAAACCACTCTGAAATGTACAAGGGGGTGCGCAGGGGAAAAGTTTGGGAACCGCTGAGCTAGTAAGTTGATTGAATTAGCAGGAGCAAATATGTGGCAGGGTTTTTACTTTCTGAAAGCAGAATGTCCACCCCTGGCCTGGGTTGGGTTGCTGAAGCAGAGGAGTCAAACAGACAGTCAGACAGATTAAGTCCAGATACAGACACAGATACACATACTAACAGGATACAGGGAAACAGACAGGACTTCAGGTTGGCCAGGAGCACACAACATAACACGCACCTGTACTCTTTTTTTTACCAAGATGATTCTGAATAAATGAGTGTGTGTGGGCGGGGGGCTATTTTGAAGGTGGAAGTGGGCTAGTTATGGTTATGGTTATGGTGCATTTTATGGCAGTCTGTGCATTGCACAGCGTGCATGCACTCTGCAAAATTACAATGCATTCTGGTTAGGAATATGTAACCAGAATGCATTGTAATGGCGAAGTGCCCATGCACAGACTGCTGCAGCATGCGGCATCTCAAACCGTGACGCATTTCGCAATAGAACAGCTTTGTTTGTTCTTCGACACACTTCATGACTCGACTGTATGTTAGTAGTAATAGTGCGTAATAGTTTAATAGTGCGTATGCTGTTCAATGGATGTTATGTAATAATGTTGTTTGTCCTTGTATTACTCAGGGGGATATATGTGACCAGCACTTCATCAACTGTCTCTTTGCTACTGAGAATATTGACATAGTCTTCCATTTTGCTGCTGAAACTCATGTAGGTGAGTCACTGTTAAGATGGATTTCTGTTGCTAAACCACTGCATGAACAAAAAAGGGATTGCTGCCTCTCCCTCACAAAGAAGACAGCAGAGAACTTTGTATGTACGTCACGAGGAAGTCAGTAGGAATGAATTCCGCGAAGTAGACCCTTGCGATTCCAAGACCAACTCTCTTTTCATTAGGCTAGAATACATTTTTTATGTTTTTTTGAGGGGGGAGGGGGGTATTTTGACAGATGATAGGGAGTGAAGGGGGAGAGAGGTGGGGATGAGTTTGGAATTGACCCAGGCAAGACTTGAACTTGGGTCCCCCGGCCATGGGCATGCAAGCACATGTGTGGACACTGGACAGGACAGGTGCGTAACATTCTGCAACACAGCATCCTCCTATTTCTATAATTTTACTTAATGAAGCAGCCATTTTCAGTTTAGCCAAGTTTTTATGAAAAAATATATTCTTGGGGGCTTTTAAGCCTTCTTTCAGAAAGGACAGTTTCAGACTGTGACAGGAAATGAGTGGGAGAGAGAGAGATGGGTGAGGACCGAGAGATGACGTTGGGCTGGAATCGAGCCCAGGTCCCCAGCACCACAGCACAGTGCTCTAGCCACCTGAGCTACGGCCGAGGCCAGTTTAGCCAATATTTACAGAGGCCAGTTTAGCCAATATTTACAGTGACCCAACTCGTCAATTAAAATGTTACCTTTTCCTCCTCCCCCTCAGACAACTCGTTCCTCTTTCCATCTAAGTTCATGGCCGTCAACGCAGAGGGCACTCGCGTGTTGCTGTCCGCTGCTCTTGAAACTGGAATCGAGAGGTTCATCTATGTGAGCACAGACGAGGTGTACGGAGCCAGCAGTGAGGAGGTGAGTATATCAGTTAAAACACTTCATAATGCAGGGCTCTCAAGTCTCACTCTTTGAGAGTGTGACACACACATCTGAGCTTGTTCACACTCTCACACGCCACACATGGTATTTCACACTCTGAAGTTTTGATAACTTATCCAATCGGCGCACATTAATTCATCCATCCTAATTGCAATTTTAACAGCTACATTTTCATTTTTTTTCTCGGGGGAGAAACCCCCGAACCACCAATAATTAGAATCAATCTCTGAGTGACCATCCCCAGCTGCTTTTATTTTATAACTCGAGCACTGGTTAGGGCTAGAGCTGTAAGCATATTGAATAAATAGTGTATTTGGTCTAATGAAACCTTTTAACTAGCTGCATTGAAGGGAAACCTAGTGTCGATGGGTGACAGGTCGATGTCGATTTATTTTATTATTATTTTTTCTAAATCTCACTCCAAACAATCTTCAAAAATTGAGAGCCCTGATAATGTAACCCAGTGGTTCCCAAACTTTTTCTGCTGCCACACCCTTTTGGACTTGAAGCAACACCAGGGATGGCAATAAGCACCCGTCCATCTGCCAATGACGGGTGAATTTGGCCTTTGGCAGGTGAAATATGTCAACACACCCGTCACCTTAACAGGGGAAAATTTTCTACAGGCACCAGGTTAATGCTGAATTATACGCAGCATCCAGCATCAAAGGTTTAAGCAAATTGGTAATGAATATTTATTGGCATCACACTAACTGAATTTATCACCTCTGACACAGTATTGATCAGAAAATGATCTTACTTGGCATTACAATGTTTGGAACGGTTGAATATGAACTGGTAAAAATGGTGACTGGTAAAAATTGTGAGTGACTGGTAGATTTTAGAATCTAGCCTACCTGCCACAATGACTGGTGGGGAAAATGTTTAAGTTCCACCCCTGAGCAACACTACCATTTTTGGAACCATTTTCTGTTCTTTCAGTCATTCTATTTGTCTGGTTGATGTTACTCCCAGTTCCAAGCTAGCAACTACCATTACAGCTAGCCGCTAGCTGGTCCCTTAAGCTTGAATGATAACTGTTAGCTTGGACTTTGCATTGCCAGACTTTGCATTGCCAGACTCAGAAAACGCAGAAATGGCACCGTATCGCTTGAAGAATATTTTCATGACACTCTTCCCCACAATTTCGAAATGGCAAACATTTGTTGTCCCTTAGTATTGCAATATTTTCATTTGAAAAGTAAGTACATGAATTGACTATTCAAGTGAGCATCGTGACTTATATCTTATTAAAGGTTTTATGCACACAGTCGCTTCTCTCTGTGACACAATCCACCCCACCCTTACCTCAATTTTGGGAATGACTGGTGTGACTATTAACTACTGCTCTACCAAAGACTATCTCTTCATTATAATAAACTAAACCTTTAATGTCACAAACACATTCCATTTATCTTCACTTGAAGGACAACACCGGAGCAGCACAGATGTATTTCTTTGTGTTTTTTATTCAAGTGCACAACATGACTAACATTTCGATGGTTAGACCATCTTCATCAGAGTACATTCCATTTATCATATGAGATTGCTGTTGATGATAATGATGACAACTGAAAACACAGAAATATCCAGAAAGGAAAGTTGAACATTGTTCTGAATATACTGTAACTGTGACATCAACTTAATTGTGATCAATTATTTTGACAAGTATAAGTCTTTTTTTATCTTTTCTTATTTTAAACTGTCTCTTTCAACTGCAAACGCAGAGAAATGTTTATTTGTCTGTCTGTTTCAGGACTTTGACGAATCATGTCTCCATAGACCAACAAATCCTTATGCTGTGTCCAAAGCCACAGCTGAAAACATTGTGATGTCCTTTTGGGAAAAGCACAAGGTGAGTTCATGCTCTGCATCATGAAAAATAGAAATTGCACGAAATGGAAAGCATGATTAAGTTTCTCTGATTTGTGACTACATTATGCTGTATGTGTGGACTCTGAACTTCAGCTGTTGATGGGGTGACAAGGCTGTCATTTTAGTTAGATTTGTTGTTATTTTTTTAAATACTTTTGGGGGGCTTTTCAAGCCTTTATTGATTATTATTAGACGGGTGAGTGGAGGAGAGTCAGGAAGTGAGTTGGGAGAGAGAGATGGGGAAGGGCCGGCAAAGGACCCGGGCCATGAATCGAACCTGGGTCGGCAGCACAGTAGACGAGTGCCCTACAGTTAGCGCCACGGCAGGGGCATTTCAGAAAATAAATAAGGTCACTCACAGAAGAGACACTGGCGGTTGAACATTGACTCTTAGATGAAAGTCGATCTGACAACGTTGTCTATTATATCTCTGCCTGGGCCTAAAAAACCCTGCCATGTGCACATCATCACAATATTGGTCGTTTTATTGACTATATCTCTGTCCAGAACTGTACAGAAGCATTTGATAGATGGCCATTGAGCTTGCCTTTGGGAACTCGGTTCTAGATTTGTGGCAGTTGCTGCAATGGTCTATGAGTCAGAGGGTTGCAGGTTCAAATCCCACCCTAACCAGTAGGAAATGGCTGGAGTGCCCTTAAGCAAACACCTAACCCCTACATTACTATGCTATGGGGACTCTAAGAGTGCTTCTTAATATGTGACCTTGCCTCCTCCACTTGCGGTTGTCTCCTCGCCCCTCCTCCTGGCCCCTCCTCCGTGGAGAAAATGATAAAGTTTCCCAGCTGTCAGCCTAGCCACAACAACCTTTGAGGGACTGTTTTTCATTCACCATAACAATTGCAAACGAGAAAAAGACTCTACAATTGAGCTTTTGCAAGATATTGAAATATAATGCTGTTGTCAGTGATGTCATCATGACGAGAAGCGAGTGGAGGAGGCAAGTGGAGGAGGCAAGGTCCCATATTAAGATGCACTCTAACTAATACCCTGTAATAATAACTGTAGGTTGATTTTGATTAAAAAAAAAAATTAGCTTCAGAATGCTGCAACAAGGCCAACAGACTGTGTTAAAGAAAATGTGTTCTCTGTCTGCAGTTACCAATCGTCATAACAAGGAGCAACAATGTATACGGACCACGACAACATTATGAAAAGGTACATTTGCTCTTTTTGACCACTATGCTTTGTGCATCATGTTAATATCAACGGTTAACACTATGGTAACGCAATGTTATTTGTATTTTGTATGGCATACTGCACATGTAAATTAAAATTTTAGCATAACATCTAACAACACTTTGATGATTTAGTGATGCATGAATTGTTGAAGTTGAATGACGTAGCTTTTTTCACAATTTGAGGTCTATGATTTATGATTTTCTAGATCATTCCAAGGTTCATATCTCTGCTTTCTAAGGATGAAAAATGGTGAGTCAAAAATGTCTGTTATTCTGTTATTCTTGTAATTCAGCTGCCTGACTATACTAACTATACTATTTACAATCATATTTAGTGATGTATGCATCCAACTGTCAACTTAATTCTGTTATTTTCCTGGCAGCCAGAATCAAGTAATTTGTCACAGGCTCGGCCTTCATTTTGCATAAGCCACGACCTTGTTGCGTTGTGCGCTTAATTTTTAATTTAGGTGCTGGGGGAGAGGCAAAGGTTCACAGAAGAGAATCTGTGGTAGATGGAAAAGGCTGTGTGCAAAAAAAGACTTGTTGTACGCTCCGGGAGCTGGTTCCTCATGCTGCTATTTCGTCCGAAAGTCTTGATGTATGCTCCAATGAGAGACCGGGGCCCCTTACTGAATATCTTGCCCAGATGAGTGGTATTGTATCATAACGTTGTCAATAGTAGTCAATAATAATGTCAACTATCTGTTGTACAGCACAATTCAGGGTTCGGGCCTCCAGTCACGTCACTTCCTGTTTGTGGATGATGCCATGGATGCCTTCCTGGTTGTCATGGAGCAGGGCATTGTGGGAGAGATCTACAACATCGGGACCAATTTCGAGATCACAGTCATCCAACTGGCCAGAGAGCTAGTGAGGATGGTGCGTGCAGGTTTCTGATTTATTACATTATACTTAGCTGACATGTTTATCCATCGTGACTTAGAGTTATTTAGTAGTAGTAAGTCCAGCACTCTAACCATTGACCCATGGCTGCCTCCATAATTTTGCAATTATAATGTAGAGGCACTGACATTTGGACTAAACAAGTCCTGTTGTTCCCTTCAAATTGCACTGTTACCTTTGCCATTTCTGGCTTTAACTTGGCATCACCATTAGAGGGTAAATTGGGCTGTAGCTCTCCGACATTCCTCTGCCTAAAGCCACGCTCCCCCATTATTGGAAATAGGCTAATTTCCTGCATACACTGAAGTTAAATAAGAAACACCATAACATACAAGAAACGTACTGCTTTTGGTTTTGGGGTACTGACAAGTCAAGGGTAGCATCAGAGCAACCGCATATTGAAATGGACAGAAATTCTACATTAACTGTGATTTGTTGTTCCTTTTTCTTTTCTTTTCCACCTCTAACAGATGAAACATGTTCCAGAGGATGAGCTTGATGATTGGCTGTTGTATGTTAAAGACAGGTGAGTGGAATTCTCTCTCTTGTCTAATTGAATCTCATATAACCTAATCAACATAATCCCTCCTATACACATGACCACAAAAGACACAAGTGGTCGATTTGTTGATGTGTAAATGGTCCAATTAATCATGAAAAAATAGTGTTGATTTTCAATGTCCATTTGGAAAGAGAAATTTTGGGAAATAAAAAAGCAAAACGAGGGTGAGTGTATGGACCCTCTACGTATACTCCATTTTACTTAAGATCTGTATGAGTCTTTGATTTGCACCTGCATTTTGGATAAAATGTGGGGTTTTTTTGTTCCTATACTGTGCTGTATTTCACTATTTCACTAGGCCCATCAATGACCTGAGGTATCCGATTAATTCCAACAAGCTGTGTAAACTTGGCTGGAAGCCCAAGGTGTCATGGAGTGAGGGGATTCGAAGAACGGGTGAGTTTTGTGTTTGTGTGTGTGTGTGTGTACATGTGCGCTCGCGCGCTCGTGTGTGTGTGCATCAGAGCTGGACCAGGACAAAAACAGCAACATTTTTGTGAGACCCCCTCTTGTCTAAATTGTGGGCCAGTCTCTTAGAAAATCAGCCCTTGAGGCCCAGCAGTCCTCGTATGCCCGATTTCCAGTTCTCTGCATGTGTGCGTGCGGTGTGCGTGTGTCCTGAGTGCCACAGGTCCCAGGCACTCAGCAGTATATCCACAGGAAGAAGGGAATCTAGCTACTCCTAATTAAAAGGCCAACATATTTTGACCACATGTGTCTTGGTCTTCATCAGGGCAAAGCAAAGACAAAGATAATTGAATTAAAGTTAAACCCCAGCCCTGGATCAGGTGTAGCATTTTTCTTTTTTTAATTGGTCTTTTAAAACTTTATTATGGACAGGACAGTATGAGAGGTAGACAGGGAGACGGGGAGGGGTCGGCAAAGGACCCGAGCCAGGAATCGAACCCGGGTCAGCCGCATGGCAGGAGAGTACCCTACCGGATGGCCACGGCAGGGCCTGGATCAGGTGTACAAGTATGCCTAGTTTACATTAGACTGTAACTGTATTGTTTCCGTGGGTGCACTGTGTCTTGTGAAAAAATGACTCCACAGATGGAACGATTTGAATCCGCCAGAGCCCGCATATTCACTCCAGCACGGACCTCATCCGGCACTGTGTAATCGCTGAAATCCAAGGATACGCTCTTCTATTTCATTGTTTATGGTGGCTTGCGCATGCCCTGATGATAATAATATTAATAATAATAATAATAACTTGGTTTTATATAGCGCATTTCAAGTAAGCCAAGGTCGCTTTACAAAAGGAAAGTGGGCAGGGGATGATAAATGGGTGTTCACATTTCAGGCATTTTTGCGTTACAGGTAGACTGGGAAAGCTTTGGTTGCAGGCACAGAACTGATGTGTGTGCACTCAAATTGTTTCCAGTCTGTAATTTGGTGATTCGTTGCTGTCTAAGTGCAGTGTTAAGTTCATTGCCAAAACTGCTCCTGCCAAGGCAATGCAATTGAGAGAGTAGAGCAGGGGTGGGCAACCCTTTTCATCTGAGGAGCCACTTAAACTTCTTATAGTCCTCCGAGGGCTGTACTATGAACACAAACCAGGATTTCCCCCTGCACTTTAGGCCTATATTGAAGATGGGCATCTTTTCAACAGACCCCACCTTCACTAGGTCCCCTTAAAAATATAACTTAAATGTATTGCAAATGTAATTTCTAAGATTTTTTTTCAAAACATGTCTAATTTCATGTGAAACGGCGTAACATTAAAATGGTTTGTCGTAGTGTTGCACCGATACAATTTTTTGGCCCCGATACCTGATACCTGGCTGTGCAGTATCGGCCGATACCGATACCACTCTGTTTGAAATGTATAGATGTATATGAAGAGCTACATACTCCTTGGATGTAAAATCATTGTTGCTATCATGGTTTTGTCAGGCTGCTGCCTACCTTTGTCAAACAGGAAAAAGACTAATACTGTACAAAGTAAATGCAGTAGAACTTTTTATAATTTTTAAATACCTCTGATATTAAATATTATGTTCAAGGCTGCATTCAAGTGTCATACAAGCATCAGTAAATGGTATCGGTGCCCTATTTGTTGGTACTTGCTGATACCGATACCACCGTTTTTGTGCCGTATCGGTGCAACACTTTTACAGTATGTCGGGCTGGATAAGACCCCTGTACACCTGGCCCAGGGGTGGGGTTTAACTTTTTTTTCTTTTTTTTTAACTCACAAACATTCTCTTGGTCTTTGCTTTGCCCTGATGAAGACCACATTTGTGATCGAAACATGTTGCCATATTGATTATGGGTAGCCAGATTTAATAAAGACTTTCTAAATGTATTCCCTTTGTCCTGTGGATACACTCCAGAGTGCCTGAGACCTGTGGTTTAGTGCTTAGATATTGTTGCAAGGTTTAAAACGGCCCTCTTTGGAATGTATGGGCCACTGTGACCTAATGGTCTGGGAGTAGGTCAAGGTATTAGATGGTTACCAGGTTTCAGTCGTGCACCAGGAGGAACAATGTGAGTGGACTCCTTGAAATGTTTGTCATATTTAGATGAATGAACGAAAACTAAACTTAATTTTAAAATGACTTTGTTTTTCTTTTAGTCCAGTGGTATGAGGACAACCCAGATGTGTGGCCAATAACCCAGAGCTTTCAGACAACACAACTGGATTCATCCTCTACCTGCGCATTGGAAGTCAAGACACTCTAGGACCATATACAGTTCAGGCTTATTGATATTCTGAAATGAATTTGACGATGAATGTCCCTTTGTGTCTGTGAAGAATGTAATATACAGAAATGTCACTTTATTTTCTTAAGTATTGTAGCATGATTATACTTAATGAAGGTGTTGCTACAGGGGGTTGACAACTGTTCAGATATGCTGTATGCAAAATGTCCATATTATATGCCTTATTTTTCCTCAATTAAGTACATAAATAATAAATGAATGGTTATTAACCATCAACTGATACATTTTATTGATGTGCCTTTATACTAATGGGAGTTGGTGAGCTTTTTATAAATTTTGTAAACCAAGTTTTGTCTTATTTTATAGTACACGTTTAAAGAGAATCGTATGACCTCATTAGTTTTAATTAAACTGCTGTCTTAATAGTGTTCATATGTGTGAAGTGTCTTTATTCATGTGTTAATACTCTGTGTAGTCTGTTTGACCAGGCTAATTAAATAACATTACCTTCTTCCTTCACTTTGCAATCTCTGGCCTATCTCCTTGGTTAGAAGAGAAAATAAATCTTACAGTTGTTTGTACATGGATGTCTGTAGATGAATCGATAGTCATTGATAGTTTCATGGTAACATTCATAGGTGCATGTGCTAAAAAATAGCAAGATGGAAAGATTGCCCTGAAATGTTGTCTAATAACATTCAACATGTATTCATCCCGCAATGCACAGGATTTTGTGGAAATTGGGTTGACCACTCAGAGCCCAAGCAGTGGTACAGTTGGCCCCAAGCAAGCCAGACCCATGATGAGAATGAAATATGGAATGGGAAGGAGTTCAGAGGGACTACTGTGCATTACATACTCTCAGTGTAGTGTTTCTGACTGTACTTAAATATAGCATTTTACTCTCTTGCACTTTGCACTCTCTTGACTTGACTTGACTTAACTTGACTTGACTTGACAAAGTCTGGCTTTGCCCCCTGGTTAAATGTGAAATATATAGTTTGTCGATGAAGTCTAGAATAATTTCTGTGACCGTTTGACCTTGATGGTCATGAGTGCTCATTCTAATTAAAAAATAAAATAAAATAAAGCTATTACCTGAAATATTGCCAAATAAATTATATTCTACATTCATTCATTCCTCAACAATGCACAGATTTCTGTGGAGATGGGGATGACCATTCCGTGTCTACACAGTATTACAGTGTGGGCTCCAAGCAAGCCAGATGCATTATGAACTATGGAATAATGGAAAGGTGTCAGGAACCCATTAGGCCTTCTCCATCTGCAGACAATATGCTATGATGAAAAGTGCTTGATGCATGTACCTTTACACTTTGCAGCTAGGCTACTGTCTTTGTTACGATGACATGTTAAACATTGGTGAATAAATGTTTGAAATAATTAAATATATTTTATCTATTCTAAACTATCTACCTCGGTACCTGCCTATCCTACTGTATCATTGACAGTATATACTGTCAATGTACTGTACACAGGTTCTAGTGCAACTGAATGGAACATTCCACATGTCCCACCTACTCTGTGGCCACGCAGCAGAGGTTGGTCCAAAGGCTTTAACATAGTAGGCGGAGTCAAGTAAAATCTTTGGTAGGCCTCGCCGATGCGTTTTCGTTTCGACCAATGCGTTCCTTTTCCTTCCTGTCGGCCTAGTTTTTTTCCGCCACGAGCCATCGAAGCCTACAGATTCGTAACGGGGTTTGCCTGGGTCAAGTTATAACTTAGAATACCTAGCAAGTGATCCGTGTGATCATTAAGTTATAAGGAAAAGCATAAGACTTTATTAGTTTTGTAAAGTGGTTGAAAAAATTGAAAATCGACGTCGACGACGGATATCAAGAGAACGACTGCATACCGGCAAACAAAGAAACCTTCTTTGAGAACAATTTATCCTCTCTTTAGTTAGCTATGAGTCATGTGGCCGTCGATAATGTACACGGTCTAGACCAGCAGGTAAGCGTAACTACTATTCATCTATTTTCTGTTACACTGTGTTCAATTGAAGTGTCGATGTCAAAAGTGCTGGATTGTTTCTGCTCTGTTCAATCTCCCAACTAGCAATGCTAGCATACTGCGTGGCCTCTTAATCTGCTAGGCAAAATGGAGGTTAGTGATGTGTGAAGGCTAGTCGCCGCTGGGTTAGTTACTAAAGTTGCTTATAATAATGTCTGTGACCCTAAAACAGCCAGAAGTTTTAACCATGTTTCTTGAGTATGAGTTTGTTTTTGAATTGAGCACTAGAACGAATCAGATGCAAGGTTGTTTTGCTTCACATTACGGGATCAAAAAGGTTATCTCAGCAAAATGCTAGCCACGTAGAAAGATTAGTAGTTGTGTAGCTAGCCGGCCGGCGTTGTCTTGTGCTACTTTCACGTGTGCTAAGCGCATTTTAAACGCATATACAGTAAGAAACAAACTATTAATGTTAAAAGAAACATGGTTATTGAGTATGATTTTTGTGAAAGTGCATTTAGCGATGTTGAAACGTTGCTTGGGGTGACACTAGAGATTCGAAATTCTAGGTTTTGGTTTGAATCGCTCACATTTCTCAATTATCGGCCTGCTTTTTCGGTTTCCCCACTGAAAACTGTATTTTATATGTGGTTGGGATGTGTAAACTGTATGCGAGGGTCACAAAATCACAAACTACATATCACGGGTGCAGTTTCAAAAAGACAAGTTATTTCACTTGAAGTGTTGAAAATGTGCCCATTTTTTCACCTTTCTTCCGGCGCAAGTTGACGTCACGCCGTGCCCCAGTCGGTATGCAGCATGAAGTAAAAATAATGATGAACCAATAAGCGTTTTTTTTTAAGTTATTGAACGGCAGTTACGACATCGTGATATTACGAAACCAGAGTAGTCCATGGTATTGCGTTTGGTAACACCAAACGTCTAGGCAGTTTTGCCTCTTCCATTGCAATCAATCAGCCTGTTTTCATACTAGTCAAACCCCCCCTTATTAGTTTGTGATGACATAGGTTGGGGCGCAGGGTTTTTTTTCTCCCCATAAGTTTACAGGGCATAATGTGCCTTTTGGGCTCTGCTGGGGGAACTTGTTTAATGGTGTAAACGGATGACTGCCCTTATGGTTATGCTTGGCAAGGGTGCAGAATTTGTCAGTAGCCTAGAATGTGGAGAATGTTGTTTGGTGTTGTCTTGATTTCTGTAGCAAGGTGATGTTTGAATCATTTTCATTTTTTGAGTCATTTTCATCACAATTGTTACCAATGAGATACTGGGCACTAGTGGTGTCAACAATGATCGATTCGGCGATCCGAATCGATGCGGGGCATGGACGACCCAGAATCGATCCGGCAAGTTCCAGAATCGATCCGGCAATTTTTTTAAAAAGTTTCAATTACTTCCATGGATATTTCGGGAGCAAGTGAATGTTGAATTAAATAAAAGCACTTCAAAACATTGCAGACTGATACAGAAAACAGGCAATACATTGTTGCTCAGTATCTGACTACTTGTATTGCCTCATCAAACATTTGCTTTGCTTTCAGTAGAAATGTAATGCATTGCAATGCATTGTAGAATTGGATCGGATCGCTACCTCCCGAATCGTGATCGAATCGGATCGTAAGGGCAGTGCCGATGCACACCACTACTGGGCACTTAGATCATTTAAGCTTACACACACAGACACTTTGTTTTCCTTTTGTGAAATATGAATTAGTTGATATTTGACATGCTGTACATGTGTGTACATTTTGCCATATTCACCTGAAATAAAACAAAGAGCTGTTTTGCCCCTTCATTGACCTTCTATATCATTTCTTTCTTCCTCTTCTTTCTTTTGGTAGCTTGCTGGTCTAGACTTGAACTCGGCCGACCTGCAGGGCGGAGGCACTGGCCGTAAGTATCGTACAATCATTTGTTTTCCCTAACCCATCGTACTTGGTTGTATAGTCCATCCTTTTGCTTAACACGTCCATGTCAATCTAAGCTGGTTTTATGAAATGGTATCACTTTATTAGTCGGTAGTGGGTGTATTGTGGAGGAGCATTGTTATCTGTGGCATTAATGTTCTAACGTGTTAACTGTGGCTGTGTCATCAGGACGTTACATTCCACCCCACCTACGGAACAAGGAGATCGGCAAGAATGGTAAGCCATATTCAAACCCCTCGGTGTAAAGGGCAGCAGCGGTGCAGGGGCTTGGGGACGGTAGGCCCAGTAGGATGTAATGCGGTTTTATTTATTCATTTTTATTAATAACGGCTGCTTAATTTAGTTCACAAATCCCATATTAAAGCAAAGTCATACTAATGACTTTGTCTGCTGCTAGCATACTGTATGCAATTATGTACACAATGAAGGTTAGGTTAGCCATAGCCATCTCTTTTGTTGGTTGATTAGCCCGTTACTTTTTTTGTTGTCTTTGGGTCAGATTCACCAAGATATGTTAGTGTTCATATCGAACAATGGTATACAGCCAAAAATGCTGTTTTTTTCTTTGTTAAACTCTGAGCCATTTTCATCCCATTTCCACCCTCTGAGTCCATATCATTCCACATTTGTGTGCATACATGGTCCATCGTTAATGTAGAGGATTATGCATAAACTGATTAAATGAGGGTACCTATGATTTCCTATGGTATCACTGTAGAGATGCGTAATGTGGAAGCATTCATTTTTTCCCGGGTGAGATATTGCACTGTGCTGAGACTGCAGGCGGCCGCAGTACTATTGGGGGGGGGGGGCGCAACTATGTGGCAACTATGTTTTCTCAGAGAAGGGAGATCTGACATTCAAAGGGGTTGTTCAGGTCTGTGATGTGACGAAAGTCCACCTGGGAAACTCAAACTCCAAACAGCACTCCACAGCACAAAGTGCTCACTGCACACAAGAAAATTGAATTCATGTTAAGGGTGTCTCAGTCGTGGAGGAGGACGTGGGAGAGCACTGGTTATTTACTCCCCCCACCAACCTCAAACCGGCAACCTTTGGGCTACAAGTGTGACGCTCTAACCGCTCAACCATGACTGCCCATGACTGTGATGATGGGTTCCATGTAGATACAGTGGACATGGACGCTAGAGCTTTTGACCTCTGCACTTGTCACATGACCCAAGGTCACGTGTGAGGCCGTTAAAGGTCTTAAAGGTGGTGCGTTTAAGGCAGCTGCTCTCACGGAAGCTGAAGCTGTATTCCACTGCTTAGGATTGGCACGCTGTGTTAAAGACGCAGTTTACATGCGTTTTATTTCTTTAAAAAAACACACACACACACACACAAACCCCGGTTTTGGCCTCTTGTTTCTCCTTGGGTTTTAGAAATCCCCTTTCAAAACTTCGGCTTTAAAAAGATCCCTTTGGAGGGGCTAAAACGCACCTGTCACAATGGTGTTTTTATTTTTATCCACATGCTGTGTTTCTACGTAAACTGATCAATATCTGTGTTGAAAAATATCAGTGTAACGAGCACCTACGTCTTGGTGGATACCTATTTGATCTGATGACCATATTTGGCGTGCACCAAAAGACAAGAAATGGCTTGGTAGTGTAGTCTTTTCAACTTCAACTCTTTTATCCAAATAATCTTAGTTATTTTAGGCACCGGTTATTGGTTACAGCGATGTGGGATTGGGTGCCTTGCTCAAGGGCACTTGAAGTGCCATGGAGTGGAAGGGTGGGACTCAAACCTACAACCCCCTGACCCATCTCCTTAACCACTAGGCCACAGATTCCACACGGCTGATACCCATGTTATGCAGTAGAGAATTACTCTGATGCAAGTGGTTTTGTCAAAAGGGATTAGGGTAGCTCAGAGTGTTAAGTTTATCTGAAAGTCTTAATATTTATCAGTTGACACCATTGGCAAGGGAGCAAGGACAAGAGGTAGAGGGCAGTACTATGCATTTCCAACCATCCTTCCATCCATCCAACTCATCCCAAACAGATACCCAAGCTTGAAATAATCTGTCCAAAATCAGATAAGTGGTTAATCAAATTTGAAATGCCTGAAAATGAACTCTGGATTTCTTGTGCTACCCTCCATGGACCGTAGCTACTCTAAATTTGGATGAGCAGAGTGTAGTTGTCTGTTCAGACCAGAAGCAGGATGGTTTCTCGCAAAAAGATGCAGTGTATCATCAAAACAGAAACCGCCATGCATTTCCCCAGGACGGCACATGTCACAATCTTGGCCCCTTTTGTCAAATTTCGTCTTTTTCGCTGTGCGTTTTTTCTTTCTTTTCTATTTTCATCACCCATTGTAGAATAATCTTTCCTGACGATATATTCTTTTCTTTTTAGCAGGAAATGCATATGCCTCTGTCAACCAGAGTGGGTTCTCAGTTGGCCCTGGAAGTAGTTGTAAGTGTCTCTTCTGACAGTCTGTTCTCTTTTTAGGCTTTTATTGCCTTTTAAGCAGACAGGTCACTACAGGCGTGACGGGAAGTTATTGGGAGAGCGAGGGTGGAGATTAGGAAATAACAGCCTAGATTCTAAACTGGGGTGAATTTCTCAAAACCAAAGTAGCTTACTACATTAGCTACTTCATTGCTTTCAATGCATTTTCCCATTGGCAACTACCGAAGTTGCTAACAGGCTAACAACTTCCCTTTTGAGAAACTCAACCCTGGTTTGCTGGGTCTATTGTACACAGCGATGTCAACCTGGATCCAGAAGCTCTATTCTAGTTCCACATATTTCAAATGACCTGGTTTTACCTCTCCTAATAGGGCAATTGGACCGGTAAAACTAGGTCTTTTGGGAAATGTGCCACTGGATTTTAGCCTCTGAATCCAGGTTGCCCATCACTGATTGTACAAGTCCGAAGTAGGCAGCCAGGTGTATGTGCATGCACGTAAACTCAATCCAGATTTGTAAGAAGTGTCTAGTGCCATATCTTATTGACAATGAGAACTGTAACAGCAAGTAATGGCGGGAAAACAACATGATCACGGTAGCCACTTTGAATCAGAGTTGGCAAAACATCAAACTAGCGTCAACAGCCATAGCACGTAAATATCGCATTTTTGTAGGACAGACAGTTGTGAGGACACTCCTTGTTGGACAAGTGCATGATGCAGTCCACGGGGGAATGGGGTGTTGACCGACTAATTGTGTAATGACAAAAGGTGTGAACTTGGCTCCTACGCTGGTGTGAATTGTGTGTAAATCGGCAACAATTGATACTACTGTCCCTGAAGAACAATGACCATGAGTATCGCAGTCAGACAGCGTGCCAAGCATGCCATTATCTGCCCATGCCACCCGCATGCAATTGGGTGGTTTGAAGATTTGAATGAACATTGTGCCCAGGTTTCAGGGTCATTATGAAACGATGTATAAACCTCCCAAGGTTTACCCAGGAGGAATGCGTTTTTTTTTCTTGGCCAGGGCCCACTTACAAGAGATTGCTATATGCGACTTCCTTAAAAGTAAAGGAGAAAGAAAAGCCCTCCATGGACCTAGAAAACATCCCCCACCCTTTTTTCCTTTCTTTTCCTCTCTCCTGCAAACTATATAAATGTTTTGTCTTTTGTCAGATTCCCCTGGATGGGATGGAGGTCGCTCCAACGGCTTTGTGAATGGCTACCATGACAACCGCATGAATGGGGGTCGCGGCGGCTTCGATGGTCGTGGCGGTGCCATGCGTCAGGACCGCGGTGGCGGCCGTGGCGGATTCCGTGGCAGAGGTGGAAGCACCTACAACCCTGTTCAGCCCATGCCAAACGCTGGTGAGCCTTTCCCCCCTTTGTCTCTTAGCGTAGTAGAATGCTTCCTTCACATCCCCTTGGATCAATAGTGTTTCTATTCTACCACTGTTTACACATCGTAACGGTGTTAACAATAGAATGAAGTATTACGAAGTGGTGGTGATGTTTCTGACATGCTCAGAGGAAACGCTAACTCATTGTTTTGTGAGGTGGTGATGATGTTTCTGACCGACGTGCGTATAAGAAATGCTAAGTCATTGGTTGGTTTCTTCCCCCTTCATTGGTGTTTGTGTCAGGATTCGGCAACGACAATGGTGGTGGCTGGAACGTCCAGAAGGACGCTTACAGCAGCTTCGCTAACCGCAGCGACCGCGGCAAGTCTGCTTTCGACCGCAGCTCCACAAGGGGAAGGTGAGGGTGCCCACATGATAACTTCAACGCTGATAATTACTGTGATTACAATATCCCTGACATCTGTTTGTAATTCCTTATTTGTACTATTGTTGGCAATTGGTCATTCACTTCTACGACACTAATTCGTTATTTAACTCGAGTTAAGCTGTTACCTTTTTGTCGACAATCTTGTGACCATTGGTCTGGAGACCGTTTGTTTCCACATACTACATCAGTTAATCTGTGTTCTATTTCATTGGGGTAGGTATGAGCGCGGAGGCTTTGGTGGTGGTGGTGGTGGAAACAGTCGCTGGGTGGAGGACAGCAGAGAGGAAGAGGACTGGTCCAAACCCCTCTCTCGCAACGAGCGCACGGAGAAGTGAGTTTTATACAGAGTTTCTAAACCTTTCGATGTTCTACACTACAGTGTCGGCAGTCAGAAGCACTGCCTTACCACGGTGTCTTAACTCAATGGTGTATCATTTCTCTTTACCCCTTTCTTTCCAGTGAGCTCTTCGCTGGTGGCAACACCGGAATCAATTTTGAGAAATATGATGACATTCCAGTGGAGGCAACAGGACACGACAGTCCCAGCCCCATCAGCGATGTAAGTTTACTACAGCTTGTGATCTTTACATCTGGTTGCGTCATAAAGTCTGAAGAAGCGGTTATATTTGTTCTACAGTTTGTTGTTAAATGTGATGCGCTTAGTGTTCTTCATCGCTGCCGTTAATGCTTAGTACACTGTACTTTCGTCGTAGAAATGTCTGCATAAATATTTGCACAAGGGTGGTTTTCGGCCCCATTGCATGTATAACCCTGCCAATAAAATGACTTTTTGTATGATATTCTGATTTTGTTTCTGCCAGTTCCAAGATGTGGAGATGGGAGAGATCATCATGGGCAACATAGCTCTGAGCCGCTACACGCGCCCCACCCCCGTGCAGAAGCACGCCATCCCCATCATCAAGAACAAGAGAGACCTGATGGCCTGCGCACAGACAGGTACGTGTGTTCTGCATAGCCGCACAAGACTGCCTTGACACTACTCCCAGGTCGACGAGTCTACCAAGTAAAGCGGCGGTGGGGAACCCATGTCTCCACGGACGTTTACGGCCCTTGAGGCGTCTTACCTGGCCCCCCCGACAATTTTTAATGGTTAAGCAGTTTCACATGAAAGATGACGTGTACTGTAAAGAAATGTTAGAAATTACAGTTGCAATGCAATCAAGTTACATAGTTGAGGTCTGTTATTTTTAAAGGTGGCCGGCTTCAATATAGGACTTAAGTGCAGGGGGAAATCCTGGTTTGTGTTCACAGCATGGCCCTTGAGGGACTTGATCAAATTTGAAGTGGCCCCTTGAATGAAAACGGTTCCTCACTCCTGAAGTAAAGTAATGTTAATATAAGCAATAAAAAGTGTGCTCATTGTGTTCTATCAACGTTGGGGGGGGAAAAGCAATGCAATGTAATATTACACGGTTTGCAAAAAGTTATAGATAAAAGATATTTGGCTTTCAGGTGAAATGTCAAGATAAACCCTAAAACAAAAGCCACAGGCCCTCACCCTTAACTTCCATCTTCAAGCAAAGAGCCGCCGTAGCACTTACTTAAAATGTCCTTGTAGGAAGCTAAATATCCTTTTGGGAGCCCTGTATTAAGAGGTGTGTGTGTGTGTGTGTGTGTGTGTGTGTGTGTGTGTGTGTGTGTGTGTGTGTGTGTGTGTGTGTGTGTACTCCAGGTTCTGGGAAGACTGCTGCGTTCCTGCTGCCAGTGCTGAGCCAGATCTATACTGAGGGCCCAGGAGAGGCTCTGCAGGCCGCCAAGAACAGCGCCCAGGTAATACCCCAGCAGGGGCCTGGATGTCGTGTGTGTTTGTGGTTGTTGTGTTGTGTTGTGTGTGTGTGTGTGGTTTTAACATGTTTTTTTTTATTTGTGTTAAATCAACATCTCAGTAGATTTTTCAACTAACAGACGGATGTTTCAGATATAGTTTTTGCTTCACTGCTGTTGTGTAATCGTTGAATGGCACCCCTGCAGGACAACGGAAGATACGGCCGGCGTAAGCAGTACCCTCTGGCCCTGATCCTGGCCCCCACCAGAGAGCTGGCTCTTCAGATCTACGACGAGGCCCGGAAGGTAACAGATCACTCTACTGCAAAATACAATGAAACGCCACTATTATTGCACAACACCATGTCGGTCAGTTGGAAACTGGTTTTCTGTTTGAAGGCTTTGCGGGCAACATTGCCATTGTTGCTGTACACATGTGTTGTAAAGTACGCATGCACTGATGTGCTGTATTTGGTTCTAATGCGGTTCAACCCTCTTTTCATAGTTTTTTTTGCTGTATTTTGTTGTTATTCTTCTGGATGTATCAGAGTTTGTGTTGAATGTTTTCTCTGGCTTTCTCTCAGTTTGCGTACCGTTCCCGTGTGCGTCCGTGCGTGGTGTACGGAGGAGCGGACATCGGCCAGCAGATCCGCGAGCTGGAGCGTGGCTGTCACCTGCTGGTGGCCACGCCTGGCCGTCTGGTGGACATGATGGAGAGAGGAAAAATTGGCATGGACCACTGCTGGTACGGTTAGAGAGAAAAAAACACGCACATCCGTCTCAAAAAAATTTGGGTGCAGGACCAGAAAAAATACCATGGAAAAAATTGAAAGAAAAGTCCGCGACACCAAGCTCCCGTTGCTTATTTTTAATGTGACGTTTCGGGCGTGCTGCCCGAAACGTCACATTAAAAATAAGCAACGGGAGCTTGGTGTCGCTGACTTTTCTTTCAATTTTTTCCACTGCTGGTACGGACCTTTACTGGGTTTGCCAGTTCAGCTTGAAGAAAAAAAAGATCTTAAACCATCTTAGACTGGGAGAGGGCATTACTTTTTTCCTTTTTTAAAAGCCTGACTCTAACAATTCTTCCAATTTCATAACTTCATAAGCTTCATCTGGCTTCTTTTGGGGACCTGTTCATTACGTCATAACATGTAAATGAACTGACTAAAAGTAGTGCAATGAAATAAATCAACAAAATTCACATGGCTAAACATGACCTGGCTTTTTCTCCCTGCAGTTACCTGGTGCTGGACGAGGCTGACCGCATGTTGGACATGGGTTTCGAGCCGCAGATCCGGCGCATCGTGGAGCAGGACACCATGCCCCCCAAGGGGGTGCGCCAGACCATGATGTTCAGCGCTACCTTCCCCAAAGAGATCCAGGTGAGACCATGGACGAGTATGCTTTGGTTTTTCTTTGTTTTGGTTTTCTTTTCGGGATGGGGTTGCATATAATATTTTTTAAATTACGGTATTCTTAAGTCCTTTGGGTTTCTGCAAACCAGATAAAAATAATTAATATCATGGCAAAGAGTCTGTGCTTTGCAAATATTCCCTATGTATGACAGTTTTACAAGGACGTACCTGACATGGATGTGGATATTGCTGACTACGTTTCCCATGAACAACCTGTGCACACACTACATGACCCGTTTTCTTCAATATGTGACTGTTTTCTTCATAATATGTATAGATGTGTATTTTATGTCTGGTCCATATCTGCATGTGGCCATTAAATGTGCTATGCTACACCCTGTGCACCGTATGACAGATCCTGGCGCGGGACTTCCTGGAAGACTACATCTTCCTGGCGGTGGGGCGCGTGGGCTCCACCTCAGAGAACATCACCCAGAAGGTGGTGTGGGTGGAGGAGGGCGACAAGAGGTCCTTCCTGCTCGATCTGCTTAACGCCACAGGTAAATACACGGGGACGAGAGTCACCCTGTTTTTGTTTCTTTTATTATTCTTTTTTTTAACTTTGTGGGGCTGTGGCCAAAAAAAATGTTCTTGACGTCAGAATTAAAATGTTGTAAAGGTCACTTAAGGGGGCGGAGAGGCATAAAACTATGTAGCCAAAAAATAATATTCTTGGTGCTGTATTATATAAAACATTGTATTGATATGGAGGTTGGAGACCGATCTCAATTGATATGGGATGTAAATTGTCAGTTTTGATTAAGATGTTAATTTTCGCAGACGACACAACCATAGTATGAATACTAGAATGAATAACTAACTACCCTACACAAAGCACCCTAAATCTAGTTTGGCTGTTTTTTACGACTGTTGTATGGAATACTCTCCATTTTATAACGATGAAAGGGAAAGTTGCTTTAGTTATTATTAGGTCCTTGGTTAATACTATGCAATGTTTTTGATGTGGATAACGTTACAAAAAAACGCGAAAGTTTATTGCGAGGTTTGGTTTTATTTAAAGTCATACCCAGCGAGGTCCAGGACCAAACTGGGGAGAACCTTGCAAAGCCTGGTGAGTTTAACCCTTTATTATCCTCATCCTAGTGGAGGCACAGAATGCCCATCCCATCCCATTGACATCTGTGCTTGTCTTTTCTTTCTTTTTGTAAAGCAAAAAGTTTACTTTAGTGACTTTTTTCAAATTATTATTATTTATTTTGAATGTGTATGGGGTTTTTTTCCCTAAAAAAAATGTTCATTTAGGAATTTTGTCACTTTGTAGTGGATTATGTGTTTGGTTATTTAATGTTTTGCATCCATCGTGAAATTCCATGTTCCCTACATTTCCAATATTCTCACGATTTGTCTTTTGAATTTGGTCTTCACCTCACCTTTCCTGGCTACCTGTATTTTATCCTCCACAATATATATTTTTTAATCTTAGAAACTGGTGATGAGGCTAAAATGAGGTCTGCATATTAGTGGGCCTTCAAATGCTTTTATTACTTGGCCTCGTTCACAATTGGCTGCGGTTATGACCATATATATATTTATTTTTTCATTTTTTTAACCAATATTACACTATACTACACGTATTACACATTATTTTTATTATTTGACAATATTACACGTACCTGCTTACAGTTGCCATGGATACACGTCGTTGGCCACTTGTCAGGGTTCCCACTGGTCATGGAATTCCTGGATTATCATGGAAATTCAGGAGGTTTTTCCAGTCATGGAAAGTCATGTAATTTGAGCGTTTTGTCTGGGCAGTCAGGGAATATCATTGAACTTTTACAGTAATGTGCTTTTGTTTTGTCTGAAATACTTCCCACAACATTCCAATTCCAAAAACGTCAAGAAACTTCTCAATTCAGGCAAACATGCCTGGAAATTGCAGAAGAGTTTTGACTGAAAATGGCAATTTGAAAGATGGACTGCTGCAAATTGATGACCACAGAGATAAATGTCCAATATTTTGGGCATTTAGTTTTACGAGAGGTCGTGGAAATTCTGTTTAATAGTCAGGAAAAATCATGGAATTTTATGTCCGACATGGCGTGGGAACCCTGACTTGTGCATGATGGCTGAATGAATCCTCTTTGTTGTGTTTGTGTTCCTGTACGCTATTAGCCTGGCTGTGTTGCACAACTCCCCTGAACCCCACTCACCAAATCTCTACTTCAGTTTTTCCCCCTTCCTTCCCATTAATTCCAACATCTCTAGCATTTCACACAGCACCTTTTTACAAACCAGGAAAACAAAATGAAGTCTGCAACTCCCGGCTCTGGTTAATGATTTTGTTTTTATTCATACACCCACTAAAGGGAGCCTGGTGTAGCAGACTATAGTTTTGTTTTCTTTGTATATTCCCATTTTCAGCTCCCAGAAATTTGAGGAATTTTACATGTTTAATTTTTGTGCTGTTTATTGTTTTTTGTTGTTGGTTTTTTTTTTTTACAAAGCAATATGTGTGTTTTCATAAGTTCTATCTTTTTACAAATCAGCGATCTCTTCTCTCGCCTCTCAGGTAAGGAGTCTTTGACGCTGGTGTTCGTGGAGACCAAGAAGGGAGCGGACGCCCTGGAGGACTTCCTGTACCGCGAGGGCTACGCCTGCACCAGTATCCATGGCGACCGCTCCCAGAGGGACCGCGAGGAGGCGCTGCACCAGTTCCGCTCCGGCCGCTGCCCCATCCTGGTGGCCACAGCAGTACGTATGCATTTACTACACCATAAGAAAACTAATAATGACACTGCATGTACAGGGTTTATAAATGACCCCTTCATTCAGCTGCTCATTGTTAAAAAATGTCATGTTTTGTTGACTTTATTTTTGCCGTTAGTTAAACGTGAAATGTCGCTGCATGTGTGGGAATTTGTTGAACTTATAATTCGAGGAAAGAAGTCAACACACTTCTCGTCGTGTAGTGTAAAAGTGAACTCAAGTGGCTATTTCATGGTTGTCCTTTGGGCTCGTACAACTACACTGTGCTTGTGGTTACTTTTGTCAAATGAAAGAGAATGCCATTGCATGTTTTGCCATTGAACACAGCTAAGGGGAGATCTGTCTTTTGTTTCCCTCCAGGTGGCTGCGAGAGGACTGGACATTCCTCACGTCAAGCACGTCATCAACTTCGACCTTCCCAGTGACATTGAGGAGTACGTCCATCGTATTGGCCGCACAGGCAGAGTAGGAAACCTTGGTAAGCTCATTTCAATTCACTCTTCTACAATAAGTTAAAGAAATGTAAATCCCCTTGTGCGTATGGTTAGAGCAGTCTGAGGTGGAAATTCAAGTATCCTGGCCAACTTATCGCCGTCTTAAACTCCAACATTGTATTGAATGTTGTGCAAATGTAGGTGTGATTTGTTTGTAGTTTAAAAAAAGTTCCCCAAAATAGTCATTATATTTAAGTCAGTGTCAGGTCACGCGACCTAAAATAAATATTTTAAAAAATTGGAGCCTTGAGTGCCTCAGAGTTCCTCTGTCTTGCACATGTTTGAGAGTCCCTACACCGATGGGCACCAAGGAACTAAAGCTGGACAACTACCTCCTTGTTTTCTACCTCAATGTACGTTTTGGTGACCCAATGAATTCTTTGTTGTGCGTTGGTGCAGGCCTGGCCACCTCGTTCTTCAACGATAAGAACAGCAACATCACCAAAGACCTGCTGGACCTGGTGGTGGAAGCCAAGCAGGAGGTGCCGTCCTGGCTGGAGAGCCTGGCCTTCGAGCACCAGCACAAGAGCAGCAGCAGGGGACGCTCCAAGGGGTAACGAACGCCACTAAAGATTTATTTAAGAGTTGTATTATTCTGCCCTACAAAGCAAAAAGGCAGTAACTGCACAAAGCTCCAAACTGAGTAAAATGACTATTAAATGATGCTGCAATCCAGTCTAAGTAGTTTTGGGGAGATAATTGACATTCAGCACTTTTGTTACTTTATATTACCACCTTTTGTGCAGATGAATCATTTTATTTAAATTTAAACTTTGATATATATGTCATTAAAGTCATAGTAACTCATTTTCCACAACAACGCAGTTACTGCCTTTTTGCTTTGTAGGGCAGTATTGTCGTCGTCAAAAGAGAAGGCAACTAAACTGTTTGGAGTACAACTGTACTCCAGGCCGCTGTGTGTCTACACGCCGCCATCCTAACATCACTGCGGTCCGTGCTAGTCTGGGCCCGTAGTGATGAACACTAGATGCTGCGTTGACCACTCCTTTGTATTGGAGCAAATGACTGGGCCCTGCCGTGGCCAACCGGCAGGGCACTCGCCTGCCATGCGGCTGACCCGGGTTCCATTCCCGGCCCGGGTCCTTTGCCGACCCCTCCTCATCTCTCTCCCAATTTGTTTCCAGTCCACCTCTCACACCATCATCCTATCAAATAAAGTTGAAAAAGACCAACAAAAATAAAACAACTGGACAAAGAACAAATGACTGAAGTCGCATCGCTGCCATGGTTAGCCGGTGTATTCCTGCAATCAGTTGGTGACCAGGCGATACACACATTATCCTGCAGGTGGCGGTAACCTCTAAAAGAAATATCAATGTATCGACCCCAAGACTGGGGCGCCTGGAATTGGGCCTCACCAAAGTGAGTCTAGTGAATCTAGTGTTCATCTCTATGGTGTGGACCCCATTTCTCAAATGCATTGTTGCTAACCACTTGGAAACTTACATGGTTGCAATGCAATTTCCCATTAGGAACTAACTAACATGGTTGGCATTAAAAGAATGGCTTTGAGAAACACATACAGAAGAATGCTCTAAGGGACACCACTATCGGCACCATTTATTCACTGCAGATCCCATGATTTTTCCTTGCATTTTGGAAAGGGCACACTGTTTTTTAACTGGATCCCTCTCAGCTGTTATTGTGACCTTGGACTGACTTTGCGACTGTGTGTGGTGTTCACCTTTACAGAAGGTTCTCTGGCGGCTTCGGAGCGAGGGACTACAGGCAGACCAGCGGAGGAGCCGGAGGAAGCAGCTTCGGTAGCCGTGGCACCCGCGGCGCTGGCAGCCACAGCGGCAACCGAGGATTTGGCGGCGGTAAGGGTCAGTCGCCTTTTCAAATCAATTGAATCACCCCCTTTCTCTATCGCTCACGCTCCATCACGTTCATACTCTCTACCTTCCTCCCATTTCATCAATTCATCTCACAGCTATTAGAAACCAATTATGAATCCTCAAAGCGTCACAAGATTCACTTAAATTTACATTTTTAGAAACTGGGTATTTGAACGGTAGTACTTCACTTCAATGAAGAACAAACGACATCTCATGACATGTTCATCCATTCATCTTTTCCAAGTCGTGTTGAATAAGCACTTGTACACGGTGATTTTGTTATGTAATGTAAGTTTCTGAGACGCCCTCGTGTCTTTTCTCTTTCTAGGTGGCTTTGGAAACTTCTACAGCAACGACGGCTATGGTGGAAGCTACAACCAGCAGCAATCAGTTGACTGGTGGGGCAACTGATTCGACCAACTTTTACCCCCTCCTTATTCAGAACACCTAGCTGACCTGATCCCCTGGCCCCTTCTTCCTCCACCACCCCTTTGAACCACCACTCCACACCAGTTCACGGGCTGATCCAGCCACCACCACCCCCCCCACACATAATTGAATGGGAACCACATGATGCCCCAGAAGAGAATAACCATGTGTTTTCACATCAGAACCCTCTTTGTATATTATCAAGTGAGATTCTTTGTGTTGACTTCTTCGGGAGACGAGGAAGTGGCTGGCTAGCATGAAGAAAACATAAGGAAAAAAAAAACATATCTGCACATTGCTTGTCAAGAGGATGACCTCTTTTTCTTTCTTTTTTTGCTTGGGGTGTTCCGTGGCACAAAAGGTGAATGATTTAAAGTCTGAGGTTGTTCGTTGTTTGTAAGACAAAGAATCACTTGATAATGTACTGTTCTTTTTTACGTTTTCCTTAATTTGAGTAACATCCGTTCTCTTTTTTTTTTTTTTTTTTTCCAAAATGCTGTATTCACTGGCAACAGACTATACACTCATTTTTCCTTTTAAATATATCTTTGCGTAACAACGTCAAATAATTGAGCTCGTATCAAATCAAACCTTGGCAAATGTTTTGTGAGATAATGACTCCAGCCAGTCGTTGTTCCATTTTGAACTTCAAATTTTGTTAGCCATCCTGTGGTGCCATCATAGGCGTTTCCTTCTGGGAAATGGGAGATAGCTTGCAAAATGCATTTCAAAATAAGATTTAATCAGTTGACTCATTTCTTTAAAAAGAATACCCAACAGATTTCTTTGAACTAGCCATTCCAGTTTGTTTTGTTTTTGTTTCTCAGTCATTTAAAAAAGATCTCCATTTGTTTACAGAGCTGCAAAAGCACTTGATGCTTGAACTTAACAGCCATTCAACCAGAGGCTGCTGGTTTGTTTAAAAAAAAAAAACAAGGAAAAAAACTAGCACGGATGGTTTGTTATTTAAGTAGTGCATTCTTACTTGAACTGTATAAAAAAATGCAATAGACTTGGAAGTTAAAAATATATATATATTATATTTCTTAATCACACAGAGGTTGGTATTGTAAATGAACGCGCCATATTTGCAAAAGTGGAATGGCTACTGGTGGCGAAGAAGTAGTAGAGTGCGTCACTGCAGCTCCTTACTGCTGGTCCCATGCTAGTGTTTTTTGGTCAAGAGGGTGAGGTTTTTTTTGTTTTTTTCTCAAATATTCTCACTACACAATCACTTTTTTTTTTTTTTGGCAAGCTGCGTTTAAACTGAAATGAAAGGAGGCCTAGGCTTAGTTATAGGAAGACTGTGCCTGCTCAGCACCGGAGCAAGGCTGGACGGCCCCAGTTTTTCTTCTCCATCTCTTGAAGTCGTCCGAAAGGGCTGAGATGTCGGCGGTATGAACGAACGAACGTGCACAACCGGACTTAGAGGCGAAGTTGTTCTTGGTTGTAAAGTAATTTCTTTTAAGCCAGGATATGACTGCTGTGTTTCCACCGCCGAGTGGGTGGGTGCTGTTATCATTCTTAATTCCTGACTGTTCCAATCCCCGTACTGACTGTGCTTTCTGGCAGCTAATGTAAGGAAATGAGTTGTGTGGCTGCAGTGTACTGCGGAGACATCGGTGGCTAAGGGGAATGATTATTGGGGGGGGTAGGGTCCTTCACCGCACCCCCCTCGACAAGTGGCATCTTTCTCAAGGAGAAAGCTATTTGGGAGTGGGCATGAACAGTCTTTTCTTTGACTGAAGTGCAATAGATTCACTTTCAAACTGTGTTGTGCCTTGACATTTCAGATGAAGTTAAAAAAAAAAAACATTCTTAGCCCAACAATCAGTGCACTGACAGCATTGTGGTAACGACTTAACGTGACTCTTCGAGTTTGGGCTGTGTTCTCTTACATTAAATCCTTTTGAGTTTTAGTTGAAAAAGAAAAGGTATTTTATTGCACCTGTGCAGTTTTATAGATGTCTCATACATGTACTTGTGTGTAAAAGATTGCGCAGACGCAGCTTGTTTACAAGAGGTTATGGTTCTCAGTATTTTTTTTTTTTTTTTTTATACCTGGGTTTGTTTTTGGGACCAGGGAATTGGCAGTGGAGAATTTAGCCATTTGCACAGATAACTAGATTCTACTTTTGCTGCTAGGCTGTGTAATTTATTAAGCATTTTTGAAAAGTATTTATTTTTATATGCCTAAAAAAGTGATACTTTCGATAAACTTGACCAAAAGACGGTAAAAACACTGGCACTTGAATGTTAGTCACCTGAGTGATAGTTGTTTTACGGAAATAGTGTGAGGAGTGAGTGTCAACTATTTGGCTTTGAGTGCATTTTGGCTAAGTGTGCATTTTGATCGAATTTAAATTGGCTGTCAAAATTTGAAAGAAAATACCATAATACCATGCCAAGGTTTGGACAGAAAAAAAGTTAAAACAGTACATTTTGTCAGTGACTTTCTTTTCTTTTCATTTTTTAAAAAATATATAAAGCCCTTTCCCCCTACCCTACCTCCTTGTTATGACTGGCTCGTGAGTATGTGGAAACATGTGGTGTGTACTATATATATATAATGTTGGAATAGATTTTTTTGGGCATCTTGGAAGGATGTGTCTCATAAGGGATGCATCTAGGAAGGGTGCGTTTCAGAAGGATGCGTCCTGTGAAGGACGAGTCCTTATTGTGTTTTTTTTGGTACTCTAGAAGCCAAGTGAGAATTTTTATTGGCCTTCTCACCGCCAGTAGTGGTTAGCGATTGCTTTATGTAGCAGTGTAGATACTGTGCACTACATAAAGACAACTTGTCAATTGTAAAATTTTACTTCATTAAAAAAAGACATTGCAAATATATACCAAAGGTGTTTGTTTCTTTGTAAATATTTAGGTGTTAAAATGTTCCAGTATACGTTAATGGACCTTTGTCGGATGGGGAAAATGGCATAGGATGACACAACACAAAATACATCTTACTGAAACACGCAGCTGCCCAAGTGGGCTATGTTTTTTTAGAGAAACAAATTTGACTCTTAGTCATTACAAACGTCACAAGGCGTTTAATCTTTTTGCAGACAAATGATAGACATCACTGGAAGTTGAGAAATTCCCCTTAAAACGAATGGAATTTGCATCGTTCCATCTACTGTAATAACTGTCACTCAACATGATGCATTCAAAAGGGAAATTTAAAACACTGATACACATTACAAAAAAGACGACGACCAACATTCAAACATCAAGCGCATGTACGTGTTGAACATGCTACCCTCAGTCCATCTGCCAAAAGATGGACTGGTTCAGTGACCAAACTGAGCAGGTTGTGAACCACCTTATACAAACCCCAATCCGATGAAGTTGGGACACTTGGTAAACTGAATCGAATCAAAATGCTATCATTTTCAAAACATTCAATCCATTCGTTAGGTGGAGAAGAGTGAAAAGACAACGTGTTAAAACCAAGAAAGAATATTGTTTTTGGGGACATGTGCTCATTTCTAATTTGATATCTGCAACACGTCTCAAATAGGTTAAGTTGGGATCGGAGAGGTAGTTAACATCCAAATAAGCTACCGTATATCAATACAAGGGAGAATGTTTCATGAATTGTATGAATTGAAATGAATTATATTGACTGCCAAGATGAATGTTCAGGTATAAAATCACCCTGTTTTAACCCTGTTTTTTATATAACATCATCTCATCTGGTTCATGTAGCCCAGCGATGGGGAACCTATGTCTGGAGGGCCATTTGCAGCCCCCGAGGCCATTTGATCCGGCTCCCGAGACCATTTTAATGTTATGCAGCTTCACATGAAATATGACATATTTTGTAAAGGACTCTTAGAAATTACATTTGCAATATAAGTTATATTCAGGGTGCCTACAGAAGGTGGGGTGTGTTTCAAAGGTGGCTGCCTTCAATATAGGTCTAAAGTGCAAGGGTAAATCCTGGTTTGTTTTCATAGTACGTCCCTTGGAGGACTTTTACGGCCCTCTGAGTAATTTGAAGTGGCCCCTCGAATTAAAAAAGGTTCCCCACCCCTGATGTAGCCCAATTAACTGTTAAGTGTTGTCTTTTTTGTTTTTTTGTCTTCTTCGGCAATTGTTGCCTTTTATTACCCCTTGTCCCAACAGTTGAGATGTGTTATTTTTGCATATTGATGAATATCCCCCAAAACAATAATTTTGGTCTGTTTTGATGGCTGATGTGTTTTCTTAGTACCATCCTCCATCTAGTGTAAGAATTAGATGGTTTAAAATGAGTATTTTGCTGTTATTCACAATTTACCTAGTATCCCAACTTCACTGGAGTTAGGGTTTGTAGAAGACTTTGGATTTCCGTATTTTATTTAAACAAATTCAGAAAGCAAATAACCCGCTTAACATGCTGGCTGATCTTCACAACACTGAAATTCAATGTGGTTGGATCTTAGCAGGTGCCATTTTCAAGTGAATGTATTGTAAAATGTATCCAGAATATATTGTAGATTATACAATAGTTAGATCCGGTCGAATTATTTCACAAATTCTGATTGGACAAGAGGCGTTCTACACGTCACTAGGAGTGAGGGTATCCTCCAACACTCTATGAATGACTCTTCACATCTAATAATCACTCCGCGACCAAAGATACAAAGTAACCGTTACACCAACATTCCATTCCATCATTCCACAAAATAGGTTTTTAAAAAAAATAAGTTTATGTGTAAAACGGACATGTGGATAAAAATAAAAACACCATAGTGACAGGTATGTTTTAGCTCCTTACAAAGGATATTTTTAAAACCAGAGTTTTAAGAGGAGATTTCTGTAATACTTCATAATACTGACTCCTTCTTAAGCATTAGTTATGCATTTGTTACACATTATTCAAACCTTAGATAACTCTTTGTAAAACGTTTGTTAACCATTATCTCTTTATTTCCCTCTCCAGGTATTTCCTATTAATCATTAACATACACTATTAATTGTTATTGATACCGACACGTGTGTGAGAGAGTCTGGGAAGGATCGGCAAATGATGAATGATTTTTGTAT
Organism: Engraulis encrasicolus; assembly: GCF_034702125.1. NCBI lineage: Eukaryota > Metazoa > Chordata > Actinopteri > Clupeiformes > Engraulidae > Engraulis > Engraulis encrasicolus. The sequence goes on from NC_085868.1 coordinate 47,263,069, forward strand.
CATTTGCCAATCCTTCCCTGACTCTCTCACACACATGTATCAGAATCAACAAATAACAAATGCATAACTAATGCTTAACAAGGAGTTGGTATTATAAAGTGTAACTGAGATTTCTTAATCTGTTAACATGTAAAGAAGCCAAAACGGGTGTGTTTACAAAAGTATCCATATACATGTAAGTGACGTTTTACAGTCTGGGCCAAAGCCCCCAGGCAAACCCTGGCAGTACGAGAGCGACGAGGAGGCTGGAGAAGAGGTTCACAGCGTTGTTATCCAGTATGGGTTTCCCACATATTCTTTCAGTAGTTGCGGATTCGTAGTTCACAATTTTACCAGTGCTCTTGTCCAGGCCTGTGAAAATGCAAGAGAATTTATTGGTGGTCAAGAGAGCAGCCTGTGATTACACATGCAGACAACAAAACCATCATCTCTGGCTTGGAAGATATGAACTGCAAGACGTTTACAGAATAACAAGGCATGCCCCCTTTAGAACGGTCAAGATCTCGGAAAGGGTTGAACAGAGAAATGCAGCGTCTTTGGTTCTGACTACAGGGGAAACAAACAAAAATCCAGCTAACATTGTAGGCCTTGGTGACACGAATGTGGAATAGCAATAGCCTGTTGAAATTGGCTAGAATTGTCACATCAGAAAAATAACCTTGGAATTGTGCTTTTGTGAGATATTGAATAAAACAGAGACTAGACTAGAAACTGGACTCGCCAGAGTATTGGTATGCATTTGACTTAATCCCCCCCCCCCCAACACACACACACACACACACACACACACACACACACACACACACACCAGGCTTGTACGAAATTCCGAATGGAAAGAATTTCAATTCAAAGCAATGCCATAATACGAACACTAGGTGGTGGTGTTCTATGTACGTTCAATGGGTGGTGTAGCTTAAATTCAAAGAAATTCAAGGTAATGGCGCCACCTAGTGTTCGTATTATGGCATTATTTTGAATTGAAATCCTTTCCATTCGGAATTTCGTACAAGCCTGACACACACACACACACACACACACACACACACACACACACACACACACACACACTCACCCTCACCTGAGTACTGCATGCTGGCTCCGATGAGGGAGTCCAGCAGAGAGCCCAGCAGGCCGGCCAGTCCTGCGTAGACTACGATTGGCCACTGCGGCACCGCCAGGTGCAGGTCGCTCACAAACAGCAGCTGAGACAGGAAGTAGGCGGCGCCCACAGTGGCCCCGCCCAGGAGGCTGGCCAGCAGGCCCACAGGGGTGACGCCTCCATTGGTCCCTGCACAAGAAGGACGTTACATTGTCAACAGATAAGTATACATGGGTTCTAAATTTTTGTTGTCAACTCAATCTCTGATTTTTGGAAACCGCTGTCGGTCAAAAAAATAGCTCACGTGGTTGGCTGCCAGTGTCTTGCCCCACCTCATAACATTGTGTTTACAAACACTGCAAACCCATTTACAAACACTGCGAACTCATTGACTCTGAAGAAGACGTGTGAACGTCGAAACGTTAGTCTTGGCGCTTGCCCAATAAAACCAGTTAATTTCCACATCTAAAGATGCTCTGGTGATTCCTTTCTTCCCCTGCATTTACCAAGTCCTTTCCCGAGAGACACCAGATTGTGAAGTGCAGGAGCGCGGAGGATATCTCTCTTTACTGCAAACCCATGCATTGTATACTGTCCATAATAAATACATAGATGTCCACACACTTAAGTACATTCAAATTCCCCTCTAATTTGACATGGTCATCTCTATAATTGCTAAAAGAGCTTTAGAATAAAATTGTCAGCTAAATGTAATGTAATGCAATTTAATGTGAGGTGCAACCCGAGTAATGTAATGCCATCCCCCCTACCAATTGTCAAAAAAGGCTTTGTATCCACATCACATCCATTTGTTTACATAATTGCTCAGACCTAACAGAACATCTGTAAGCAATGAAAATGGTCAGAGACTGAAGTTGTCCAAGTGGCACTGCAGCTAGTTAGTGATCACGGGCAAATGAAAAGTTAATAACTGGAAATTGGAGTAAAAAACATTATAACATTTAGCCTTTTTGACTCCCATTCAGGTTTCCCAGAGATCAGTTGCCCGAGATCGTCATCTAGGTGCGACTGCACGTTTTTGACGGGAAATGGGTGTGACCCTTCATGTACTTACACCTTCGCTGGGTCTTACTCTTTAAAAAAAAATGGCTGTTCGGATTGGCCACTATAGTCTTTTGTTCTATCTCTATAGTTATATTATAATTCATAAATGTCATCCCCCTACCACCAGGTGGCGACATGAATAAAAGTATGTGCTAAATGTAATGTAATGTAATGCCATCCAATGTCATTCCCCTCCCTACCTGCCGGCACCTCCTTCCAGGTGGTGATGAGCTTGGGTCTGCTTTTGCTCAGGACGGGCCCCACCTCGGAGGCCCAGGTGTCCCCCGCGCTACACGACAGCGCCCCAAGGAGGGCCAGGCAGAGCCAGGACGCGGAGTACTGCTTGCCGAAGTCGATAGGCATCTCACCGGGTCCCACCTCGATCATATAGAGCAGGGCCAGCTCAGTGGGTACACCGCCGTTGCACAGCACCTGCACCCAGTTCCTCTGCCCACCTGAGGACACAGAAACGTACATTAGCCTCTTACTGCAGTGGGGGTCGCCGGCGACCCTATTCACTTGCTGAAAATGCTTAACCACATCATAACAACATTGCTATGACATCACAGAGAGCTATAGTGCTGTGCTAAAGGGTTAATAAAGCTTACGTGTGTGTGTGTCTGTGTGTGTGTGTGTGTCAGGCTTGTACGAAATTCCGAATTGAATGAATTGAAATTCAAAGTAATGCCATAATACAAACACTAGGTGGTGTCATTACCTTGAATTTACTTTGAACCACCCATTGAGAGTACATAGAACACCACCACCTAGTGTTCTTATTATGGCATTACTGTGAATTTCAATTCAAAATTTCGTACCAGTCTGATGTGTGTGTGTGTGTGTGTGTGTGTGTGTGTGTGTGTGTGTGTGTGTGTGTGTGTGTGTGTGTGTGTGTGTGTGTGTGTGTGTGTGTGTGTGTGTGTGCATCCAGTTCCTCTTGAGGATACAGCAACAACCTGTATTTTCTTTTTATGCCCTGGACAACTGTAATGTGATCCACATTTTTGTCTCTGTAGCACTGAACTACTGTACATTACTACAAACTTGCCTTCTTTGTATTCTGAGTCCAGACGCTTCTTAATGTCCCCCTTCCATTTGGTGAGCTTGGAGGAAGTGATGAAGAACGCAAACAGGGAGAACAGGAAACTGTAGTTGGCCACCGTAAGAATGAAGCCCACCACCATGGCTGAGTAAACACACACGCACGCACGCACGCACGCACGCACACACACACACACACACACACACACACAAATTCCTTATGCAAAAAATGACAACCCACACAACATCATACAAAGGGGAATGTGATGCAACAGTCAAAAGTATGGCTATAATGGATCATCTTTAGTTGCGGACATGAAGAGCATGGACAACGTCTATTAATTAAAAAGTAAAACTCAAGACAATATGTTGTTACTACGTAGATGCATTAAAAAAACACACTTGAAATAAGCTTGCACAGAAATAAAATAATACTTTTCAGCTGCATTTGCTTTCAAGTGCACATCTTGTTGTTAAAAGCCTGTATGTTGCTGAGTGAAGATGGAAATAGTACTTAAATGTCGCTTTTAGGCCATCAGATTAGCTGCTCGTTCACAGTGGCTATGTCCGACGGATGATGGTAGGTGTGTCTGACACATGAGAGAGTTATCCTTCCATTTTTTTGCACATTCGTTAATACATGTTAACACACAGTCTGATTGGCTGACTGATCCATCGCAGTCCATTGGAAAATTCCTGAATATCTAGGCTGAGGCAACAGAACAAACGGACCCACAATACGTTTCAAGATTCACACCCGTGCAAAGTCAAAAGGATCTGTCGGCAAACGAAACTGAAGAGTAACACCCCAGTCACACACAAGCGTCAGTCACTAATTTTTTTAAGAGTAAGGGTTTTGGTGACATGAATCGATGTCGTGTATTGTGAAATGCAGTATTGCGATATTGTCATGAGACTTTTTACACACTATACTAGAGTCCTGTGATCCACTGACCTCCAAGGGCCCCCGTGTAGTCCAGGCTCCGCCTCTTCACCGCTCGCAAAGTCAGCGTCAGGGGAACCAATATCGAGAACAGCCATCGCCACGGAGATACAGGCTGCACTGACCCTGAAGAGACAATAATATGATGATGTGATTAGTAGGGTAGCTGTGGCCTAATGGTTAGCTTAGGGAGTCGGTCTTGGAATCAGAGAAGGCAGCAGGTTTGAATCCCATATCCCATATCCCATCCCATTCTTTGAATTCCCATTAAATCCCATCCCATTCTTTGAATTCCCATTAAATCCCATCCCATTCTTTGAATTCCCATTGAATCCCATCCCATTCTTTGAATTCCCATTGAATCCCATGCCATTCTTTGAAATGTTCCTTTCATTAGCCAACTGACAGGTCTTTCCCAATCACACCATCAAATAAACTGTATGAAAGTCATAGACATCAGGTGGTGCAGCGGCATCTAATGCTGCCTATAAATTCATTGGTAATTGGTGGTTGATATGATGAATATACTTCTCAGATAGTCCACTAAAAACAAACAAACAAACAAAAAATCCATACAATAGTGGCTCTGGCTGCCGCCCTGACATGTCCTGCTGAAATGTCACTCACCCATGAATGAATGTCTAAGAAGCATGTAGGCCTATTCGAAAAAAAATCTCACATTAAGGGTTGCAAGTGCCTTCATAGAGCTTAGAAATGTTTCTAAAAAAAGTGTTCAATGAAATGCTCATATATATTAAAACTTGACTTATAAGGTAGAAACACATTTATAACCAAGAATGCACTGTGGCACTTGATGTTGGAATGGGGCTTATATGACATAGCCTGACAGGCCAGCATAGAAAAGCTACTACCGGCCCTGGCCGCATTTCAAACGGCTAGGGCACTGACCTGTGCCATTGACCCGGGTTTGATTCCAGCCGAGGTGGTTTCCCGGACCTCCCCACGCTCTCTCTCTCTCCCATCACTTTTCTGTCTCCTCTCAGACTTTTATCCAATAAAGCCAAGAAAACCTCATAAAAGAATAAATGGAAAGAAAGAAAGCAAGAAAGAAAAGCTACTACCCAAAGTGATTACCTGAGTATGTGCTGGCAAACAGAGAGATGATCCAAAAGACGAGGGAGAGGGCCAGGGTGAAACACAATATTAGCAGATCGGTCATCATTTTGGAGTATTCCTTAATTGACAGGTCAACTTCATTCTGCATCATTCTGTAGAAAAAAAGAAGCACTTTCCATACTCAGGCAAGTCAAATGAGCAAAGAAAAAAAATACAAACCGCTCGTAGGCAGATATGCTTTCAATGAACTTAACTTAATGATTAAATGCAAACTGTTCAACAGTCATCACTTTATATTAATGAGTAGAGGGTAGGCCTCCCTTGCATGCAGACAAACCTGGGGACCAGATTGGAGCGCACACATATCTGTGTGTGTGTGTGTGTGTGTGTGTGTGTGTGTGTGTGTGTGTGTGTGTGTGTGTGTGTGTGTGTGTTTTCTTATGCCAGCACACCCTGCACCATGAGCCCTTCAAATTAGTGATTGATTAGCGCAAACGCAAAGTAGCCTGGGCTTCGGAGTTGTGCAAGGTTAGGATGTTGTTGGGGTTACAGAGTCACGCGAACATCTTATGGGATGATTCAGATCTTGTTCTAGGCGTAGGCTATCAGAAAAGCACACGTTTCTTTTTGCATTGGAATTTTACTGAATGGACTGCTTTATTTGAGATGACGGGCAGGTTTGCACGATGATAAAAAAAATACTCAATACTCAACACATTTCAATGAATGACCTTTTGAAAGGGAAATTAATATTATAATAATAAAATCAAAGTTTAGCCAAATCTGACAGCTCCCTGATAATCAGCTGTTCGGTAGCCCACTGGCTCGTCAACAAACGCTGAATCACATTCGCGTATCAACACAGCACCATGAGAGGTACCACAGAACAGAATAATATACTACTTATAACCTTACCTCTAGGGCCAAAACAAGGGTATTTGGCTGTGTGTTTGTCCATTTCATGTACAATGATTTGAACATACTAGACCCCATGCAAGTTGTCAGCGAGGTTTATAAAGAATACTTCCTGTGGGTACCTCACTGCTAGATACATCGTGTCATAAGAAAAGTCCTTCGAAATAGATTTTAAAATCTGTCTTTTGCCAATTCAATGCTTAGCCTGCATATTCTTGTAAAGTCTTCAGCAATGTTCTAAATGTTCTAACTTACATACCTGGACGTGATCGTGCATTAGTCATCTTGCCACATTTGGTACAATCAACCTTTATTTTGATGACTAGATTTTCGTAAGAGTCGGCCAGAGCCAGAGCCATCTGGTGTCGGCCTACCACACTGACCTCAGTTGAGTCTGGTTGAATCAAGGAGGTCTACGAATTCATGTGCTTCATAGGCCTACATACCCTATCTACAGGCTCTTATAAACGGGTGAGATCATAACGTTTTTGACTAGACCATAGATATAAACATGGTAGGACCTGGTGATAATAATGATAATATAAATAACATAAATATAATAATATACATAATATAATAATATAAAATCTATTATTAAAGACTGTTATTATTTTAAACAGACCCCCCCACACACACACACGCACACACACATAAGCAGGGGTAGTTGGTTGCACAATTTTAAACAATGTTAAAATGACAATGATATGAAGCTTGAACTTACTTGTATTCAGAGTACAGAAATGCTAATCCCTTTTAGCTGTTATGCTGATGTGTAAACAATCATCTCCCTTGAAATCATATCCAGTAGCCTACACAAAACACAGCAGAGATTCTTTTAACATCAGGCTGAAACCGTTGATCTCCACCCAGAATAAACCATCGGCCTATCTCAACTGTTTTCTATTGGCTCTGTGTGTATTGAATAGGTTGTTTCTTAGAAGCACATCATTTTCAAAGAAAAATGTCTCTTTCTCTTTCTAAGAGATATCACAAACATATCTGATTCTCTCCATCCAAATTAACCTCATATAATGTGAAGAAGTCATAAAATGCTTGCTGATTTCAGGGAACCCAAATGGGGGGGGGGGGGGTTGGGAGGGAGAGAGATTGAGTGAGTGAGTGTGTGTGCGTGTGTGCGTGTGTCCGTGCGTGCATGCGTGCATGCGTGCATGCATGCGCGCATGCGCGTGTGAAAAATCGGTGAAATCACCTTCCATGCATTATCTACAATTCATTTCAATGAATGAAATAATGGATAAAAGGATGAGGTTAATATTCAGGCTGTGGCATTCATGCATGGAGGAGGCGTGAAGTCACATTGAGGTTCTGCACTTTTCTCATTAGCCTTAGTAAGCATGTGCCAGGCAGGAGGTGAAGATGCAAGAATGGACAGCCTGTGCCCTGCTCTCATAGCCTCATCATGGGACTGTCATGGTGATTAGTTTTGGGGTTTTTCATCCTTCATTTGCATAGCACCGTGAGGATTGAGGGGGAGGGTGGAGGGTTAGGTTATTATTATTAATAGTGGTAGTAGTAGAAGTAGTTGTAGTGGTATTTTACAGTTGTCACAGCAAGAGTTTGGGCACCGCCTCAGAGTACCATTTGGCACGCAAGCATTATGTAATAAAACATAGCCTCTATCTTTTGTCAATAATCCTTTATTTCGAGAGGGTACCAGTAACTAAATGTCTCCAACTGGTTCCATTCGATTCAATGTTACATGTTAAGAAGTGATTTCACCAAAATCAGAGAACGGCTGTAAGAAAAGTAGAAAGGTAAAACTCATCACTCAACTTGAGGGTTTATAAGTATAAAAGTATAAAATCAGCCCATTTACAAAAATGATGGAATGTTGCTTTAATTTATTTTGAGGTCAATACAATCTGTATCTATTTCCTTTATATATATATATATATATATATGGGAGAGAGAGATGGGGAAGGATTGGCAAATGACCCGGGCTGGAATCGAACCCGGATCGCCGGCGTAGTAACCCAGTGCCCTACCGTTACAACACGGCAGGAAACAATCCATATCTATTTCTATACTGTACAATTCTACATTTACATAGGGAAGAGCAGATGGCCAGAGAAGGTGGTGTGGTGGGCGTAGCTATCCCACACCCATGAGTTGGGCCACAGCTTGACGTACACCACATCTCCCACCTCCAGCAGCAGAGAGACTCCATTAGAGGGATTCACACTGTGGCTCGTCTGGTGAGCGCTAGCAATGACAACATGGTCTCCATTTTTATGCAGGGTGACTCCTCCATTGTTAGACGCATGGCCTCCTGCATGAAGAAACACAAAGAACATGTAGACACCTCGGACCGGAGCTGTGAAAACTCCTGTAGAACACACAAAAAGAGAGAAATGGAAAAATGAGGCGATGATGTCCAGTAAACATTCCCCTCATTACATCATCAGATGAGATGAACAATAAATGACCAGACGTTGTAATAATTGTTGCAATAATCAGCCAAAACGTTAAAAATCAGCCAAAAATGTTTTTTAAAAAAACACAAAAAAAAAACGAATTCACATTATTCATGTTTACAAGTTAGGCATGATTCGTGCCCTGCTTTCAATACATATGTTCCAGAATTTAATGTTGTATTAGTCATTGAAAAGACTTTATTACCATAGTACTACACTGCTATGACAGTGCACAGAGTCTTAGGTAATGCATTAACCCATGATCTTTGCCATTCTTGTAACAGCTAATTCATAACAGGGGCCATGTCTCAAAAAATTTTAAACTTTAAGTTATGTTGATCTTGAACATATTGCTTGAAAAGGGGAAGCGGACATTGTGGCAAAGATATATGATTCAATAGGGTTACCAAGTTAATCATACCACCGCGTGTCACTAGTGCAACAAAGTGGGATCATGTCTGACCACTGACTTGTATAGTATAACTATACAAGTCAGTGAGTCTGACCTATTTGGGTATGACTTTCCATTGAACTCACTTTCTAGTGTCCCAAAGGGACATGGCTGCCATAGGATGGCAGAACCTTACGTCACATGGATTCTGGACGAAACTCCGTTATGAATTGTCTCTGCTTGTGGTAGGCCTACCTGTGTTTGGGTTATAGGCCTCGCCTATATTGGTGAAAACATGTCTGTAGACCAGAGGAGTTGCAACAGAGAAGGGTCCTGTATGTTGGCCAGCAGCAGTTGTTTGCAGAGCGGCAGAGAAGGACACCCTCCTGTTCTGCCTCTCCATTCTCAGCTCCTCCACTTGTCTCCCTGTGAGGTTCAGACTTTGAACCTGAGCTAGAGACGAGAGCAAGAACAACAGTTATTCCACTGTAAAAAAAATAGCTGTTAATTTAGGGCAATTCTGCAACAGCATTCTACTGTTTTTTGAAAAAACAGACAACTACTGTGAAAATATTACTTTGAGTCAAGTATTGAGCATAAACAGTAAGTACTGCACAATAGCAGCATTGGCCATTGTGGAAGCAACCAAGATATTTTAGGCAACACCATTGAAACCCATTCATCCTCCACTTGTCCATGATCGCCATCAAGCTGCAATAGCATACCACCTGAAGAACTTAAGTCATTTTCACTGGTTAAAGATTCTCTGATACTAACAAGCATTAAACAATTTCTAAGGAAACTACAATACTTAAAAAGTGTTTGATGCAGCACAGTATGATGATTTTCATCACTATGATTTTGATAGTGATGAAAGTGTGAATGGCTGAAACATTTTAAGAACTTGAACACTCTTGCAACAAGCAGCCCCATCTAAACCAATCTGCTAATCAGTGCCTGGCCTCACCTGAGTAGGGCTGTTATGCCATTATTCAATTACGGCCTTCACCTGCCAAGGGCCTGATGACTCTATAAATCTGAACTATCAACACTTCAGTTGCTTGCCTGCCTGCTGGCTGGCCTGCATGGCACAGCATAGCACTTGCTTGCCTACAAGCTTGCCTACAAGCTTGCTTACAAGCTTGCCTGCAAGCTTGCCTGCAAGCTTGCCTGCAAGCTTGCCTGCAAGCTTGCCTGCAAGCTTGCCTGCAAGCTTGCCTACAAGCTTGCCTACAAGCTTGCCTACAAGCTTGCCTACAAGCTTGCCTACAAGCTTGCCTACAAGCTTGCCTACAAGCTTGCCTACAAGCTTGCCTACTTTCCTCTTTGTGAAAGCTTGCTGTATGTGGCATCATTTGTGGCATTGTTGCATATAATGTGCCTGCTGCAAATTAGGCATTGCTTTGAGAGCTAGCTCGTGGTGCTGCTTGTTTGCTGTGCGACTTGGTGCAAAGTACGTTTTTAAAGACTGAGCAATGCTATATTCATCATTGGCTCATCAAGAGATACATTAAAAAGCCCACCTCGCACACACCCACCATTGTCATTGTAACATAGCACTGCGTACTCTGAAATTGTGTTCATGCCCACACTTTCAAAGGACCAATGTAAACCATTATCTCAATAAAGCATAGCGGCATAGTTTCATGTTCAAGGCACTTCAGTCATGGTGAACATGGGTGGGGTGGTAACATGGCCAGGGTACCACAGTTATGGAGAATGATGGGTGGGGTGGGAAGTTGCCATGGCCATATTCATGAACTATGACCCAGTATTTGCCTGTCATCTCACAGTACAATTCAACTTTTTAACTGAAATGTACTGTTATTTTACTTATACTACTGTATAAATATTGTAGAGCACTTTTAGTTTAACAATACTAATAACTGTAAACGTTCTGTAGAGTGCTGTTATTTAACAGTTCAATTGCTGCTGAAAAAAATTTATATACTGTGATACATTAAACAGCACTGAGCTGTATTTGATGTTTGGTGTGAAATAACAGTAGAATTACAGGTAAATATAATTGCCAGTAACTGCCGTTATTTTGCAGGGATTTTTTTTTACAGTGTACCATATTGTCTATTATGGAAGTGCCCTTGAGCTAGACTCTAGGGATTCACCAATACCCTGTGTCTTAATAGCTGCAAGTGCTTTTAGATAAAAGCGTCAGCTAAGTGTATGTAATGTACCGGTCATTTAAAATACTATTTCTATCCAGTAAAAGACTTACTGTCAAAGATGGCATAATCACATAAAGCAGGTATAGCTTACCCTGATTTACACTTTTCAGCTGCTCCACATATCTCTCAGTGTCACTCAGTCTGGCTTCTGCCTGTCTCAGTGCCACTCTTTGCTCTTCGACTGTCTTCTCGCTGTTCCTTAGTCTGGCCTCCATGGTCTCTGCTTTACCCTCACTGTCTCTCAGTCTTGCCTCCATGGTCTCTGCCTTCTTCTCCATGGTCTCTGCTTTCTTCTCCATGGTCTCTGCCTTCTTCTCCATGGTCTCCAGTTGTGCTTGGGTGTGCCTGAGCTCCACTCTCTGCTCTGCCAGCTGGGTGCTCATCTCTCGCAGCACGGTGTGGATGTCCGGCTGGCAGGTCTGCTGCTCTGCGGAGGTCGCACCACCAGCCCCATTTTGCATTCCACTTTCTGCTGCGATCAAACCCAAACCGATACACAGCAACGGCAGCAGCACTGCTTGGATAGTCTTCATTCTCAACAGACACACACACACACACACTGGTGTCACGCTGTTCAGGTTCGGCTAAAAACTGTCTGGAGATACCTTGTAGAGCCTCTACGTCTTAGTGTAGTTTAAGAGCTGCACTTAAGTAAACATTCTCAACAAAAGTGTTTGCCAATACCAGGAAAGGCAACTTTTATAGCTAACATTGACCCTACGCCAACCAATGGGGTGAAAGGTATTGTGTTTGTGAACTAAAGATTGTGAAATATGAGAAGTGTGCAAGCACATCTCTGTGGAGAGGGTGAAAAAAAAACACTATTTCTAAACACAGTAGTTGCCATGCCTTGGGTGGAGATCTCATGGCTGGAGGCCTTCATGCTGGACTTTCCCATATAGGTTTACCATGCTGCAGTGACGGAACATTTGCACACAGGGCCCCAGGGCAAAATACTGATAGGGCCCCTCAAACAGCTAGCCATGGTCACAATAGGGCCCCCCACCAACAACACATGAGGGCCCTGGGCCCAGGGGCAAATGCCCTGCTTGACCCCCCTGCATAGATTTCTACCTCATCCTCTAGGTCTCAGTGAACCTGGTGACTGAGGGATTTTCAGTCAATGAAATATACACATTTATATTTTCCGTTTTTACATTAACATGGGTAAATTCCTTGCAACATCTGAAGGTCGTAAAAACATTCTGTTCCTGAATTAAGGTCATCAGAGGCCATTTTAGCCTGATGCTGCATATTATCTTGTTTGACCTTTGGCGCCTGGAGCAACGTATACGCTGCATTCAGGCTCTTGAGATTTGAGGGGTTTTATAAGTAAAAAACGGGGGTATGTACAGTATGTCACGTAAGTGAGTACATCGCCTCACATTTTTGCAGATTTGTGAAAAGCCTTTTCATTGGAGAGCATTAAAGAAATTTAATTTGACACAATGATTAGTGACCTTTAAACAACATATATAATATATAACCGCTTACATTTCTTGTTCACTCAGTAAAAAAATCAAAATACAGCCATTTATGTTTGAACTTTGCCCACAAAAGTGCACCACAGATTAAAATCTTGTAGAGAAGGGGCAGTTTTGACTCGAATCGTCTTGAAATGAAAAGGGCCCAAGTAAAAAAAAAGTGTACTTAATATATTCTTAATAAGTACGTTTTATTGTATTTAAAGTGTACTTCAAAAGTGTGTATTTAAAGAATGTTATTTTGGGACAACTTATAGTATACTTAAATGTACTTGAAATATAATTAAGTAGAGCTTAAACACATTTTAAGTTGACTCTTTTGTACTAAAATTAAACTTTGTATAAGTGTACTTAATATACTAAAAATATATTTAACTTTAAGTACATTATAAGTATACTATCCAAGTCACTTTAAAACGTGTTTAATGTGTACTTTAGCATGCGGATAAGTGCATTTTAAGTACATTAGAAATCTATTTTAACGGCATGAGAAAGTACTTTATAGTATACTGCAGAAGTACATACTTAAGTTGTGTTATTTTGGGACAACTTATAGTATACTTAAATACTCTTGAAATATACTTAAGTAGAGTTTAATCACATTTTAAGTTGACTTTTTTGTACTAAAATCAAACTTTGTACAAGTGTACTTAATATACTAAAAATATATTTAACTTTAAGTACATTATAAGTATACTAACCAAGTCACTTTAAAATGTGTTTAATGTGAACTTTAGCATGCGGATAAGTGCATTGTAAGTACATTAGAAATCTATTTCAATGTCATGAGAAAGTACTTTATAGTATACTGCAGAAGTACATACTTAAGTTGTGTTATTTTGGGACAACTTATAGTATACTTAAATGCACTTGAAATATAATTAAGTAGAGCTTAATCACATTTTAAGTTGACTTTTTTGTACTAAAATCAAACTTTGTACAAGTGTACTTAATATACTAAAAATATACTTTACTTTAAGTACATTGTAAGTATACTAACGAAATAACTTTAAAATGTGTTTAATGTGTACTTTAGCATGCAGATAAGTGCATTTTAAGTACATTAGAAATCTATTTCAATGTCACAAGAAAGTACTTTATAGCATGCTGCAGAAGTATATACTTAAGTTGTGTTATTTTGGGACAACTTATAGTGCACTTAAATACACTTCAAGTATGATTAAGTAGAGCTTAAACACATTTTAAGTTTACTTTTTTATACTAAAATCAAACTTTGTACAAGTGCACTTAATGTACTAAAGCATACTTTACTTTAAGTACATTTCAAATATATTCACAAAAATCGCTTTAAGTACATTTTAAGTGTATTGACTCTAAATGTATTTTAAGTATACTACAAGTAGATTTTATTTTAAGCACATTTCAAATATATTTATTTTAAGTACACTTTAAATATATTTCAAAAGTATATGAAAAAACATCAATGTAATCTCTAATTACTCATTTCCATTGTACATTGTCTTGTTCACAATCATCAGCCATTCACATGAACCTTCCTTTCACCTTCACTTCAGACAACAACCACTGCCTCAACCAGGATTTGAACCCACAATTCACTGAACCACACAGTCCTACAATTGGCACAATTACGTTCTTGAAGTAATAGTCTTGAGTAGTACACTTTAAGTATACTTTTATATACTTAATAATAATACTTAGAAATCATTGGTGGTGGTATGCTTTTATCGAATTAAAGACACTTTTACATGTTTAATTTGTGCACCAAAAAGTACACTTAAAGTGCACTTAATACACTAATAACACAACTTAAGTACAGACTTCAGTATTGTGCTTAAAAGTTTAATAGGTAAGGCCTTACATGCCTTTTTAAGATCTGTTTGTGCTCTTCAATATGGTGTTTTTACCATGAAAATACATTAACAAAATGGAAGGTGGAAGGTTATTTAATGTTACAAAGCATAATGAATAAATAAGCCTAGGTTAAAATACACTAAAATGATGGTTTAAAAAAAGTACCCAGGTGAAAAAGTGTACTTAATATACTTAATAAGTATGTATTTTTGTATTTAAAATATATTTCAAAAGTGTGTATTTAAAGAATGTTATTTTGGGACAACTTATAGTATACTTAAATACACTTGAAGTATGATTAAGTAGAGCTTTAACACATTTTAAGCTGACTTTTTGGTACTAAAATCAATCTTTGCAGTGTGTACTTAGTGTACTTAATATACTAAAATCATACTTAACTGTAAGTACATTTTAAACATACTAACTAATTCACTTTATAAGATGTTTAATGTGTACTTTAACATGTGGTTAAGTGTAACTATTTGAAGTATGCTACAAATCTATTTCAAGGTCATAAGAAAGCACTTTATAGCATGCTGCAGAAGTACATACTTAAGTTGTGTTATTTTGGGACAACTTATAGTATACTTAAATACACTTGAAATATAATTAAGTAGAGCTTTAACACATTTTAAGTTGACTTTTTGGTACTAAAATCAAACTTTTTATAAGTGTACTTAATATACTAAAATCATACTTAACTTTAAGTACGTTTCAAATATTCTTTCTAATACCAAACTTTAGCACATTACTTTTAAAATACAAATACACTTAAAATATGCTACACTAATAGTATGTTTTCAAATACAATACATTTAAATACAATATACTAATATAGTCAGGGTCAATTTTCTCAAAAGATGAACCCTGAAGGCAAATCGTGTTAATTTTTGGTATACAACTGATTTAGGGGTATTCAAGGGTGCTGAATCCAAATCTGTTGTATACCGGGCGCAAAAATGTACGGAAATGCCTCAAACGGGCAAAATCCAATATGGCCGCCAACACCAGGTTAAAATCTTGCAATCCCTTTTCTTTTTGACTAAACAAGGTATGAATGTGAAAATAGGACTTATTTTTATGTTTTCATATATGGGGAACCCCATTCTGTCATCAGATTTAAGGTCAGATTTGAAGAAAATGCTTATATAATTGGCTGGCAGCTTTTTTAAAACAGGTAGCCTCATATTGTCAACGATTTTTAGCATTATGATCAAACTTTCAAGATCCACAGAAAATAATGTCTGATGTCTTTGTGAAAACCAATACTACCAAAAACTGCACTGAACTGTGTACTTTCACCTGAAAACAAGGCCGACAGGCGGACAACAGATGCGTCCCTCTATGCCAGTTCCAACTATGCCATTTTTTTCCCCCCAAACGCCCCCCTGGCTTCCTCCTAACCTGTCAACGCCCCCCTGAGGATGTACTTTTTGTTTATTGGTCATATTGCCCATGGAAACTGCAAATAATATGGCAGGCAGCAAAATGGCGAGACATGGCTTTATTTTTTGCAGTTTAGGCTATAATAAGCTTCTTGGATTTGGAAAAGAACCATATGATTTCAAATGTCACATAGATCAAGTAGGCTACATTACAAATTACTAGACATTTATTAGTATCAACCTTTAGTATCACGCCATTTCAGCGCATGTGGGAAAGAATGTAAACATTGACAAATAATAAATAAATAAAACCGTTTGGGTCAATCATGCGCTTATGGGTTCACCCTTTAGGTGAATTATGCGCTTATTTTTCAATACCAGCTTCACCGTGAAGGCACAAAGCAGTGAGCTTCCATGCCAGAGTTAACCAAATTCACACGACTGCAAAGCAATTACGAAAGACGCATTCTCTCCCGTGCTCTCTCTGAGCGCAACGGAAAGCACCTGTGGGGTAGCCCGCCAACGAAAGAACCTCCCTTTGTAGCCTACGAGTAACACACCGTATGTCAAATGGCCCAGCTGTCTAGCACCATGTTTCAGAGCGCAGCGCACACTGACTAGGCTACTCACTGAAAAGGCAGAAATAAACTCGCTGGGGATATTAAAAGGCAGCCTCCCTTTTTCGTAGGCTACACTCAGACGCCTGAACCCGATTTAGTGGACTGGACAAAAGCGGAGGAAATGTGAAATGTTATGAAAGAAAAAAAAACTAATTACAGTTCCATGGCGTGGGGCGTTATGCAATGCAAACACCCTCGATCCAAGCAGAAAGGAAAATGTGAATGTTATGAAAGGAGAAAAGCTAACCAAATGTTACAGGTCCCCGTTTAGAGGAAGAGCTGTATGCGCTGCGGGTCGCCTGTCATTTAATGACGGTTCCATGTCGTGGAGCGTTATGCAATGCAAACGCCCCTCTATCCGAGCACAGACATCTGTGTCAAAAATTGCCTGCCGACTTCTAAATCGTCATTTCCGCGAGTCTCTGACGAACCAAAATAAAGTTGCCTCCCATTGTCCAAACGCAAAACAATGCCGAAAATTGAATTGCCCCCTCAGTTATCTCACAATGCAATCAGTCTTGTCGGTTTGGTAACATATCATATGGCCTACGTTTTGGCTTGCACGCATTCGCTCCGGTCCAAAATGCCAACTCTGCCGCCTTGTGGCCGTTTTGGCTTGCACGCATTCGCTTTGGCTTGCACGCATTCGCTCCGGTCCAAAATGCCAACTCTGCCGCCTTGTGGCCACAGGAAGGAACAATTGAAGGAATGCGTTTCAGACGGACAATTGAAGGAATGCGTTTCAGACGGACAATTGAAGGAATGCGTTTCAGACGGACGGACGGACAGACAGACCCTCTTATAGAGATGCTGGGACGCATCTAAAAAGAAGTTTGTGTCTACCTATTTCCATTCTTTAGTTACTGGCAGTACAACATGGGATGACGCCTCCAAAAAAGCACTGATTTCTGACCCAAAAATAGTACACTTCTGTTCTGTGTCCATATTTTTTTTCTTTCAGGACAAAGTGCCTTTTATATTGTTCATGTTTGGTATACAGCATTTTCATGGGTTTTGAAATATGCTCAATTCAAATATGTAGTATACCAGGCTCAAAAAATTCCTATAATGCCTCAAAATGAAGGAATCCAATATGGCCACTGTCACCAGAGATATACATATCTTAGATTAAACAAGGTGAACTCTTAAAAACATTATGTAGCTATATGTTTTCTTTTCATACATGGGGAAATTATGTATGTAATCAAATTTAAAATTGTAATCAAAGGTAGTCAGTGTAGTCAGACAGTTCAGTGTAGTCTGAATTCATGTTTACAACTATTGTTTTTCATGCCAATTAACCGACAGGCTAATTTCTATTGAAATGTTTTGTCTATTTCAATTGCTTATGCACAATGAAATGTGTCTACCTCAGCCCACCTCTTCCATTATGACAAACCTATACACAGATAAGCCTGTATGCCTGAATGTACCTTCATCTAATATGAATATCTACACAGTAAAAAATATTCCCGTGATGTCACAGTAAACTACTGTGAAATGAATGCAATTAGTAGCCAGTAATTCCCTGTGGCCATCCTCACAGTTTACTGTGATCTTCTCACAGTAGTTTACTGTGGCCACACCACAGTAAGTTACTGTCACCCTACCCACACTACCATGATCCCGCCCCTCCATTCATCACCACAAAAGAGGTAGCTACCATGTTATTGTGGCACCTCCCATTCCCCACCATGACTGAGACAACTGTGGCAGGGAACCAGTCCATCACACTGTTCTCTTGTATTGATAGACAAAAACTATCCATACTTTCCAACTATCCATACTATCCAACATCCAACTATCCATACTATCCAACATCCAAACTAGCCATAACCACAGAGAAATTCAAGTTTCTGCAATATGTGCAATATTATTCCACTTAATAATTGCTATCTCCTGGATGAGAGTACATTAACCAGTGTGCATAGAATACTCTAGTTGAGCATAATTAGACAATCCTGAAATTTCTTAATCAAGTAAGCAACACTAAATAGCAAGCCAGCCAACAAACCAGTCCACCAGCCAACCAAAAGAGTCAGTTGTCAGCTAGCCAGCCAAAGAGCCGGCTAACCAACTAACACTCAGTTAGTCAGCCAACTAACCAACAAACAAGTCAGTTGTATGGCTAGCCAGCTAACAAACCAGCCATACAGTCAACCAAAAGAGTCAGTTAGCCAGCCAACCAGCTGGCCAACAAACAGTCAGTTGGTCGGTAAGTTAGCTCACTAACCAACAAGCCGGACAGAGAGCCAGCGAACCAGTCATTTAGGCAAGCAACTCAAGCATTGTGACAGTCTGAGTTTATATAGAGGTGAAAGTTAACCATGTGACCAGAGTAATCAGGCATGTGGCAGCTGCAGGAAGTAATTCAATGAACTTGTAACAGTCATATATACTCAAGTGAGGGCAGGTACTAATTGACATATTGATTGGGCACTACCATTGTTCCTGGTTGATGGTAGGCAATGTCAATCATGTCAAGCATTTGACTTTCAATTGTGCAATGGCACTTCACAAGATAGCCTATTTTTTTTTACTAGGTGGCAATATTCTGATTTAAAATTGGATGCTGGAGTTTTGGCGTGCACATCCAAGACAAAGGCATTAGCAGGTGCCAACTTAAAAAAGTGTTTGTGTAGCACATTGGTTGCAACTTCATTTATTGGAAGCAGAACCAGCAACATTTCCAATCATAGACCTTCTTCTAATTAGGCCTGACAATAAGTAATTACACTCCATCATGGCCAGGAGCAACCTAAAGTGACATACAGATATGCAACATTGGTTACTGTCCCTAGGGTAATGCCGGGTTAGGAGGGATTAGAACCTGCAACTCTCTGATCTTAAGTCCACCTCCCTAACCATTAGGCCAAGGCAGCCACATAATGCACCCAATCATGGCCTACACGAAGAAAACACCTGTTATAACCGCACAGTAGTTAACTGTGATATGACGAAAAGTCTCTCTGGATTTCACAGTAACAAATCGTCAGCTTGCTACCAAAACCGCCTAAGTCCGAATTTGGTCAAAATGAGATTTTCACATAAACTTACTCCCCTACCACAGCTGCATCACCATGCCTTTCCGCCAGGGTCATTTATCAATCACAACAATCACCAGAGTCAAAAATAGTTAGGTATAAAGTCACACACTGCCTATGAGAAAATGAATGACCAGGGACGTAGCTATAGGGAGGACAAGGAGGGCATTTGCCTGTAGGCCTAGGGCCCTCCTGCAGGTGGCAGTGGTAGGGGCCCTATTATGACCTTGGCAGGTGGCATGGGGGCCCTATCTTTTCATCCTGGGGCCCTGTGCACAATTGTTCTGCCAATGTGAATGACTTGGGTAACTTGACTTAGCCACTTTTGATGCAAGAAACAATTTATTTACATCTGTTAAGAGTTTTCCCTCTCTCTCTCTCTCTCTCTCTCTCTCTCTCTCTCTCTCTCTCTCTCTCTCTCTCTTCAAAGTAAATGGCCATGTTTCAAAACTTCATCCTTAGACATCTGTCTGAGATAATCTTGTAGCCACACAATGGTTGTAGCATTACGTTAATTGATGATTGTAGCCTTAAAACGAAACCAGCAATTATTAATCATGTGCTTTATTTGATGTTATCACAAGTTTATAGAAGACTGCTATAGACTACATCCTCTTATGGCAAGCTGTCATTTCACACATTTATCTAATGTTTTATAAAGTAGATTTTTAACAGTATTGGGTTGATGACATTAGTGCAATACAATATTGCACACACTGAAAAGTGACCCAATTCCAATGTGTAAAGGATCCAATAGTGGTTCTATACCATATTCTGAATGACACGGTCATGGTGTTGAAGTGGGCGGGGCACAGTTCTATGACCAGGTTACCTCGGTCATGGGTAAGGCTGGGAGGGTGGTGCAGTTCTATGAGCATGGAAAATAGCAGAAGTAAACCAAAGATGATAAACAAGGAGGAGACAGTTTGTGAGGAGGTAAAAGGACCAAAAGAATGTCCCCACCCCCCTTACCTCCTCCATGACTGATGGGACCTCAACATAGAGATTGGAGGCCACTGCATGGCTTACTCTGTGTGGCACTGCAATCTAGATCTGTGCCGATATGAGAAATGAATGTATTACCACTGTGGCAATTGCTCTGGCACGATGACAAAAATAGTTTTACTTTGGATGAGAATGTAAATAATAGTTTCTTTGAAAGCTAATGTGACTGAAAGAGCCAGAAAGTAAAAGAAATCTGTGAAAATCTGTTGGTACACATGAAATTTACCAGCATGCTATATTGTTATAAGGTCTACAAAAATATTGCAATTATTCACCATCTCCAGGATTTTTTCTCCCATTATTTTAAGTGATTACTACTTTTTGGGAGTGCACGCACCAAGCAGTACACGGGTGTTAAGTGCAGGCACAGAGGCGACCTTCGTTGGTCTTTTGTCATTCAGGATTAAAGTTTGGAATAAAAATGAAAAAGAATAGAATAACTGTCAAAATAATGTGCAGTGCATTGTTCTTGTTGTGCTGCATCAAATAATTTATTTTAAAGTGTTTTGTTTTCCTTAGAAGCCATTTCATGTTTGACTTGCAGCTTCACTCAAAATAAATAAAGAAAATAAAGTAACATCTTAGACAGGTACTGTTTGTAGTGGACCAATGACACAGACATGATGACAGGATGATGCAGATGTGGTAGGGGAGTAAAGTTCTGCAAAAATCTCCTTCGACCAAAATTATTAGGGGGGACTCACAATTTTTCTTTGCCCAGGGTGTCAGATTTCCTAGAACCGCCACTGATGTTTGGCGCCCCCTTTGGCACTTAGTTTTCCCCTGTTTTCCGAAAACCCCAAAATCGGACTTAGGCGGTTTTGGTAGCAAGCCGACGATATTATGGCAGAATGTCACAGTATGTTACTGTGAAATGAATGCAATTAGTAGCCAGTAACTCCCTGTGAGTTCACAGTAAGATATTGTTACACACTTGAAGTGGGCGAAAGTTCAATGGGAAGGCATGTCAGTTGGGTTGAAGGCTGACGCCTTTACAGTAGTTAACTGTGATATGACGAATTCACAGTATGTTACTGTGAAATGAATGCAATTAGTAGCCAGTAACTCCCTGTGAGTTCACAGTAAGATATTGTTACACACTTGAAGTGGGCGAAAGTTCAATGGGAAGGCATGTCAGTTGGGTTGAGGGCTGACGCCTTTACTCAAAGTGATATACAAATATACAACAATGGTTGCTGTCCCTAGGGCAATGTAGGCTTCGGAGGGATCTGAACCTGCAACCTTCTGAATTTAAGTCCACCTCCCTAACCATTAGGCCAAGACTGCCATATAGTGCAATCTGGGCCTTCAGACACTTCATCGACATTTAGTCATCAACTTCTTGTTTGCTACATGTCTTCCCATGCTTGGTCATCTTTTTTCTCACTTCCTCATGTCAATATGTGCAACCTGAGGGGGAGGGGCTTAGGATATACGTGCTTCAGATCGTGTCCCATCATGCAATGCACTTATGGAGAGCCATTTATCTAGAAGGAATATATTAAGTGTGCTTCAAAATATTACTCCTTGTTATATTCTGTGTTTATTGTAGGGGTTGTACTATTTAAAGTGGTACACAAGAAAAATGACCATATTCCCACCATCATGAAGATGGTCATGTATATCTCCCAATATATATAAGCTCATTCTTCTGTTACTTGGCAGAGAGTGGGGATAAAGTAGTCAACTGATGATGGGTGTATACATGTATACCACAAGACATTAAGCATGAAATAATTTGCTGAAAATGTCAATGAAAGGTGTGATTGTAATGAAGAGCCCAACCTGTCTTTGACTGAAGTTGTGCCCCAATGCACTAATAATTTAATAGATGCTCCGCCCACACAGTAGTTTACTGTGATGTTTCCTAGTTTATCACTTTGTCATGCTGGTTATCCTTGAAGAGCACAGTAAAATACTGTGATGTGCAAGTTAGGTGAGAAATGGCAAGTGATACAATGATTTCAGACTAATTTGCTGTGTGCCGTGTGACCATCACAGTAGCATAGTGTACCAGAACATCAGAGTAATTAACTGTGAGATTTCACAGTAAATTACTCTGAAATCCTTGTAAATTTTTACTGTGTAGCTTTGGGAAGTTATTGTCTGCTGATTGTATTGCCTTGCTTAGATTAAATCTTTGAACGGTAGAAAGGTGAAAGGTGGAACAAAAGACAGGTTTATGTCATTGTGAAATATTTACTTTCTTGATAGATAGGCTATTCCCAATCATTATCAAGCTCCTCCTCCTCAGTGATTTGCCGTCTATATGTTTAGACACTACATAACACCATGCACTACATTGTAATTTTGCTGCAGGTGTAGCAAAAGCAATTGAGTTGTTTTGCAGTGATGAGTCCTAGTCATAGAGTCTTTGCTATCTACATCAGAAGCCACACAATGACATATTGTGCCCCCACATTATCAAGCCAATGTACTGAGGCAGGATCACATACTACTCCACCCTGTCCTCCTGTCAGTCACTGAAACGGGATGGATGAAATTGAATGGGGCATTAGTCCCACTACTCCTGTATCTGCCATTCACAAAGCATGAAAAGACATCACAACGTGTGCTTGCCCCAAGGAGTGCCTCATCCCCCTCTGGATCTGCAAGAAGAGGCATGGAGTACATGGAGTCATTCAGTTGCTGCAAATTCACGATTCAAGATTCTTTTTATTCATACATTTGTCTTGGGCATATATAGCTGTCGCATTTAAGCAAACATCTCCTTCAAAATCACTGGAGAGGAGGAGAGGTGATTGAGAATAAGTTAACCTAGGGCTCTGACTTCTACTCCAAAGGGCTTGGATCATAAGTGGGACAGTCAGAGCACACCCATAACCCTAGTGATGGTCAATATCACGCTGCCTTCCCCTTACTTGCACTTCACCCCCATGGTGTCCCTCACACAACTGTGCTTCTCCCATCCAGTGTGCTCCATTATCTAAGCTTCACCTATCGCTTGGGGGCTTCACATGGGATTACAACTCACTCATGGGTGTGCCTGCCATGGGCACAAGGCAGCCATCACACTTCAGGCACTTTGGCCACTCCATCACGTACAGTAGATAACCTCTAATCCTTCGGATTCGCCCTGATCCCAAACCACAATGCTGTAGAGCCAATCAGGATCACTGATTTTTCAGAGATGTGACATAGTCAAAAATGTATGGTGGTGAGAAGTTAAATAAGTGAAAAAGCAGTTCTTTCAGCAACAATGGCTGCTCCAATGAGTCACTTTTCGAATCTGTGAATAGTTAAAGCGCAGCTCAGACAAATGTGACACAAAATGTGTCATAAGTGCAAGGATTTCTTTAAATAAGTCCACTCTTTTGGACCTCTATGCCTATGGCGTAGCTCCAGATGCAAGTTGCTGTGGCCAGCAAAAGGTGGCAGTCTGGTATACAGAGAATAATTTCTGTATCTTTGAATGCAAAGAAAACCAAAGAGATAATTGCGGCCTTCAGGAGGCACACCTACAGGAGGAACAAACTTAGGCCCTCTCTAATCCTCCTGCTGCATCAACAGAGCTAAAACATTATCTAGGACAGCCTCCAACCCGGTCCTCAGCTCTTTGCCTTGCTGTCCTCTTGGTACAGGTGTGTCAAAGCAAGGACCAAACAACTCAAAGGGCCATAACCACATTTCACACATACATGCACAGAACGACCATTCATTGGTATCTCTCAATCCAATGATCTCTTTCCATCCATCTGGTGTTCTGCAATAGACTAATTGATACAGCACAACATATTGAGCTGAGGTTTGAATTACCGTAATACAGAATGAACACGAGCCATGTAAAATGGTTGTGTTTGCAGAGTGGGCCACCGCTACTGTAATATCTACATTGAGCAAGACAATTGATGCAATAACTTTTGGATACCAATGAGTATGACATGAGTACCAATAAATGAGTATGTCCTCTGTGTATATATTCACACACACACACACACACACACACACACACACACACACACACACACACACACACACACACACACACACACACACACACACACACACACACACACACACACACACACCATATGCACTCCCTGCTCTGTTTTTTTTGCACTAGTAATTGTATATTTTGCTCACCTAAACTGTTTTGTGAATTAAATGTGTGATCTGAAGTGTGTTGCTTTCAATCTCATTGAACATGTGCATAGTGACAAACACCATTCTATGCTATTCTATTCTATTCTATTCTACACATCAGCTGGCCACTCAATCCTCCTTTATTCATAGATTGAATGAGCACATCAATAAAATTGGCAAACAGTGATTTCCATTGTAAAGTTGTATAAAAATAATTATTTAGGCAGACTAGTGTGTGCACTTACTTTTATGGTTGAAAAGATGGGAGCATGGGAGGTGGTTTGAGATGGAAACATTTCATCATGGTATAATGCCTCAATTATTGCCTGAGTGTATATTAAAGCGCCTGTATACGTATGTATGTGTACGTTGGTGTTCCAATAAGAATGTCTTCTCTGCCACACTTGTGTGTGTATGTACTCTCTCAATGTGTGGTCCATCTGACCATTGCCATGTTATGCTTGATTGTTATTTACATTAAGAGTGGCGACAGGGTGGGGATGAGGGAGTGAATGTACACAGTAAAAAATTTACAAGGATTTCAGAGTAATTTACTGTGAAATCTCACAGTTAATTACTCTGATGTTCTGGTACACTATGCTACTGTGATGGTCACAGGGCACACAGCAAATTAGTCTGAAATCATTGTATCACTTGCCATTTCTCACCTAACTTGCACATCACAGTATTTTACTGTGCTCTTCAAGGATAACCAGCATGACAAAGTGATAAACTAGGAAACATCACAGTAAACTACTGTGTGGGCGGAGCATCTATTATTAGTGCATTGGGGCACAACTTCAGTCAAAGACAGGTTGGGCTCTTCATTACAATCACACCTTTCATTGACATTTTCAGCAAATTATTTCATTCTTAATGTCTTGTGGTATACATGTATACACCCATCATCAGTTGACTACTTTATCCCCACTCTCTGTCAAGTATCAGAAGAATGAGCTTATATATATTGGGAGATATACATGACCATCTTCATGATGGTGGGAATATGGTCATTTTTCTTGTGTACCACTTTAAATAGTACAACCCCTACAATAAACACAGAATATAACAAGGAGTAATATTTTGAAGCACACTTAATATATTCCTTCTAGATAAATGGCTCTCCATAAGTGCATTGCATGATGGGACACGATCTGAAGCACATATGTCCTAAGCCCCTCCCCCTCAGGTTGCACATATTGACATGAGGAAGTGAGAAAAAAGATGACCAAGCATGGGAAGACATGTAGCAAACAAGAAGTTGATGACTAAATGTCAATGAACTGTCTGAAGGCCCAGATTGCGCTATATGGCAGTCTTGGCCTAATGGTTAGGGAGGTGGCCTTAAGTTCAGAGGGTTGCAGGTTCAAATCCCTCCGATCCCTACATTGCCCTAGGGACAGCAACCATTGTTGTATATTTGTATATCACTTTGAGTAAAGGCGTCAGCCCTCAACCCAACTGACATGCCTTCCCATTGAACTTTCGCCCACTTCAAGTGTGTAACAATATCTTACTGTGAACTCACAGGGAGTTACTGGCTACTAATTGCATTCATTTCACAGTAACATACTGTGAATTCGTCATATCACAGTTAACTACTGTAAAGGCGTCAGCCTTCAACCCAACTGACATGCCTTCCCATTGAACTTTCGCCCACTTCAAGTGTGTAACAATATCTTACTGTGAACTCACAGGGAGTTACTGGCTACTAATTGCATTCATTTCACAGTAACATACTGTGACATTCTGCCATAATTTGTTACTGTGAAATCCAGAGAGACTTTTCGTCATATCACAGTTAACTACTGTGCGGTTATAACAGGTGTTTTCTTTGTGTAGGCCATGATTGGGTGCATTATGTGGCTGCCTTGGCCTAATGGTTAGGGAGGTGGACTTAAGATCAGAGAGTTGCAGGTTCTAATCCCTCCTAACCCGGCATTACCCTAGGGACAGTAACCAATGTTGCATATCTGTATGTCACTTTAGGTTGCTCCTGGCCATGATGGAGTGTAATTACTTATTGTCAGGCCTAATTAGAAGAAGGTCTATGATTGGAAATGTTGCTGGTTCTGCTTCCAATAAATGAAGTTGCAACCAATGTGCTACACAAACACTTTTTTAAGTTGGCACCTGCTAATGCCTTTGTCTTGGATGTGCACGCCAAAACTCCAGCATCCAATTTTAAATCAGAATATTGCCACCTAGTAAAAAAAATAGGCTATCTTGTGAAGTGCCATTGCACAATTGAAAGTCAAATGCTTGACATGATTGACATTGCCTACCATCAACCAGGAACAATGGTAGCGCCCAATCAATCTGTGAATTAGTAGCTGCCCTCACTTGAGTATATATGACTGTTACAAGTTCATTGAATTACTTCCTGCAGCTGCCACATGCCTGATTACTCTGGTCACATGGTTAACTTTCACCTCTATATAAACTCAGACTGTCACAATGCTTGAGTTGCTTGCCTAAATGACTGGTTCGCTGGCTCTCTGTCCGGCTTGTTGGTTAGTGAGCTAACTGACCGACCAACTGACTGTTTGTTGGCCAGCTGGTTGGCTGGCTAACTGACTCTTTTGGTTGACTGTATGGCTGGTTTGTTAGCTGGCTAGCCATACAACTGACTTGTTTGTTGGTTAGTTGGCTGACTAACTGAGTGTTAATTGGTTAGCCGGCTCTTTGGCTGGCTAGCTGACAACTGACTCTTTTGGTTGGCTGGTGGACTGGTTTGTTGGCTGGCTTGCTATTTAGTTGGTAGTGAGTATTGTGGTAGCAGGTACCCTTTTTGGTGTGTTGCTTACTTGATTAAGAAATTTCAGGATTGTCTAATTATGCTCAACTAGAGTATTCTATGCACACTGGTTAATGTACTCTCATCCAGGAGATAGCAATTATTAAGTGGTAATAATATTGCACATACTGCAGAAACTTGAATTTCTCTGTGGTTATGGAAAGTTTGGATGTTGGATAGTATGGATAGTTGGATAGTATGGATAGTTTTTGTCTATCAATACAAGAGAACAGTGTGATGGACTGGTTCCATGCCACAGTTGTCTCAGTCATGGTGGGGAATGGGAGGTGCCACAATAACATGGTAGCTACCTCTTTTGTGGTGATGAATGGAGGGGCGGGATCATGGTAGTGTGGGTAGGGTGACAGTAACTTACTGTGGTGTGGCCACAGTAAACTACTGTGAGAAGATCACAGTAAACTGTGAGGATGGCCACAGGGAATTACTGGCTACTAATTGCATTCATTTCACAGTAGTTTACTGTGACATCACGGGAATATTTTTTACTGTGTAGTGTATGTGGGTAGTGAGTGTTGTCTTTTCAGTGACAGTGTTCTTATTGTAATGGACTCTACAGGGGTCCTATTCGAAAACAAGGTATGTTATCTAAGACCAATACATTTAATTAATGCCGAATTAAATTGAAATAGGGGAAATATTCCAATATAAATTATCAATTTATTAACAGTCTTAAACATGTGTGCAGGTCTAAATCATGTCTTTTCTCCCGAAAAAAACCTGAGCACAGCAATGAATTCCCCATGTATGAAAACTTATAGCTGGCATAATATATTTAAGAGTTGACCTTGTTTAATCAAAGACATGTACTGTATATCTCTGGTGACGGCGGCCATATTGGATTCCTTCATTTTGAGGTACTATGGGATTTTTTGAGCCTGGTATACAGCAGATTTGAGTTAAGCATCTTTCAAAACCCATGGAAATGCTGTAAACCAAACATGAACACTAAAAAGATACTTTATCCTGGAAGTAAAAATATGGACACAGAAGTGTAGCATTTTTGGGTCAAAAAACAGTGCTTTTTTGTGGTGTCATCCCATGTTCTACTGCCAATAACTAAAGAATGGAAATAGGTAAACTCACACTTCTTTTTTCAGGTGAAAGTAGACAGTTCAGTGCAGTTTTTGGTAGTATTGGTGTTCACAAAGACATCAGACATCATTTTCTGTTGATCTTGAAAGTTTGATCATAATGTTAAAAATCGTTGACAATATGAGGCTGCCTGTTTTAAAAAAGCTGCCAGCCAATTATATAAGCATTTTCTTCAAATCTGACCTTAAATCTGATGACAGAATGGGGTTCCCCATATATGAAAACTTAAAAATAAGTCTTATTTTCATATTCATACCTTGTTTAGTCAAAAAGAAAAGGGATTGCGAGATTTTAACCCGGTGTCGGCGGCCATATTGGATTTTGACAGTTTGAGGCATTTCCGTACATTTTTGCGCCCGGTATACAGCAGATTTGGATTCAGCACCCTTGAATACCCCTAAATCAGTTGTATACCAAAAATTAACATGATTTGCCTTCAGGACCTTAAATAAGCACATTTTCTGAAATTCTGCCTAGACTAATAGTGTATTTTATAATACTACACTTTAACACATTACTTTTGAAATACAAATGTACTTAAAATAGACTTAAAATTGAATATACTAATAGTATATTTAACAGTACCACACTTAAGCACATTACTTTAAAAATACAAATGTACTTACCATACATTTAAATACAATACACTAATAGTGTATTTTATAATACTACACTTAAGTACATAACTTTTAAAATACAAAGATACTTAAAATACACTTAAAATATAATACACTAATAGTATAATTTATAATGCTACACTTAAGCACATTACTTTTAAAATACAAATGTACTTAAAATACATTTAAATAGAATATACTAATAGTATATTTAACAATACCACACTTTAGCACATTACTTTAAAAATACAAATATATTTACAATTCATTTAAATACAATACACTAATAGTGTATTTTATAATACTACACG
Organism: Engraulis encrasicolus; assembly: GCF_034702125.1. NCBI lineage: Eukaryota > Metazoa > Chordata > Actinopteri > Clupeiformes > Engraulidae > Engraulis > Engraulis encrasicolus. The sequence goes on from NC_085868.1 coordinate 47,292,531, forward strand.
TTAACACATTACTTTTAAAATACAAATGTACTTAAAATAGACTTAACATTGAATATACTACTAGTATAATTAACAATACCACACTTAAGCACATTACTTTAAAAATACAAATGTACTTACAATACATTTAAATACAATACACTAATAGTGTATTTTATAATACTACACTTAAGTACATAACTTTTAAAATACAAAGATACTGAAAATACACTTAAAATATAATACACTAACAGTATACTGTATAATGCTACACTTTAGCACATTACTTTTAAAATACAAATGTACTTAAAATAGACTTAAAATACAATATACTAATAGTATATTTGACAATACTACACTTTAGCACATTACTTTTAAAATACAAATGTACTTACAATACATTTAAATACAATACACTAATAGTGTACTTTATAATACTACACTTAAGTACATAACTTTTAAAATACAAAGACACTCAAAATACACTTAAAGTATAATACACTAATAGTACACTGTATAATGCTACACTTTAGCACATTACTTTTAAAATACAAATGTACTTAAAATAGACTTAAAATACAATATGCTAATAGTATATTTGACAGTACTAAACTTAAGCACATTACTTTTAAAATACAAATGTACTTACAATACATTTAAATACAATACACTAATAGTGTATTTTATAATACTACACTTAAGTATATAACTTTTAAAATACAAAGATACTTAAAATACACTTAAAGTATAATACACTAATAGTATACTTTATAATGCTACACTTTAGCCCATTACTTTTAAAATACAAATGTACTTAAAATACATTTAAATACAATACACTAATAGTGTATTTCATAATACTACACTTAAGTACATGACTTTTAAAATACAAAGATACTTAAAATACACTTAAAATATAATACACTAACAGTATACTGTATAATGCTACACTTTAGCACATTACTTTTAAAATACAAATGTACTTAAAATAGACTTAAAATACAATATACTAATAGTATATTTGACAATACTACACTTTAGCACATTACTTTTAAAATACAAATGTACTTACAATACATTTAAATACAATACACTAATAGTGTACTTTATAATACTACACTTAAGTACATAACTTTTAAAATACAAAGACACTCAAAATACACTTAAAGTATAATACACTAATAGTACACTGTATAATGCTACACTTTAGCACATTACTTTTAAAATACAAATGTACTTAAAATAGACTTAAAATACAATATGCTAATAGTATATTTGACAATACTAAACTTAAGCACATTACTTTTAAAATACAAATGTACTTACAATACATTTAAATACAATACACTAATAGTGTATTTTATAATACTACACTTAAGTATATAACTTTTAAAATACAAAGATACTTAAAATACACTTAAAGTATAATACACTAATAGTATACTTTATAATGCTACACTTTAGCCCATTACTTTTAAAATACAAATGTACTTAAAATACATTTAAATACAATACACTAATAGTGTACTTTATAATACTACACTTAAGTACATAACTTTTAAAATACAAAGACACTCAAAATACACTTAAAGTATAATACACTAATAGTACACTGTATAATGCTACACTTTAGCACATTACTTTTAAAATACAAATGTACTTAAAATAGACTTAAAATACAATATACTAATAGTATATTTGACAATACTAAACTTAAGCACATTACTTTTAAAATACAAATGTACTTACAATACATTTAAATACAATACACTAATAGTGTATTTTATAATACTACACTTAAGTATATAACTTTTAAAATACAAAGATACTTAAAATACACTTAAAGTATAATACACTAATAGTATACTTTATAATGCTACACTTTAGCCCATTACTTTTAAAATACAAATGTACTTAAAATACATTTAAATACAATACACTAATAGTGTACTTTATAATACTACACTTAAGTACATAACTTTTAAAATACAAAGACACTCAAAATACACTTAAAGTATAATACACTAATAGTACACTGTATAATGCTACACTTTAGCACATTACTTTTAAAATACAAATGTACTTAAATAGACTTAAAATACAATATGCTAATAGTATATTTGACAATACTACACTTTAGCACATTACTTTTAAAATACAAATGTACTTACAATACATTTAAATACAATACACTAATAGTGTATTTTATAATACTACACTTAAGTATATAACTTTTAAAATACAAAGATACTTAAAATACACTTAAAGTATAATACACTGATAGTATACTTTATAATGCTACACTTTAGCCCATTACTTTTAAAATACAAATGTACTTAAAATACATTTAAATACAATACACTAATAGTGTATTTCATAATACTACACTTAAGTACATGACTTTTAAAATACAAAGATACTTAAAATACACTTAAAATATAATACACTAACAGTATACTGTATAATGCTACACTTTAGCACATTACTTTTAAAATACAAATGTACTTAAAATAGACTTAAAATACAATATACTAATAGTATATTTGACAATACTACACTTTAGCACATTACTTTTAAAATACAAATGTACTTACAATACATTTAAATACAATACACTAATAGTGTACTTTATAATACTACACTTAAGTACATAACTTTTAAAATACAAAGACACTCAAAATACACTTAAAGTATAATATACTAATAGTACACTGTATAATGCTACACTTTAGCACATTACTTTTAAAATACAAATGTACTTAAAATAGACTTAAAATACAATATTCTAATAGTATATTTGACAATACTAAACTTAAGCACATTACTTTTAAAATACAAATGTACTTACAATACATTTAAATACAATACACTAATAGTGTATTTTATAATACTACACTTAAGTATATAACTTTTAAAATACAAAGATACTTAAAATACACTTAAAGTATAATACACTAATAGTATACTTTATAATGCTACACTTTAGCACATTACTTTTAAAATACAAATATACTTGAAATACACTTCAAATATAATACACTAATAGTATATTTTACAATAATACACTTATCACATTACTTTTAAAATACAAATATACTTAAAATACATTTAAAATACAATACACTAACAGTATATTTTATAAAACTATATTTAAGTACATAACTTTAATAATACAAATGATTTTAAAATATATTTAAAATACACTAAACTATAAGTATATTTTTAGATACCATACTTAAGTACTGTACTTGATAAATAGAGTGTACTTAAAATATACTTTCAGAAAATTAAATATATTTAAAGTACACTTAAGTACACATTTTTTTGACCTGGGGGATTAAAAGGGAGGTCATTGGTGTGTGTTCCAACTTTTCTTTACATTGAACTTTTACATTTTGAGTCTGCACCTGGCTTAAATTGATTGGTATGAGATTTGAATGCAATCCTATGGAGAGTATCATGATCTGCTTCAGTAGTCACAGTGCATGTTGACATGCTTCTTTTAGGTGTATTTCAGATTATCAATGTTGACAGGATTCATGCATCCCCAAACCATGTCAGTCCAATTACCATGCTTGACTACTGGGAGGATACACTTTTTTGTAAAACTCACCTGTTTACCACCGCACATGCTTGACAGCATCTAAAGCAAATTTGTTTATCTTGGTCTCAAGAGAGATGAACAGACCAAGGATATGGATCATTGGAACCATGTCGTGTGGTCTGAAGAAACCAAGATAAACAAATTTGCTTTAGATGGTGTAAGTTACATTGCTGTTCTGCACTCTTCTCATTAGCAGCCAAGAGGTGGAGATGCAAAAATGGACAGCATTGCCCAATGCTCTGATACCCACATCATAGGACTGCACATGGGATCATAGCACAGTTTGTTTTATTTTGCGGCTTTTGAGCCTTTATTTGGATAGGACCGTGCATTTAGACAGGAAAGCAGTGGGAGACAGGGGGCAGGGGTTGTGTTATTGCTATTATTATTATTATTATTAGTAGTAGTAGTAGTAGTAGTAGTAGTAGTAGTAGTAGTAGTAGTAGTAGTAGTAGCAGTAGTAGTAGTAGTAGTAGTAGTAGTAGTAGTAGTGGTAGTGGTAGTAGTAGTAGTAGTAGTAGTGGTAGTGGTAGTAGTAGTAGTAGTAGTAGTAGTAGTAGTAGTAGTAGTAGCATTTTACAGTTATCACGGCAAGAATTTGGGCACCTTAAAGGTGCACTTCGTAATATTTTTAGATGTTTATTTCCAGAATCCATGCTGTCCATTCAGAAATGTTAACTTTTTCATTAATACTTACCATGACCTTCAAATTCAACATATTTATTATGACTGGGAAAATTGCACTTTTCACACATGAAAAGGGGGATCTTCTCCATTGGCCGCCATTTTGAATATCCAGAAATAGACATTTTTAGCTGAAAAACGTACTATACTTTGGTCTTACTAATAAATATTAGTTAATTTCTTTGTAAATATTAATCAAAAGATCAAATTTGTGAGCAGGGAGCACAGTTTGAATGAGCACCATATTGCAATACCTACTCTTCAGTGCACCTCAGACTAAAACACCATGTTTCCAGTTTGTTACAAAGATTCACAAAGCCATCTGGAACACATTATGTAATAAAACATAGCCTCTATCTTTTGTCAATAATCCTTTATTTCGAGAGGGTACCAAACTGAATGACTCCAACTCTGCCCTACAAAGCAAAAAGGCAGCAACTGTGCAGAGCTCAAAGCTGAGTCAGTTGACTTTAAAATGATGCTGCAATCCAGTATAAGTGGTTTTTGGGATATTACTGATATGTGACAGTTTTGTTACTTTATATTACCACCCTTTTTCCAAATCAATCTTTTTATTTATCTGTAGACTTTGATATATATGGCATTAAAGTTATAGTTAGTCATTTTAAACAGCAATGCAGTTACTGCCTTTTTGCTTTGTAGGGCAGAAATGGTTCCATTCGATTCAATGTTACATGTTAAGAAGTGATTTCACCAAAATCAGAGAACGGCTGGAAGAAAAGTAAAGGTAAAACTCAATAACTCAACAGGGGAGGTGTAAAATCAGCACATTTAAAAAATGGTTGAGTGTTCCTTGAATTTCTTTCCCGGTCAATACAGTCTTTATCTATTTCTATACTGTACAATTCTACATTTACATAGGGAAGAGCAGATGGCCAGAGAAGGTGGTGTGGTGGGCGTAGCTATCCCACACCCATGAGTTGGGCCACAGCTTGACGTACACCACATCTCCCACCTCCAGCAGCAGAGAGACTCCATTAGAGGGATTCACACTGTGGCTCGTCTGGTGAGCGCTAGCAATGACAACATGGTCTCCATTTTTATGCAGGGTGACTCCTCCATTGTTAGACGCATGGCCTCCTGCATGAAGAAACACAAAGAACATGTAGACACCTCGGACCGGAGCTGTGAAAACTCCTGTAGAACACACAAAAAGAGAGAAATGGAAAAATGAGGCGATGATGTCCAGTAAACATTCCCCTCATTACACCATCAGATGAGATGAACAATAATTGACCAGACATTGTAGTTACACCAGCAAGGCAATAACCAGCCAAAACCCCATTTCATTTTTTTTTAATGTAAAAAAAAAAGAATTCACATTATTCATGTTTACAAGTTAGCCATGATTCGTGCCCTGCTTTCAATACATATGTTCCAGAATTGGAATGTTGTATTAGTCATTGAAAAGACTTCATTACCATAGTACTACACTGCTATGGCAGTGCACAGAGTCTTAAGTAATGCATTAACCCATTATCATTGTCATTCTTGTAACAGCTAATTCACAACAATGACCTTGTCTCAACAGATTTTAAGCTTTAAGTTATGTTGATCTTGAACATATTGCTTGGCAAAGGAAAGAGGACATTGAGGCAAAGATATATGATTCAATATGGTTACCAAGTAAACCATACCACATGTCACTAGTGCAACAAAGTGGGATCATGTCTGGTCTCCTAATTGGGTGTGACTTTCCATTGAACTCACTTTCTAGTGTCCCAAAGGGACATGGCTGCCATAGGATGGCAGAATCTTACGTCACATGGATTCTGGACGAAACTCCGTTATGAATTGTCTCTGCTTGTGGTAGGCCTACCTGTGTTTGGGTTATAGGCCTCGCCTATATTGGTGAAAACATGTCTGTAGACCAGTGGAGTTGCAACAGAGAAGGGTCCTGTATGTTGGCCAGCAGCAGTTGTTTGCAGTGCGGCAGAGAAGGACACCCTCCTGTTCTGCCTCTCCATTCTCAGCTCCTCCACCTGTCTCCCTGTCAGGTTCAGACTTTGAACCTGAGCTAGAGACGAGAGCAAGAACAACAGTTATTCCACTGTAAATCATGATGTAGATACACTGTACCTCTACCTTTATACGTAGCCTCTTACTGCAGATGGGGTCGCCAGCGGGCCTATTCACTATTTGCTGAAAATACTCAACTACATCGTAACAGCATTGCTATAACTGCACTGAGAGCCTTAAGTAACAGAGTAAGACATAGTCACTACAATTTTGGTGACAGTAAGGTTATAACATAGGCTCTGTGCTAAGGGGTTAAAACTGCAAACTGGCAGCTTGGTAAACCTCAGAAGTTGATCACAAAAGCAACAAACATGTCAGCCATGGCGTAGCCTGGCCATCCTTTAGTTTGAACAAGCAAACCATCTACAATATTTCAAATCCTCCCCAAAAATTTTGAGCATAGCAGTAGGAAGTTTGCAAGTTTGAATACCATATTGTCTATAATGGAAGTGCCCTTGAGCTAGACTCTAGGGATTCACCAATACTTCTAGATAAATACTACAATCACCAATATTTCTAGATAAAAACGTCAGCTAAGTGTATGTAATGTACCGGTCATTTAAAATACTATTTCTACCCGGTAAAACACTTACTGTCAAAGATGGCATAATCACATAAAGCAGGTATAGCTTACCCTGATATACACTTTTCAGCTGCTCCACATATCTCTCAGTGTCACTCAGTCTGGCTTCAGCCTGTCTCAGTGCCACTCTTTGCTCTTCGACTGTCTTCTCGCTGTTCCTCAGTCTGGCCTCCATGGTCTCTGCTTTACCCTCACTGTCTCTCAGTCTGGCCTCAATGGTCTCTGCTTTACCCTCACTGTTCCTCAGTCTGGCCTCCATGGTCTCTGCTTTACCCTCACTGTCTCTCAGTCTGGCTTCCATGGTCTCTGCTTTACCCTCACTGTCTCTCAGTCTGGCTTCCATGGTCTGTGCTTTCTTCTCCATGGTCTCTGCCTTCTTCTCCATGGTCTCCAGTTGTACCTGAGTGTGCCTGAGCTCCACTCTCTGTTCTGCCAGCTGGGTGCTCATCTCTCGCAGCACGGTGTGGATGTCCGGCTGGCAGGTCTGCTGCTCTGTGGAGGTCGCACCACCAGCCCCATTTTGCATTCCACTTTCTGCTGCGATCAAATCCAAACCGAAGCACAGCAACGGCAGCAGAATTGCTTGGATAGTCTTCATTCTCAACAGACACACACACACACACACTGGTGACACGCTGTTCAGGTTTGTCTAAAAACTGTCTGGAGATACCTTATAGAGCCTCTAAGTCTTAGTGTAGTTTAAGAGCTGCACTTAAGTAAACATTCACAACAAAAGTGTTTGCCAATACCAGGAAAGGCGACTTTTATGACTAACATTGACCCTACGCCAACCAATGGGGTGAAAGGTATTGCCTTCTCAAAAGATTGTGAAATATGAGAAGTGTGCAAGCACATCTCTGTGGAGAGGGTGGAAAAACACAATTTCTAAACTCAGTAGTTGCCATGCCTTCATTGGAGATCTCATGGCTGGAGGCCTTTATGCTGGACTTTCCCATATACATGTAGGTTTACCATGCTGCAGTGGCGGAACATTTGCACACAGGGCCCCAGGGCAAAATACTGATAGGGCCCCTCAAACAGCTGGCCATGGTCACAATAGGGCCCCCCACAGACAATACAGGAGGGTCCTGGGCCCAGGGGCAAATGCATCGCTTGGCCCTAGGCCCATAGAGGCAACTGAATTCATCTAAACACATTCCATTACAAAATGCAGGACTGAAATAGCCATCAGTTGTTATTTCTCATGAACATGGGCAAATTCCTTGCAACATCCGGTCCTTTGTTCAATATTCTAAACCCAATGTGGACCTTCAGTCAAAATAATTGCCCACCCCTGATTTAGGGTTTCCCAGTGGCAATGGAAAGTTCCTCAAAACATTTTGTTCCTGGAACCTATAAGAAACTGGATTGCTTGACGTTTCCTGCAGGGAACATTACTGACTTAGGTGCCCCATAGCAAATGGAAGGTTTTTCAGGGAACTTTTTATTTGTTTATTTGTGTGTTTACAGTGCATGGTCCCTTCTCTACTGGGTGACATGTTAGTAGTCCAACAGCAGCCCAGTAGGCCCACATTTCCCTGGTATATTTATAACTATAAGTAGTATAAATAAGTATATTTATTTATAAGTAGGCCTGTATGTAGATTTATATGAAATAGACCTAGTATTTTAGCTGTTTTAAGCTGTCAAATGACTGGGAAAGTTGTTTCTTTCTTGTGTAGTCAGACCATAGAATGTATAACTCATACACACGACAATCTCACAATGCATTAATTAATTGAGCCACAAGGTGGCAGCATTGCAAGCTCTCGTGAAACATCACCACAGAAGAAGAGAAAGTTTGTTGTTATCGCAAGGGTTTGTGGGAAGTGATTGTTGTCTGTGCTGGGAATGGGAGTAGAAATATTCAACTTCTTCGTGATTTTTACTTTTATTTACTCCCTGATTTAGAAAGTGTCCCAAAATTTAGCCTGACGACCACGCTGTACAAAAGCTTTCCTAACGTTAATGTTAATCTCAAGAAGAAAAAAAACGGACCACTTGCACAATGAATGTAGGATAGAGTTAGAGCAGCCCATCTGCTTTACCGACACATTAAACATCTATGTAGGCTAGATTTTTGTACGATTTGTATCTCGTAAAGTGTTGTAGATAAGTATGGGAGTACACGGACTTTGGAAACTACTGGAGAGCACGGGGAAGCCCATCAACCCAGAGACCCTTGAGGGGAAAATTCTTGCAGTCGGTATCCTTTAACTATGCCATCGACTTTTATCATTATCAGAGAGACAGTACCTGCATGGCAGCCTCAGAAATGCAATGCTAGATAGTCCCAAACTTAAAAGACATCTAATGAATGAATTCAGTTTACTGTTTATTGTTTTGGGGTAATTCAAGCTGTCAGTTGAATATTCTAGCCTCCTTCTGTACGTTACAGCCACTTTGATCTAAGTTGGCTTAACTAGCCTACAGGTTAGTTTTCGCTTGTTCTCAAGGGTAGCCTACTTCAGTCATGGATAAGGATGTAGTAGTCACAAGTGTTCATAGCATGGGGTTTCTGGTGTAACAAGCTCAAACAACTGCCCAGATGTCAGATGATCCCACAGTGATTGGCCTGTGTGTGCGCGCGCGCGTGTGTGTTGTATTTGTGCTTAGATCTGCTTTTGTCTTTATGTATGGGGTTGTGCGCAATTTGATCCACGCATGTGTACTATGCGTGTTTTGGATTATGTGTACTGTATCCTTTGAGATAAATAAAGGAACTACTCTACTGACTGCCCAGTCACCGTGGTTCTCACATCTGGGTAACCAGCTTATCACACCGGTCGCACCTCCAATCCAAAGACCATCTCCCTTACCATTTGGCAAATTAGTTGTCTTTTTATTATGACACATGTGGTGTTCCTTGTGATGAACTCACTCACTTCCAGTGACCTCTATAGACATCATTTAATTATAACTCTCACTGCCAATGATGTCTTTAGACATCAATTAGGGTTTCTTTTTTCTTTTTTGGCAGCAAGACCTTGGGGCTCATCTCCTCAACTTGGTGTAAATTTCAGGCTTCTACACATAGGAACTGATCCTGTAGGTGGCAGAGATGCATTTGTGGGTAGTTATAGTAGACATGATTGAGTTCTACTTCAATTTACGTTTTCTTAGCCTTTTGGTGAGATGTCAGGATTATGGGTGATAGTTATTACCCACCTATGTTCTACAGACCATTACTAAATAATGGAAAGAGTTATAAACAAGCTTTTTTGTTGTGATTCTGTTCTGATGAGTGAGGAGTATTAGACAGGTCATCAGCTGGGAAAATTAGGCCTTTTGTCCTAGCGCACTTTTCTCTGTGGATTACTGACCAGAAGGCCTATTGGAAGAAATTAAAACATGGGGCCACCTCAAGTTTTGCTCAGAATTAAAAATGGCCGCCATTTTCCAAAATGACTTGTTTTCATGCATTATTACACTGTACTTTGTGAAAACCCTGACAGGACAATAGGCCTAATTTTCCCAGCCATAGACATCTATCTGCATCTGCATTATCAGCACTTTCCTTTGGATATTGCAAGGTGGCCAACTTTTATTTTCATTTTTTTTTAGTTTAGTCAACCTTTGTAAACATGTAAGCTTATGTAAGGAAATAGGACAGAATAGTGCTGAAAGTAGTTAATCTTTGATGAATATCACCGTATAGTACAGTGTAATAATGCATGAAAACAAGTCATTTTGGAAAATGGCAGCCATATTGAATTCTGAGCAAAACTTGAGGTGCCCCCATGTTTCAATTTCTTCCATTAGGCCTTCTGGTCAGTAATCCACAGAGAAAAGTGCGGTAGGACGAAAGGAATTTTCCCAGCTGATGACCTGTATGTTATCTGTGTTTTGGTGCGGTTGGTGTTGATATGCAATATACCTAACTCTTTGGGCCTTGGGGGAAAAACACTGAAAATGCTGAAAGCCGTGCAACATAGGAACCCTTCTTTAATAATAAATAAATAAATAGCTGGCACTCAGTGAATTAGTATGCCTTGACAGCCTTTTCCCAGACATCAGCATATGGCTGAACCAGGCGCTGAAGGGAGTTCGAGATCGTCACGGCAACCCCATGCAGAATGCGCATCTTCTCACCCTGTTCCACCGCCTCTGCAAGCTCCTCTTCTTCCGCATCCGACCCGTGTTTGTGTTCGACGGAGATGCGCCTCTGCTGAAGAAGCAGACTCTGGTCAGTGTTGTCCACGTGCTCTTAAATGTACTAGTTGCTAGTTACTCGTAGTTGTTGTTGTAGTAGAGTAGTGCAGTAGCTGCAGCAGCAGAGGTAGTAGAAGGTTATTTCCAGAATTTATGCTGCCCATTCACAAATGATCTACTATATATTAAATTCAATGTAAATACAGTATTTATTATGACTGGGAATTGTACCCTTTTCATACAGTATATGAAAAGTTGGATCTTCTCCATATCTGCCATTTTGACTTACCAGTTATAGACATTTTTTTGCTGGAAAATGTACTGTACTGTACTTTGGTCATACCAATATATATTAGATTATTACCGTTACTAATATTTACGAAAAAGTTTGTGAAGTGGCAGCACACATTTTGAAAATTGCACACCATGCCTGTAAGGACATCTGTAATGTTTTGGGTGTGCATAGAAAAACATAGATGCGAGGAATCATCAATGTGTGTTATTACCAATCATTTGAGATTAAGTATGCATGTTAATGTTTTTCCTTCCTGGGAAATTTAAATTCATCCAAACATCCATCCATGCACACATCCATGCATCCACCCATCCCAAGCAGGACCATTGACGACGAGCATTTGAATTCAGGCTGTTTGCACTCGTATTTTTAATTTCGGGTGTTCACACACAACCATGCTTTTTATTTCTTGGCGGTGAATGCTCAGTGCACAGGAAGCGATGTGTTAAAAATGTTAACGCTGATGTGGTTTTCACAGGCCATCAGGAGACAGCGTAAAGAGGAGAAGGCTCAGGAGTCTCAAGAGACCAAACAGAAACTGCTGAGGACCCTTCTTAAGAAGCATGCCATTAAAGCTGCCGTTGGAGACACCAGGTGCAACATAGAACTTCTATATTTGTTTGTTGGTTGGTTGG
>NC_085868.1:47309502-47319502 GCF_034702125.1 Engraulis encrasicolus
TCCTCATCAAAGGTTAGTATGCAGAAGATTGTGGGTTAAAAATGGCGCTTTTAGTTTGCACACCTCTGTAGCTGAACCAGGCTTGTACGAAATTCCGAATGGAAAGAATTTCAATTCAAAGTAATGCCATGATACGAACACTAGGTGGTGGTGTTCTATGTACTTTCAATGGGTGGTGTAGAGTAAATTCAAAGAAATTCAGAGCCGTATGGTAATGGCACCACCTAGTGTTCGTATTATGGCATTATTTTGAATTGAAATTCTTTCCATTCGGAATTTTGTACAAGCCTGAGCTGAACAGGTAAGGTGCGTAGGATATTATCCCAGCGAGGTTGTCATTCAAGTGTAAGGAAGATCCCGCACACTGTCCATTCCTGAAGGAGATCGGATGGCCGAAACGTATTATAGTTAATTATTGAAGATACCAAACGTGGCCTAGCGGTAGGGCACTAAGTTACTACGTCAGCGACCCGGGTTCGATTCCGGCCTGGGTCAGTTGCCAATCCTTCCCCGTCTCTCTCTCCCCACTCGTTTCCTGACCCTCAGGTCACTGTCCTATCACAAATAAAGCAGAAAAAGCCCATACAAAATATTTTTCAAAAAGAAGTTACCTTACCAGACCTGTTTTTCATCTTTGCTTCTTTCGCCCCCTGCAGGTCCTAAGGGCAACAGCACCAAGGCAGCGGATACGAGGCCTTCCTCAAGCCAGCTGACCACAACCACAAGACCACGAGGGAGACCAGAGAGCCTCTGGGAGCCCATAGCAGAGACCAGCTTTGAACGGCAGGACCATCCCTTGTCATTGCCCTCCTCCTCCTCCTCCTCCTCTTCCTTGTCTAAACCCTCACTACACGACACAGGGCTTCATCAGAACCCAGAGCAACGTCCTCCATCACCCCGCACCCTCCACGCCATACAGGCTGCCCTGGACAGCAGCTCTGGGGAGGAGGGGGATGATTACTATGGAGGTGGTGGTGCTGGTGGTGGTGGTAAGGACTTTAGATTGGTTTACACGGCACGCACAATTAACTAGATTAGAGTCTTTAAAGCAGGGGTGCTCAACTGGCGGACCCAGGTCCGGATGCGGACCCAAACGCAATGTCATCCGGACCAAGACAAAATCCATCTGTATTTAATATGTATAAATTATACATGAGATTTCGCTGCCATGCGATCTATAGGTGTATTTCTGCGAAGCCAGTCTTATGACAAATAAAAGTATCATCACTATGACAACTCAGTGAGTGAGCAAGAGGCCAGTGCGGCCAGCGAGTGAGGCTATTTTCTGTATCGGTCCGTAGCGACTTTTTTGGACCGTGGAAACATACGAAATTTGGCGAGTGGACCTTTTCAGTTTCTAGTTGAGCACCCCTGCTTTAGAGACTTGTTGAATTTGTTTTCACATTAGACATGTCAATTTCATTAGCCAGACATGCATTGCATTTACACATACAGTACCTCCACATACATTCTGACATATCACTCATCTCCTCTTCACACACCCCACACTTTTACCAATCCCTCTCATTTACCCAGCTATGCCACCATAAAAGGTGCCAAACATACACAAAAACCGAAAATTCAAAGAAAAATGTCAGCGCACTTGCGTGTAAATCCTTTTTATTCTTTTTACTTGCCAAGATTTCGGTCAAAAGATCCTCCTCAGGTCTCAGGCACACAAACAGAATCGGAATGTTTTTCTTTCATTTTCCACAGGTGGCGGTGGGAAGGAGACAAGAGGTGTCCCTGGGGGTTCCTGGGGTGGCGACCTGTCTCCCCGCACCCTGGCAGCTGTGCAGAAGGCCATGCAGGAGGACGAGGTGGTCTACTACTCGACGTCGCCTCACCAAGGCAGGGAGGAGGAAGGAGGCTCCAGGGAACACGTTGCTGTGGTGGACTCCCGTACTACGTCGTCTAAGGCCTCCGAACATCAAGACATAGTGGAGCCTAGATCTTTTGGCCAGAGCATTCTCCCTGTGGTGGAAGCAAAGAGTCTTTTACAACCACATGGAGGCGCGGTAGTCATCAGTAGCTCTGACGAAGAGGAGCTGGATGATCCCGAACGCATGTCGAAGAGCATCATGAACGTGAACGAGGAGCAGCTGCTCTCCAAGGCGTCAACCCAGAAGCAGGATGGGTTTACATCGCTGAAATCGTTGCCCAACATCCAGAGAGGAGTGACTGTAGTAGAGGACCTAGAGAGCAGTACTGAGGACGATGAGGATGATGACTTTAACCCCAACACAGCCACCTTGCAAGGGGACAAACAGTCTGTGATGAAGGTGACGAGTGCAGATGTTCCTGCCATCAACATGACGAAAGAAAAAGCTGTGGCATCATCCAATGACAAATCCGGTGAATTGCAGACATCCACTCCATTGCTATCTCCCCAGCCTGTTGGTGGGTTGTCTTCAAGGCATGAAGTGATGTCCAGAAAACAAACTGTCCCTGTGGGAAACCATGGAAATTTGAGATTTGATGGGGACGCTGAAGGGATCAAGTATGAGGAAGGAGAGGAATCGCATTCAAAGAGAGAAGACGGCAACGAATCTGATGAGAGTAGCGCAGAAGGTATCGTAAAACAACTATTGTGTTACTACTACAACTACTACTACTGCTACTGCTACTACTACTACTAGTGCTACTACCAGTAGTGCTATTGCTACTAATTACCATCTACCAATAATGATGATTGGTGAATATAAAGTAAAAAAATACCTACATTTCAGATGTCCCAATCCATTTTCTTTTTAATTTGTGACTTGTTCCACATTTGTAAATGTACCCTTTTGGACATTATAAACATATTTACAGTGTGTAACACATCTTGATTTGTCTGTCTTAGAGAACTTCATTGAAGTGTCAGAGGGTGAGGAAGAGGAGTGGGAGGAGCCTCCCAAGCAAGACGCCGCCCTGACCTTAATGAAACCACCAATCAGCATTGATCATACCGAGAAGAAGGAGGAGCCAATGAAGCAGGAAATGGATGAAGAGCAGGATTCCAAAGATGCAGAAGGTCTAGAAAGTTCTAGAACCACTTCCCAGAGCACAGATGAGAGAGGACGAAGCCCTCCGCCGCCAGCTAACAACTGGGATAATATTGACTTGGTACACACCCCGTTGCAAATACAAAACAATTACATTTTCCATAGTTGGGTGCAGGGCTCTAAATTAACACCAGCCAACCAGCCAAATGCTGGTGAAAATTCAGTTTGGCTGGTACAAAAGAAAACTTACTAGCCACATTTAACCTATACGTATGTGTTTGGTTAGCAAGATTAACATCATTTAGCCATTTTGTCTGGTGTTGAAAAAAGTTAATTTAGAGCCCTGGACCTGGTTGGGTATGCATGTTGTTCAGATGTTCTTAACCTTCAGGCAGAGTAACAACAACACACTGGTTGAAATCATCACCATAATCACTACAATATATTAGAGATGCATACCAACAGATATGACTTCCTGGACTTTAATGCCTATTTCATGAAACTCAGAGTGACTGCAAGCTTACCATTACTGGGTTATTGTCTGCCCCCTGTCCCAGTAATAATAAGAGCAGGCCTGTTTAGTCTTGCTGAAGTCTTGCTGAATCTTGCTGAGAAGACTCAACTACATCATTACGGCATTGCTATGACATGACTGAGGGCCTTAAAGGTGCACCTTGTAATATTTTTTGTAGTTTATTTCTAAGTTACCTCTTTCATGAATATTTACCACCACCACCAAATTCTAAGTATTCATTATGACTGGGAAAATTGCACTTTTCATACATGAAAAGGGGGATCTCCTCCATGGTCTGCCATTTTGAATTTCCAGAAATAGACATTTTTAGCTTCAAAACTAAAAACTCTACCTTAGTTATACTAGTAAAATATGAAAGATCAAATTCGGTAATAGGCAGCACAGTTTCAATGAGCAGCATAGTTTGCAGTACTGATCCTGGCCACATTTTACACAATGCACCTTTAAGTAACAGATAAGAAGAGCAATCCGAGATGGCAACCTGGTTCCCTGGCCAACACTAGATGTAGGCCTATATGGTGTTTGTTCGCTGATGTGTTTGGTGTCGTCCTCAAAAGGCGACCAGAGACAATGCGGGTGGACAGACAGAGTCATTGCAATACTTGGCCCAACCTCCACCACGAGCCCAGGTAAAGACAGGTGTGATGGCAATACTTGAACCATGAACCATAAATCGTGCATTTGTGTGTGTATGTGTGTGTGTGTGTGTGTGCGTGTGTGTGTGTGCGTGTGCGTGTGTGTGTGTGTGTGTGTGCGTGTGTGTGTGTGCGTGTGCGTGTGTGTGTGTTTGCATTTGCGTACGCCTGTGCCTGCGTGCATGTGTGCGTGTTAATCCAGGCCGAGCTGCGGGAGCTGGAGAGCTCGTTGGAGCAGGAGCAGCATGCCCTGAGAGGGCAGCAGCAGCAACAGGAGAGAGGGGCCTCCAGCGTTACCGGACAGATGTGCCTGGAGAGCCAGGTACAGCACATGGCCACATTTAGAATGAACAAATGTGAAGAAAAACATGTAGCAGGAGCATTTTTTGTTTTTACTTTTACTGTCTCTTTCACACTCTCTCTCTCTCTCTCTCTCGCTCTCTCTCTCTGGAGAGCCAGGTACAGCACATGGCCACATTTATAACTAATGAAGTTTAGTCTGAGGAAGGACCAGGGTGGCCCGAAACGTCACACAGGAATAAAATGGATTAAATGGGAGGTCACCGGTGTGCGTTTTTTTCATTACCTATGAACTTCACGTTTTTGAACCTGCACCCGAAACAAGTCCTATTTGGATGTGCGTGAGATTTGATTTGCGCATTTCTAATGAACAAATGTGGAAAAAAAAACAGCTGCAGCAATTTTTGTTTTTACTTTTACTTTTACTGTCTCTCTTTCTCTCTCTCTCTCACTCTCTCTCTCTCTCTCTCTCTCTCTCTCTCTCTCTCTCTCTCTCTCTGGTCTGAACACAGGAACTCTTGCGGCTGTTCGGCATCCCGTTCCTGGTGGCGCCGATGGAAGCAGAGGCCCAGTGTGCCGCGTTGGACCGAGCCGACCTGACAAACGGCACCATCACTGACGACAGCGACATCTGGCTCTTCGGCGGCCGCCACGTCTACAAGAACTTCTTTAGCCAGGACAAGTACGTGGAGTACTTCCAGTTCGTGGACATGCAGAACCAACTCGGTAAGTGGACGGACTTATCGATTTTATTTTCGACCCTGCCGTGGCCTAACAACGGTAGGGCACTGGGTTACTATGCCAGCGACCGGGGCTCGTTTCCGACCCTCTACACTCATTTCCTGTCTCTCCTCCATTGTCCTGTCAAAAATGAAGGCAAAAAAGCCCTAAAAATGTGTTTTATTTCACTAATACTAAGGGGGGTGTCGGCAGACTTATATTGAGGTCAAGTGGGCGTTGATTAAAAAAGATTGAGAACCGCTGCAGTAAGAAGACAACTTTATTACATAATTTTTGGATTTTATTTATTTTTAGGGGGACTTTTTGCTTTTATTCTGATTAGAAAGTGTGGGAGCAGACAGGAAGAGAGAGAGAGAAAGATGGGGTAGGGTTGGGAAATGACCTAGGCCAGAGTCCAACGAGAGCAAGGCTTGTATGTTCCTCTGATTTAGGCCTGGACCGCTACAAGCTTATCAACCTGGCATATCTCCTGGGCAGCGACTACACGGAGGGCATCCCCGGGGTGGGCTATGTCACGGGGATGGAGATCCTCAACGAGTTTCCAGGACCTTCAACAGAGCCACTCACTCAGTTCAGGTGAGACTGAGACACAAATGCGTAGATGGATTGCACTTTCCTTTTTCTTTTTCCTTGAGTTTAGGCAGTTGTACCAATATTGGTTGCTCTGCAGCAAAAAAAGGTGGGAAAAAAAGTTTGCAACAGAGCCATTCACTCAATTTGGATAACTTCATTCAGACTTTTACGATTATACTGATTGAGCTCACACACACATTTACATAGACATGCAAGGACCACCACTACTTTTTCGTTTCAACCTTTTGACATATTGTGAAGATACTTCATCAATATTGAATTATTTAAAATGTGCAGCATGGTCAATAAAAAACATTATACAATCAAGCAATCAGTCAGTCAATCAATCAACCAATTTACCAATCAGTCAGTGAGTCAATCACAGTCAGTCAGTCAGTCAATCAATCTCCCAATCTTCCAATCAATCAATCAGTCAATCAATCAATCAATCAATCTCCCAATCTTCCAATCAATCACTCAATCAGTCAATCAATCAACCAATTTAACAATCAGTCAATGAGTCTATCACAGTCAGTCAGTCAATCAATCTCCCAATCTTCCAATCAATCAATCAATCAATCAATCAATCAATCAATCAATCAATCAATCTTCCAAACTTTCTGAATGCAGCCAGTGGTGGGAGGAAGCGCAGAAGAGCAAGAAGCTGGTGTCCAACCCCAAGGACACCAAGGTGAAGCGTAAGCTGCGGGGGCTGAAGCTGCACCCGGGCTTCCCCAACCCCGCCGTGGCCCAGGCCTACCTGCAGCCGGCCGTCGACCAATCAGAAGCCTCCTTCAGCTGGGGCCGCCCACATCTGGAGCTCCTCAAGGAATATCCTTCATTAATTTGTACTGTGTGTGTAAATGTAAAGGGCTTCCATGTCAAATATCCAGGCGGCAGTCGTGGGTAAGCGGTTAGGGCGCCAGACATGTAGCCCAAAAGTTACTGGTTCAACTCCCGGTTCAAGACCCGCCAGGTTGGTGGGGGAAGTAACTAACCAGTGCTCTCCCCCATCCTCCTCCCCATGACTGAGGTACCCTGAGCATGGTACCGTCCCGCCGCACCACTCCCCAGGGGAGCCATTGAGGACTGTCCCCTTGCACGGGTGAGGCATAAATGCAATGTCGGTGTGTGTAGTGGGCAATGTTCACTTGTGTGCTGTGGAGTGCTTTGTCACAATGACAATGGGAGTTGGAGTTTCCCAGTTGGGCTTTCAGATCGATAAAGAAAGAAATACAGGACTTTTGTAAATATATTATGTAAATACAGTCCTGTGTTTCTTTTGTCTGTCTGTCTGCCTGTCTGCCTGTCTGCCTGTCTGTTTGTCGATATATGTGTGCCCACCTGCAGTGTTTATAGTGGCCTGGGGGTGGCACCAAACACAACACCATGTGCATCTAGCATTGGGCAGGGGGACAGCTTGCCTGATTGCATGATCTCTGATTGGTCTTGTTTAAAGGGCAACTCCTGCCAATTTCAATGTGCTGTTGTATTGCTCACGCTACCCTTGACTTGCCAGTACCCGGTGACGCCGCAGATTTTGGCCCAGCCCTTTCTGAGATATGAGCTATTCTAATGGGGGCAACTTTTGTTTACATTTTTTTTTAAATTAGCATAGGCCTACTCCAAATATTTTCCCAAAAGGTATCGCTGTTTGCTAGCTGTCTGCTGATGTTGCATAACCTTTTGGATGTTTTTGGGAATTAATAAAATGTTTTTTTGAAATGTAAACAAAAGTTACCCCCATTAGAATAGCTCATATCTCGGAAAGGGCTGAGCCGCAAAGTGCGGCGTCACCGGGTACTGACAAGTCAAGGGTAGCGTGAGCAATACAACAGCATATTGAAATTGGCAGGCGTGTTCCTTTAAGGGGTTGATTCAATTCAAACAACGGTCACACTAGACACAGTATAGCCCCCCCTGGCATAAAATGAAGTCGGACCCTGATTCAGACCATTCAGTTCAATTGAACCTCCTGATGTTAATGTTAACATTTGTGTGTGTGCATTGCCCTTAACTCAGGCTCTTACATTTTGTCAAACTCGTTTCGGTTGGACCTACAGGAAGACTGATGAGACTCTGCAACCGGTTCTCAGGCAGTTAAACTCACAGCAAGTACGACATACACATATACTGTCATGTTATGATTTTGATTCATTTCACAGAGATAGCTGTTGCTCCAGAGTTGATTCACAGCTGCCTTTAAAGTGATACTGTCCCATTTTTGGAAATAAGATTGTTTTACACCTCTCCTAGAGTTAAATGTTTGAGTTTTACCTTTCTCCTGTACTTTCAACTGTTCTCTGAGTATGGCAGTGCAAATTTTAGCTCTATGCTAGCAGTTAACATTGAGTCCTATGAGACCAGTTAGCCGCCAGCTGGTCTCATAGGACTCGATGTTAACAGCTAGCTTAGAGGTAAAATTTGCACTGCCACAGGAGAAAGGTATAACTCAATCATTTAACTCAAGGAGAGGTGTAAAATAATCTTATTTCCAAAAATGGGACAGTATCACTTTAAAGGCAGCTGTGAATCAACTCTGGAGAAACCGCTATCTCTGTCTGTATCACTCTAATATCCTTTATATGCTCTATCCCCTGTACAAATCGAGCTTCCGTCTCCATTTTGTTTTGTCTTTTTTCTTCTTGTCCCCTTGAAGACGCAGCTGCGGATCGACTCCTTCTTTCGGCTGGAGCAGCAGGAGAGGATGAAGATCCAGAGCCAGCGTCTCCTGCGGGCCGTCACCTGCATGAAGAGGAAGGAACGCGGGCAAGCCGAGCAGGGAGACGGGGTTGAGGAGGAGGAGGAGGAGGATGATGATGGGGATGAGACGGAGAGGAGGACAAAAGGCTCGAAGAACGCAAAGTCGAAGAAGGGGGAGGAGGGGCCAGACAAGGAAGTGCAGCCGCAGCAGAAGAAGAATGAGCCAATGGGCAGCTTTGTGGGCGGGTCTTCTGGAGGATTCATGGGGACTCAGGAGGAAACGGGCGCAGAGCAGTTGGGGCCGTCCGAGGAAACCGTGGTGAAGAAAGATTATAAAAACAAGCTGTCACCGTCTCGGGCCGGTAAAGAGAAGTCGAAACAAAAACGCGGGGCTTTGGAAGCGGTTGAGGAAACGATAGTGAGAAAAGTTTGTAAAACCAACCTGCCATCATCTCAGGACGGTAAAGAGAAGGCCTCAAAGTCCCCTCTAAAACGCCCTGCGTGGGAGGCAATTGAGGAAACAATAGTGAAGAAGAAGGCCAGTAGCGTCACCCTACCAGCACCATCTCAGGAAACCAAAATGGAGACGTCAAAATCTGAAGAGAAACAACATTGTCCACAGAAACTAGAGTTGAATAGCAGCAGTTCAGACTCGGACAGTGACAATGGCCAACCTGGCGCCATGGTGACGGCACAGTCCGTCTTCAGCAACAAACCAACAAGGAGGGGGAGGAGAGGCGGTCGAGGGAGGGGTAAGAGGGGACTGTAAAGGGACATTACATGCACACCTCAAACGCCATGTATGTACTATGTGCACAGATGTGTAGAAGCATTCTGCCCTCCACAATGACTACAGTTACATGCAGGGAATATTCCAATTTTCAAATCCGGAATATTGGCAGTATTTGGTCTGTGCACAAGCCATGTCAACTCTTAACTCATTCCAAATGTAGCCATATTCCGAGTTATTCCGGTAGCGCAATGCTCTTCCACACATTATATTTCGGAATATGTTCTAAACCCAATATTGTATTCTCCCTGATGTATCTGCAGTCATTTTGTTCCACTCCCAAAATGTCCAAGCTGTTGAGTGAAGCTTGCCCATAACCTACGCTTATGAATTACAATGACACTCCAACCACAGTCCCATCATCAAGCAGCACAGACACTTCTATCTTCTATGATTCGATAATATACAGTCATGCCAATAATGCCTCATCAGTGACTACAATTCAAAGAAGACTGCTGTTAAACGTTGTTCCATTTATAGGGATGTGTATTATTGTTGTACATTCTCCTCATAAATGCATAAAAGAAATGATATAATGTCATGAGAACTCGAGGGTTTCTTGAGAGATCCCAGTGTTGATGGCTTATTTATAATAATTAAATGCAGTCTCGTATACGGCTGACCGTGTTGATGTACAAAGTAAAAGCCTTGTCATAATAATGGCTCTGAATCAACCAGCTTTTGGGAACAAGCTTAATGTCTGTCATTTCTGGACCTCTGTCATCATAGTTTTAAT